>NC_067398.1:107310553-107630553 GCF_016432865.1 Antechinus flavipes
ACATACACTAAAAAAAGGAAAATTTATATAGAAAGAAATTGCCATGCTTCCAGTGGTTTTGGTTTTCCAGTTGTTTGGTTTCTTTTTCTAAGACAGGTTTATATTTAAATAACCTCTTCTGTTAATTCCTCTTCTGTTAATCTGGACGATTTATATTTTTGTCAATATGCTCTTTCGTGTAAATATATTCACTTCAATTAGATAATTGGGCAAAATAACCCCAATAATTTCTTACATTTCATCTCCCATCTATTCTATTCATTTTTGAGGTTAGTAATTTGGAGTTATTTCTTTAAAAAAAACAAATTAATCAATGGTTTATCAATTTTATCATTTTTTACCCATAAAATTGGCTTTTAGTTTTATTTAATAGTTCAATGGTTTTCTTGCTTTTGATTTTAGTAATTTCTTCCTTGATTTTTAGGATTTTCAATTTGATGCTTAATTGGAGATTTTTAATTTATTCTTCTTTTTTTAGTTTTTTTTTAGTTGTATGCCAAATTTATTGATCTTTTTCTTTCTTTTATTGATGCATATATTAAAAGGTATAAATTTGCCCCTAATTACTTCTTTGGTTGCATTCCACAAATTTTGGTTTGTTATCTCATTGTTGTCATTCTCTTTAATGACATTAATCATTGTTTCAATGATTTGTTCTTTGACTTATTCATTCTTCTTTAAAATTTTTTTCTTAATTTTTATATTTTCCTTTTTAAAAGAAATTTCATCTTACATACAAAATACAAAAAGAAAACAAACTGTCATATGTACAGCAGAACATAAGGAGATTAAAAATGTAAAGCAATAAATATCCATTTCAAGAAAGCTTATATAATATATACTACACATTATGTTCAGAGGTGTTCGTCCTTTCTTTGCTTCATTGTCAGTTTTCTTTTTTTCTACTGTACTGATCATCCCCTTCTCATTCTTTAGAATTATTTAGTTTTCCAATTAACATTCAATCTATACTTTCATGGCTCTTGAGTAAATGTAATTTTTATTGCACTATGGTCTGAAAAGGATGAATTTAATATTAATGTTTTCTGCATTTTTGTGTGAGGATTTTATGCTATAATACATGGTCAGTTTTAGTAAAGGTGCCATAAACAATTGAGGGAAAGATACACTTCTTTCTATTCCTATTCATTTTCTTCAGAGGCCTATCATATCTAAGTTTCCTAAGATTCTATTCATCTCTTATTTTTTAAAATTTATTTTATGGTTATATTATGTAGCTTTGAGAGGAGGAAATTGGTGCTTCATACTAATATACTTATACTGTTTATTTCCTTCTGTAATTAATTTAGCTTTTCCTTTAAAAATTTGGATGCTGTGTCACTTGTTGCACATATGTTTAGCAGTGATAATATTTCTTTGTCTATAGTACCTTCTAGCAAAAGGTAGTTTCCCTGTTTATGTCTTTTATTTAGATCTGTTTTTGCTTTTGTTTTACCTAAGATCATCATTGCTATTCCTGCCGTTTTTACACCTGCTAAAGCATAATTCTGCTCTAGCTCCTTATTTCAGCTTTGTTTGTCTCTCTTTCTCCCTCTTTCCCTCCCTCCTTTCTTCCCTCCTCTCTCTCTCTCTCTCTCTCTCTCTCTCTCTCTCTCTCTTCTCTCTCTCTCTCTCTCTCTCTCTCGCTCTCTCTCTCTCTCTTTCTTCTCTCTCTCTCTTCTTTCTCTCTCTTTCTCTCTCTCTCTCTCTCTCTCTCTCTTTCTCTCTCTCTTTCTCTCTCTCTCTCTCTCTCTCTCTCTCTCTCTCTCTCTTCTCTCTCTCTCTTTCTCTCTCTCTCTGTCTTTCTCTCTCTCTCTCTCTCTCTCTCTCTCTCTCTCTCTCTCTCTCTCTCTCTCTCTTTCTCTTTCTCTCCCTCCTTCCCTCCCTCAGTTTTTTTAAATAATATATTGTTGGACTCAGTATACCTTTTTAATGTAAGATAATTTTCTCCATTCTTTTTCTCTTCCCCCTTTTTCTAGGGCATCCCTCTTTCTTGCCTATTTCTTAACATCATCCCAATATAATCAGTAACTCCTGTACCCTCTTCTATGTAGGATCCTTTTAATTATCCCAATAATAACGAAGTTCTTAAAAGTTCATGTATGACCTTCCCATTTTTGAAAAGTAAACAGTTAAATTTTATTGTCAGTTATGATTTCTTTTTCATGTTTACCATTTTTAATACTTCTCTCAAGTTTTGTAATTGCAAATCAAATTTTGTATTGAGCTTTGGTCTTTTTAACAGGAAAGTTCAGAAGTCCTCTATTTCATTAAAGATTCATTTTTCTACCTTGAAGGATTATATTCAATTTTGGTTAATAGGTTATTTTTTATTGTAATAGCTCTCTTGACTTCATTTTTATATTTCAAGCCCTCTGCTTAATATGATAGCACTAAATTTGGTATGATTGATTGTGATCACATGGTATTCAAATGCTTTCTTTCTGGATGCTTGAAGTACTTTCTCTTTGACCTCAGAGTTTTGGGAATTTGGCTATAATATTCCTACAAATCTTATCTGGGAAATCTCTTTATGGTGGTTATTGGTAGACTCTTGTAATTTCTATTTTACTTTCTGGTTCTGGGATATCAGGGAATCTTCATGTCATTCATGTAGCCAAAGAATTTTAAAATTATTTTTCTTAGATTTGTTTTATAGCTCAATTGTTTTTAATCTGAAATATTTCACATTTTCTTCTATTTTTTTAGTTCTTTTGACTTTGTTTTATTGTTTCTTACAGAGTCATTAGCTTCCTTTACCCAATTCTAATTTTTAAAGAGTTCGTTTCCTTGGTGAATTTTTGTACCTCTTTTTCCATTTGACCATTTCTGTTTTTAAGTTATTTTTCCCCCCAGTATCTTTGGTGCCTCTTTATCAACCTATTGTTTTTTCATAATTTTATTTTATTTTGCATGTATTTCTTTACCTAATTTTCTTTACATCACTCCTATTTAATTTTGAAAATAATTTTTTGCTTCTTCCAAAGAATCTTGCTGAACTTGTATCTAATTCACCTTTAGGTGATTTGACTTCATTGTCTTCTGAGTTTGTATCTTGATCTTTCTGTCCCCACTGTCCTTTTTGTTATTATTTACTCATTTTCACAGTTTCTTGATTTTGTACTTTTGAACTTTATGATTTTTGAACTTTGATTATGAACTTTTTAATGTTGTTCCCTCTTCTTGCCATGGGAGAAAGGAGAAGTGGCACTGTCTCAAATTTCAACTTTTTTGAACTTCTGTTTTCAGAGTTCTGAGAGTTGGAAGTTTTTGATCCTTCCAAGGTATTATGATCTGGAAGAGATTTGGTCATGATTTTTGTGGTCTGCACTCTGGTTCTTACCCAGGAAGTTCTTGATCCTTTGAAACTGCAATGGATAGTGCTCTTCAGGATCCTTAATTCCTTGTGACCAGAAAGGACACTGCTCCTCAAGGCATCCATTCTCTTTTGATCGAAAGTGCTCCTCCCTGCCCTTGAATTTATAAACTCAGAAATGGGATGGGCAATAAAGTTGCCTAGTGGGGTCTAGTTCTTCATCCAGGGGTTTCCTGTAGTCTCTTTCTATCCAGTTATATAGTCCCTTTACTGTGTCTGGCTTGGGAGCTACGCAAACTGTTACTGCTTTTGTCTTCACCACCTAATTCCACTATTGGTGTATCAGCCATGTGAGTTCTGGGCCAGCCTCTACCCTATTGTCACAGATCTCTCCAAACTCTTAAGCTGTCTTGATCTAGAAAAAAAAATTCTCACTCTGATCTTTGTTAGCTCTGCCACTCAAAAACTCTAGTCACATGAAAAAATACTCTAAATCACCATTGATTATAGAAATAAGATTAAAACAATTCTGAAGTACTACCTCATATCTATCAGATTGGCTAATATGGCAGAAAAGGAAAATGTTAAATGTAGAAGATATAGGAAAATTGGGAAACTGGAAAATACTAGTACATTGTTGGTGGACATGTGAACTGATCAAACCATTCTGGAGAGCAATTTGGAACTATGCTCAAAGGATTATAAAACTCTGCATATCCTTTGATATAGCAACCACATCTAGATCTGTGTCCCAAAGAGGTCATAAAAAAGGGAAAAGAATCCACTTGTACAAAAATATTTATAGTGGGAAGTACTATGTGACAAAGAATTAGAAATTGTGGGGTTGCCCATCAACTGGGGAATGGCTGAACAAATTGTGATATATTAATGTAATGGAATATTATTGTTCCAGATAGGCAGATTTCAGAAAAACTTGTAAAGACATACATGAATTAATTCTGAGTGAAATGAGCAGAACAAAGAGAATATTGTACACAATAACAGCAAAATTGTTCAATGATCAACTATGATAGTCTTAGCTCTTCTCAGAAACACAGTGGTCTAAGATATTTCTAAAAGTCTAAAAGTCTAAAAGACTTGTGATGGAAAATGTTATCCATATTTGAAGAAAGAACCATGGAATCTGAATGCAAATTGAAGCATATTATTTTCATTTTTTTCTTTCTCTTAGTTTTTCTCTGTTGTTCTGAGACTTCTTTCACAATATGACTAATGTAGAGTATGTTTAACATGATTATCATATATGTACAATCATTCAGATTACTTATTGTCTTGGAGCAGGTAAATGGGGAAGGGAGAAAAATTTGGAATTTAAAATCTTACAAAAATGGATGTTGAAAATTATCTTTATTTCTAATTGGGAGGAAAAATCACTATTAAGTGCAAAAAAAAATCCTTTATGTAATTGCCACAGACTAAATGGCAACAGACATGACATCAATTCTTGCACCCATCTTCCTTTGTGGCTTGCAGACAACTAAAAGGTCTATATTTTGAATTTGGTAAATAATGAGATGAAAGGCAGAGACTGGCAAAAACTGTTGGTCATCATGTACTAATAGCTTTCACCGTTCATCTAAACATCTGTCACTGGTTCTCAGTATCTCCTCAGCATAAATTAAAACACATTCATCTGTTACCAAGCAGGTAAAGATCCTGACTTCATCGAACTCCAGTGCCCTAGTCAAGTGACAGAGAAACTAGCCTTTGAGAAGGAAGGGAGGTCTGCTCTAGAATTATCTAGAACAGTAGATAAAAGGTTTCCTGTAAGAAAACTGAGTTCTCCATAAATTTGACTTCCCCTTAGTACTTCCAAGGATAGAGAAATTCAGAAGACAACATAAATTAACAATTTAAAAAACAACTGAGAGACTTAGGAAGTGAGCAACCAAAGGAAAATCCCTAAATCAGGATAAGAGACTCCCAAAATGAAACTTCAAAAAGAAATAATTTAGCAATAATGACAATTCAAACCCTAGAAAAGAAACAAGTAGCCACAAGAATCTCTGGAGTGGTTGCAAGGCTAAATAAAAGAACAAAAAGGATTGAAGATAGTTTGTTATAATGGAAAGACCAAAGATTCTGGAGTCAGAAGCCCCAGATCCAAATCCCAACTCTATGTTTTAACCAATTTGCTTAACGGCTCTGGGTTTCAATTTCCGCAAAATGTTGTAAATGGACTAGGTGGCCTCTTGAGTCCCCTTCAGCTTTATATATATATGACCCTATGAAATTGGATGTTTTTTTTTTTTAAGTGAAAGAAATAATGATGAACTGAAGCTGAAAAACCTTAATAAAGCAGTGAACACACTGAAAAAATGGAGGACATATAATTCAAAAAACTCTTACACAGGTAATCTGGAATGTATTACCCAAGAAAAACATTAAAAAAAAAAAAAAAAAAAAACTTGAATGTTTTATTTCAAGAAACCATTGCAGAAGATCCCATGTTTAAGTCTCCATATCCATGTTATTTTAAATTTCCATATATCACAGGTAAACAAGAATCTTCAATAGTCTATAAAGAGACACATTGTATACTGAGTAAGAAAAGTCAGTTAGATTTCTAGAAATCAGAATTCTAGGACTACTGATCAACAAAAGGAAAAGAAAAGAAATATTGAAATCATAAAAACAAAGAAAAATATCTTTTGCCTCCAGAATAACTCATCCTGAAAAATTGGGCAAAATCTCATAAGGAAAAAAAAATGACCTTAACTATATTGATACCATGTATAATGAAACAAGTATTATTGATACGCAGTCATTTTTCAGTCACATCTGACTATTCTTGACCCCAGTTGGAGTTTTCTTGGCAAAGATATTGGTGTGGTTTGCTATTTTGCTATTTCTTTCTCCAACTCATTTTACAGATGAGGAACTTAAGTCCAACAGGATTAAGTGACTTTCTCCAAAATGACTTCCTGACTATTCTATCAGGCCTGGCATTCTATCCACTGTGATGAGTGCCATAGTTTTACTGAAGACATGAGAGATGAGTGGTTTTTTGAAATGCAAGACAAAGGAGAAAAAAACACGAGAAAAGTAAACAAATGGGATTCTAATGCTAACATTCTGAAAAGAAAACACTATAATCACTTTGATAATACACCTTAATTAAGTGCCAGTGGAGCAACAAAGGGAAGGTCTTAGGACAGAATTCAAAAGACAAAAAAACTTTTAAAAATACAGAAATATCCCCAGAGAAGAAAAGGTAAGTAATAAAGAGAAATAAATGACTGCAATAGAGAAAGGACATCCAAACATAATTGTGAGGGATTTTGAAAGTAACAGTCTTAAAAATCTTACTCTTATCTGGCAATAGAAAGGAAAGGTTAAACAAACAAATAGAAATCATGGTGCTAGAAGTACAATAAAGGAAACAGAAATTTTATTTAGGACAATATAACAGAAATTTCTTGTATAGAAGAAAAATATTTAAAGGATAAAAATGTGTATAGACATAAAAAGAGGAGTTAAGAGTACAACTTATATCTCAAATAAATCTAACAATCAGGAGTGGCCATCACAATCATCTCAGACAAGGCAATAGTAAAAATAAATGACAAAAATTTTAAAATTTAAGGATACTTAAGAATTTGAAAAATTAAACATTAAATGTAGATATAAGTACATTCCATATATACATATATATAAAATGCCAAAATGGAATAACATCTAAATCCTTAAAAAGCAACTGCTTAATAAGATGCAATCATTAAAAATAATAACAATAATAATTGAAATTTCATTATACCTCTTCAGATTGAGACAAATTTGATAGAAAAATAAAGAAAACAGTTTGATTTCAACAGAATATTAGAAAAACTACATATGATACATCAGCAGTGATAATTAAGTGGGAATCTTGAGCATACTTAATTTTTAAGAAGAAGAAGAAGCTAGATGGCAAATGGATAGAGTGCCAGAACTGAAATCAAGAAGATTCATCATTCCGATTTCAAATTTGGTCTCCAATACTAACTAGCTATATGACCCTGAATAAGTCACTTAACTCTGTTGGCCTGTTTCCTCATTTGTAAAATGAGCTGGATAAGGAAATGGCAAATACTCCAGTATCTTTGCCAAGAAAATCTCCAAAGAATTGGACACAATTGAAAAATGACAACAATTTTTCCCCTGAGGCAATTGGGATTAAGTGACTTGCCCAGGGTCACACAGCTAGGAAGTATTGTCTAAGGGTGGATTTGAATTCTGAGTGAAATGAGCAGTACATTGTTGGTGGCATGTGAACTTATCAAACTATTCTGACTTCAGAACTGGTACATTATCCACTGTGCCATCTAGCTGTCCCAGCAAAATTTTATGTATCATGTAACACCTTCACAAAAATTAATCATTTTCTAAAAACTTGCAAGTAAATGCAGAAATAAAGAACTATTTATCATATATCATAATAAAAATGAAAATTTATAATCAATCACAGATGTGAAGAAAGAAGATAGACTGAGTGGATACCAGGTAATATTATTTTCTGAATAATGAATAGTGCACAGTTATAGAAATTATAGCATCCCATTGATTTGGAAATCTAGTTGCTATCTTTAAAATGGTATTTTAGTAAAAGCAAAGTGATCAAATATGCTTATTTTAAAAAATTCATTTACTCTCTTGTGATATGGTAACCCAGAGGACTAATATAAACCAGTTTGTTACAGTACTTTGATTTAATAATTATTATGACTGAAAGATACCTTACAAAGATCCAAACAGAAGTACATTGTTGTCTGTGCTTATTATGCTAATTTTCAAACCCATCTACCATTTTGTAAAGGTTTCTTTTGAAATTCAACTATTAAATTATCTTTTCTGATATCTCTCAGTGTTTCTTAAAAACTGAACATAAGATACTATATTTTTATATTTTTAACAGAAAAGTACAAAACCCAATAGAGTTCTCTTCCTTTGGAAAATTTAAAAGCAGGTGAGAAAATTTGTCCAAGTTTGTGCGTATATGAGACTTTTTATATATGACACATTTTCAGCAACCTAGAGAGGAAAAGGTAACGAACAGTGTCAAATGTTTCAAAGAGGTTAAGACAGAAAAAGATTCTGAAAGGCCATCAGATTTGGTAATTAAGAGGTCAGTAGTACATTTGAAGGGAGCAGGTTCAGTTAAGCGAGGAGTCAAAAGTAATGAGGAGGTTGAGAACATGGGAGACTGAAAGGGCAGTGGTACTGCCTTCCCTCCCCCACAAATGGGGGAGTTCAGAAGAAGGGTGAATTTGGGAGAAAAGCAAATATAATAATAATTGCCATATAGACTACAGACCATCGATGTGTGCTGATTCAAGTGCTGTTCAATTTGTCCCATAGAAAATGAAAAAGGGAAGGTAGGGAAGGTCTTGCATATAAAAATCATTGCTCCAATTTAGAGCCCATTTTTTTTTCATTTACCTCATATGCTCAAGGGATAATCTAGAACTCAGGATATAAGTGTTCTTGGAGAGAGGTGGAAGTGAGGGAGGACAAATATGTGAATTACCACAATATTGGGATTTCTGGGTCATAGCCCATCATGGGGACTAATGCTCAACTACATACAATCCTGGGAGAGGGCAAAGCAGATAGTACTGCATGATAGTAGGTGAAAGGGATAATTACATTTATTAAAGATAAACCTCACAATTGGCTAGGAGGGTGTGACCCATCTTTGTATTCTCCAATTGGTTACCCTTTAAAGATGTGTCCAACCCCCAGCTTTGGAGACAACTGAGTCAGAACATTGGACTCATGGAAACTGGGAAGTGGGAGCTATTTCATGAAAGGGGAGCAATTACCTAGTAAGGACTGCCTTAATTTCTAGCTTATAGGATTTTAAATATTTTTCTCTAGATTGGGCTTCTCATTTAAAGGTTTTGGAGCAGGAAAAGACAGGATCAAAGCAATATGTTTTTCAAAAGACAAATGTACACATTAGAATCAAGGCAGAAAGATGGAGTATAAGTGTTAAATGTGAGAGACAACCTAGGAAAGTGAAAAGAACCGTAGATAAGTCATACTATAGGGTATTAAATTTGGCCTCTGATAATCATTACCTGGATAAACAAGAGAAAAATACTTCAATGTTCCCTCTTTAAATTCGCTTGCATTTATCTCTGTGTTAAAACCAATCTTTCCTCCCTGTTCCCTCGTTCATTTTAACTGTGAAAAATTATAAACAATACTTTGTTATACATCTGACTCTTTGTGATCCCATTTGATGTTTTCTTATTAAAGGTACTCAAGTGGTTTGCCATTTCCTTCTCTAACTTATTTAAGATGAGGAAATTGAGGCAAACCAAGTTAGGTGACTTTTCCAGGGCCACACAACAAATAAGTGCCTGAGGCCAGGTTTGAACTCAGAGTAATTTTCCTGACCCTAGGGCTGGCACTCTATTCACTGTTCCACCTAGTTGCATCTAAATAATGATAAATTTTTAATAATTGACATTAATATAGTACTCACTACTTTGCCAATCACTGTGCTCAAGCTCTTTACAATTATCATCTAGTCTGATTCTCATAACCACAATCCTTAGAGATAGATGCTTTTATATTTCCATTTTACATATGATGAAATTGAGGAAAACAAAGGTTAGGTCATTTGCCCAAAGTTACATAGCTAATGTCTATGGCTAGATTTGAATTTAGACCTTCCTGACTCCTGGTACAGTGTTCTATCCCACCTAATTACCCTGTGATTATTATATCTGCTAATTGAGTGTGAGGGCTGAGGAAGAGAAAAGAATTCTGTGATCAGATTTAGTGATGGATTACTTTTTAGAGAGCATTTATAAAATGACTACTCTATATCAGACAGTCTTAAGTGCAAAAGACAACTTTTTAAAAAAAATACCTCTGATTGACTGGGTCCTCCCCAAATTTCCATTTTAAGGAGGAGGCTCAGCCCATCCATGTTTTCATTCCTTTCCTGCTTGCTTTAGCTATAGGACTCTCTACAGGAGTTTCTTCCCACACCCCTCCTCATCCTGTTTTCAGTTTCCTTTTGGTGTCTTCTCCTACTAAAATGGAAGCAGCATCGGGTAGGCACTATCTATCAGTTACCTTGTATTTGTATTCCCAGTGCTTAGCAAAGTGCCTAGCACTTATAAAGTACTAGTAAGTACTTTATAATTTGAGAGGAACATCCCATCTAGATAGAGAAGGCCAAATGTAGGAGCCATTTATATAGATGCTATACTTGAGACCATGGAGTGAATAAAGCCACCAAGAAAGAAAGCACAGAGAGAGAAGAAGAGAGATCAATAGAAGTTTGGGGGACTTCAGAGTCATGGAGGAAAGGAGGAAGAAAGACAAAAGAAAAAAAAAACTCCACTCCATTCTTGTCCTTTCTCTGTACCTTCTCCTCATCTTACCTTTATTCATCCATACTCTCTATCCTGCTCTTCTACGATCTTTTGAAACCTATTCTCAATTAGTTTGAGCTGTTGAGAAATATATTTTGCAAAATGTTAATAATTTCTCAGTTACTTCAGCACAATCTGAGAGAGAGAGAGAGCGAGAGAGAGCGAGAGAGAGAGAGAGAGAGAGAGAGAGAGAGAGAGAGTGTGTGCTTTCATTCTATACCACTAGTTCCATTTGTTTATACAGAACTATCCCTTTGGCAGAAAAGGATTTACCTCCCACAAGAAGACAAATCCCTCAAAAATGTACAATTCAGTTTGTCTTAGTTCTGTGAGCCCAGATTTTAAGCTCCTTGTGATTATAAATCACATCTTCTTCATCTTTGTCCCCCACTCCCATCCCCATCTCTAGCATCTTGTGTGGGTTTGCTTGAAAAAACTTGAATGAGCAAATGGTTAAATTTTATTGTGAGAATTTACACCTCAGAAATCAGCAAATGCTACAAATCAGGGTTTGGTTTTTGATTGTTCAGACTCATAACAGTGATAGAGATTAATTTTAAAAGTGTGTCCTGTATAGATTTCTTGGGAGAAGGGGGGTTGCTTGTTCAACATTTACCAGCACACACCTACTTAAAATTTTAGGTGTTGAATAAATAGTTTTTGAATGGATGTATGAGTGAATGGATGGTTGATGCTTTATTTTTTCCTGCTAGCCTATTCTCTATTGTTCAGTATTTTCATTCACATATGTCTATCTCATCAATAAATGTTTATTGAATGAATTAATTATAATTGGATTAATAAGTACCAGTCATTCTCAAAAAAAGAAATATTCTAACAGGAAAGAGAATTAAGCCAATTTTAGACATGTTGACTTTGAAAGACTAGTTGAACATAAAAAAAAAAAAAAAGCATCCAAAGCAAAATGTCTAATATGTACAAGAACTTTCACCCAAAGGGAAGAAGTACCAGTGGCAAATTCTGTGCATTGGTGGAAGGTTAGGAAAGGGGGAATGAATTTTTCAGAACTGTTCAAATCACTTTGCATGTGTGATTGCTTTTCTCTATCTCTAAGTAAGGTCATCCCTGCTCCTATCAGCAAATTATTACAATATAAAAAGGATGGCGATTTCTGTAGCATTGTCTCTAACCTATATTTCAAGAGAGGTCATATCTATGAAAAACAAGATACCTGACTGAAATGATTTTTAAAGATGGGAGGGCTTCTTGCTTTAAAATAGATATACAATTTTAAGAGTCGATCATAGAATGGAGATTATAGAAGATGAAGTAGGGATGACTATAAAGGAATAATAAGTGGATGGTCAGGCTCTTCACTCACCCCCATGTCAAGGAATACTTATGAATGTATTATGGATGTGTGTATATATGACATATATACCTATATGTACACATTTCTATGTGTTTATATATATGCAAATATGAATGCATTATACATATCATACTTGTACTCTTACATAAATTACATAAACACATATGTATATAAGACACATACATGTTGCCTGTGTCCAGAAGGGTATGTGCTCCAACAAGTTTAGACTTGGAGCAATCTGATTCCTGGAAAGAAGCTTTTTTTCAATATTTTCTGGTTCATTATATTCAGCCTTGAGTTTCAGGGAAATTTTTTCAAATAACACTTATATTCAAACTTAGTCTCCTCTATAAAAGTGACTTCTAGATAGGGTCCTTTCTAAGAAAGGTATGCAATGGACAAAGTAGAAATCAGGTAGCAAATAGCCTTTTATTTCTCCTTTTGACCCATAGATTTAGAAAGGGGAACTTTTCCTGGTTCAGTTACCAATCATCTTTGGCAAACACTCCAGTCATAGGGACCAATGAGGGATACAACCCACATGTCTTATACCTGTGGCTCACCAAGGAGTTTTCCTTTAATTCATAAAAGAACTTTCCATCATGGAACCTTCCTAACAAACAGAGAAAGAACAGCCATAGTCTTTGTTGATGCTCCTTTGTACAGGTCATTCCCCTTACTTTGAATGTTCTCCATCCTTACTTTCACATATTAGAATCCCTAGTTTCCCCTAATGTACAACTTAATGGCTACCTCCTATGTAAGGTCTTTATTAACCCTTCCCATGCTAGTGCTTCCCTCCAGTCTCATTACATTGTACATATTTCTTATGTATGTTTATGCTACTAGGTGGCCCAATGGATTGAACACTGGACCTAGAATCAAGAAGGACCCCAATTCAACTCCTGCCTCAGACACTTACTAGCTGTGTGACTCTTAGCAAGTGACTTAGCTTCTCTCAGTCAGCTTCTCCATTAGTAAAATGGTGATAAGAACTGACCTTGGGTTGTTGTTAGGTTGTTGAGAATTAAATAAGATGAAATTTGTCAAATGCTATGCAAACTTTAAAGCAATAAAATAAAGTTTGTTGTGATAAGGATGAAAAATGATTTTGTTTCTGAATTTGCAAACCCAAGATCTAGTGCAGTGGTTAGCACATCGTAAGACCATCATTAATGGATGATGATTAATTGAAAAACAGGCAACAACTTTGACTCTGACTTAGCAAGCAAGCTTTGAGCAGTTTCTAGAAACATTTGGAGTTCATGAAATTTGTGCAAGGTCTCATAGTGTCAAGAAACAGGAATTGAAACCAGATTTACTTATACTCTCTCTACCCTATCTACCCTATTTACTTTTCTCTTCTGTCTCTATATAAGTCTCCATGGGTCTCATAATTATCTCCCCTCCCACAATTCCCTCTGAGGACATGTAATCTTGTATACAGAAAACATTCCATTATCTAAGTAGATATAAGGAAAGGATAGCCACAAGCAGTCAAAATAGTAGAAGCCAAAATGATTCTTCTCATTTAACTGTTTTATGAGTAGCTGCAAAGATCAGACGTTTAGTAGCCAGACAGCTGAATGGTATCTGACCAAGGAACATCTGTGTAATGATAATTATGTTGCTAACATTATCTGAAGAACCATTGTGAGTCTAAAGAGGAGATGAGAAACAAATACACATAATATAGCAGGCCATCCACCCATCAAGCAAAGCATGATTATTATAACACTACAGAAATTAAGTAATTTCAAAAGAAAAACCTATTTTTCATGCTTTTGGCTCCTTCTCTTTAAAAAATATAATCTCAGATAATTTTCAGTAATTTGTCTGTACCCAACAGCATCATTTCAGCACTGGGACAAGAGAATAGCAGGAGCCTTAGGGGTGGCCCACTTAATTCCTTCTCTTCTGGCCCTCCGTTTGGGGACTTAATTTACCAGCTACAAAGTTCTTGAGGACAGGTTTGCTTGTATACTTCTCTAAATTTGGTACTCACAAGGGATTCAGGCTTATGTACTAGAGGGTCAAAGAACTGATCACATGTATAAATGTTCAAGAGAAGTCACACAACCACATTGTATGTGCTTAGCTGGAGGTTTGTGAATTTTAAAAATCAACAAAAAACAAAAACAATCTTTTTTTTAAATAGCTGTCTTCTAATATAATTGAATTCTCTTGAAATTGTAGGTAATTTATTTTATGCATTTTAAAACATTTCAGGTTTCATCAGATTGTCAGAAGAGTTCATGACACAAAAAGAACCACTCATAGTCTTCGAGGTTTAATGCAACAAATGGCTGCTCTGTGCTATGTACTGTGTTAGATGCTGGCAGTACAACAACAGATAAAAAAGACTGGGGTGTCTCCTTTTGAATGGGATATAACATAGAGAAAAAAAATTGATAGTATTTTTCCAATTACATGTAAAGACAAATTTTAACAGTCATTTTAAAAAATTGAGTTCCAAATTTAAACAGCAAATTAAACATATATAAACAAAGTGATATCTAGAGAAAAGACAGTAATTTCTGGGAGGATGCATCTTATGCACTCCTCACTTTAAAATGAGGAAACTTGAGGTCTAGGGTGGGAAATGGATTGACTTGGCTAGCAGTGTTTTTAGCAATCCTTTCTGTCTGTCTGAAGATGCTCTGTCCTCATTTCAAAAGCATTAAGGGACTAATCTTTGTTCCAACTGCTTTTATATTAACTAAATTTATTTAGTCACAGCATAGGAAGAGTATTTAACAAGGATAATGAAATACTTAGCGTGAGTAGACATGTCCTTCTTCTGCATTCAGTCAGCAGATCAGAATGCAGTGACTTTCCAGGTCTTGCAATGTCTGCTAAGTCTAAAAACCTGGACTCCATATTGGTAGATGTTTTTATACCATCCTTAAGTGGACAAGAAGCCCCATTAATACAGCCAGAGGCAACCATGAAGCTGAGGCAAAGGAAGAACAGCTTGAGTCTTGAGCTTCCTGGACTAGCAAAATCCCAAGGAAAGCTTTTCAAGGCAATAAATATTAGCAATGGGCCTCAAACTCATCAGTGTGTTGGGGGATGTCAATCTCAAGCATGGGAAGACTTCTCTGGAAGAATGGGCAGATGAGAACAATTTGTTCCAACAGCCATAACGGCTGCTGAAGATACTGTGGAGTTCTTAGATTTTGATCAATCATTAAAGACACCAAGGTGATTCACTGCATCCCAGACTTTTGCCAGTCATCTTGACTTTTGTCTTGCCACTGAATTTAGATGATTCTGGAACAGAGAGTAAGGTTGATGACTTTGCAGCTTTGTCTCCCTTAAATCCAATTCACAAGCTAGTCAAGCCATCACCCTATAATGTCTTTAGTCCTCTTCAAAAATGAAAGAAAAAACAATCTTGATAATCAACAATACTAAATGCTATGGGGAAATTAAGAAGGATGAGAAAAATCTAGTGGATTAGACAAAGGATTATGGGTAATTTTGGAGCAACATCTCAGTTGGGTGATGAAGTCAGAAAATTAGATTACAGGAGACTATAAAGTGAGTGAAAGGAAGGAGGAAGCACCAAGTGTAGATAGCTTTTTCTAGAAGTTTGACTGAAAAAGAGTAAAGGGATAAGATGACAATTTGAGAGGGTGCTCAAGGGAGGGATTTAAAGCTTTTCTAAATGAAAAAATTTGTAGGTAGCAGAAAATGAATCACTAAATAGAAAATGAAAATTACCAAGGGGAATGATTATGGAAACAGTCTCTCAGAAGAGAATAGAGATGTGATCAAAGGATTGATTTTGATGAAAAAAGGCTCTTTCTTCATCAGAACAGAGTAAAGGTGGAGAGAATGGGAAATGATGTCAATGAGTTTTGTGATATAGAGAGTAGGCAAAGATGAAATTCATGTTAAATGGCCCCTATTTTCTTGGGCAAATATGAGGAGTCCACTTATGAGGAGAAATCCTCTGCTGAGATGGAAGAAGAGATAAAAAGCAGACTTGTAGTTAGAAGATAATGTTTAGTACCATTATTTGGGGGAATGACCTAGAGAATTAGGGAAGAGTTAAAATATTGCTTTGCTCCACTGAAAGCCTACATGAAATGAAATGGCAAAATTAGTTAGTGGGTTGATTTGCTTCCTTTAGCATTATTCAACAATGGATAGGCACAAGAGAGGCAGGTAGTGAGAATCCTCCAAGATTGGGGTGTGGCAACCCTAAGTATCAATAGTAATCTGATTATTATTGAACTAGTATATAGTTCAATATTATTGAACTAGTTAACTAGTATAGTTCAGGTCAAGATTGGGACTACAGAAAAATGAACAGATTAGTTGCGATGGCCTTGAAAGGAACTGAGTATAGATGCAGTTATTGAGCAAATTTCTATTCTAACATTGAAAGCATTCACTTTCAAGTGTTGATTTTAATGTTCATACATATGTATTATTGATACTTGAAAGATGAGCAAAATATACTAATACTTCTTGTTCAGTTTTTCAGTCATGTCTAACTCTTTGTGATTCCATGAACCATACTGTCCATGGGCTTGTTGTGCTTTTTTTTCCTCCACAAAAGGAGAATCTGAATTCAAATGTGGTCTCAGACACTTACCACTTCCCTCCTGTATGACCCTGGGCAAGTCACTTAACCCCAATTGCTTCAGAAAAAAAAAAAGACAGTGGAGTGATTTAAATTTCTTTCTCCTATGGATCAAGATAAAAATATCCAGGGTCAAACTGAGTGGATGCCCATCAGTTGGAGAATGGCTGAATAAGTTATGGCATATGAATGTTAGGGAATATTATTTTTCCATAAGAAATTATTAGGAGACTGATTTTAGAAAGGCCTCGAGATATGTGAACTCATGCTAAATGAAATGAGCTGAACCAAGAGATCATTGCACATGACAACATCTATATTATACGATGATCAATTCTGATGAACGTGTCTCTTTCCAACAATGAGATGACTGATGCCAGTTCCAATGATCTTGTGATGAAGAGAGACATCTACACCCAGAGAGAGGATTATGGGAACTGAATGTGGATCACAACATAACATTCTCACTTTTTTGTTGTTGTTCACTTGCATTTTATTTTTTACTCATTTTCTTTCCTTTTTGATCTGACTTTTCTTGTGCAGCAAGAGAACTGTATAAATATGTTTGCACGTATTGGATTTAACATATATTTTAACATGTATAACATATATTGGGTTGCTTGCCATCTAGTTAGGGGAATGGGGGGAAGGAGGGAAAAACCTGAAACACAAGGCTATGCAAGGGTCAATGTTGAAAAAATTATCCATGCATAAATTTTGAAAATAAAAAGCTTTAAAAAATGATAAATAAAAAATAAATAAGTAATAAATAAAGCCCAAAGAAAAGAAAAGAAAAGACCCACATGTCCAGGGTCACACACAAATTTTAGCCAAATTTGAATTCAGGTCTCCCTGACTTAAGACTCAGTTTTCTATCCACTGAACCATCTAGCTGCCCTGTGGAATAGCTCACTTTATGCTATAATATTCAAAAAGTATACAAATTGATTTTTTGTAAAAGAAGAAATAATTTTTAAAAATTAAAAGAAAGAAGAAATACATTCAGGGTGGTCATTATTTAAAAGATTCTTATGATGAGTCATTCAGTAAATTCTTTTGCATATACAACTAGGGAAAAGAATAAATATTTACATAGCTCCAAGTGTTTCAGATGCTCACTACTACTTCAAAAAAAATAATGCTTTTAAAGTCAGAAAACTTTGGTTCAAATTCTGGCTTTGCCATGTACTCTTTTGGGGACATGAGGCAAATTCCTTAGCTCCTTTGGGTTTCAGTCCCCTTTGTATTCAATAATTTCTGATGTTTTTTCAGCCTCTATATCTGTGATTTTCCGATGTCTTTCATGGATTCCAGTCATTCTATGGTAGGTTTTATAACAATGCAACATGCCTATATCCATCTATCTACATTTGATTTTTGGTATTCTTTAACTGTACAGTACTTCTACTGTCTATTTACCTTGATGTTGTCAGGTTCACTCGGGGCAGGGACTGGATTTATTCTATCCTCTACAAATCCCTGTAATATTTCTGATAGAGCGATGTGCATCCTGGGCCCTGGGTAAATATTAGCTACTGTTGATGCTGCTTTGGCTGATAAGCCCCTGCTCAGAAGCCTGAGGTGGATGCAAGAAAGAAGCTTTTCTCTTCTAAACTATTGATTGGCTCTTGCATGACATTTAATAAAAACTTTCCATTACCAGTTGCATAACAGCAATTAAAACCCTCATCAAATCTATCTTAACTGCTTAGAGTTTTCCACTGGGGAGCGTTTGCCTTGGCAAACATCTGCAGTAAAAGGCTATTTAATCTTCATAACGGAAACAGCCAGTTATGCTAATTCATCTCTTTTATTGTCAGTTTACACTGGAATCTCATGCAGATTTGGTCCTCTCCAAAAAGTGCAGCAGAGTTCTTTGTTTATAAGGAAGAAACCTAGTAAGTCCACAGCGATGAGGTCCCCATTAACTCAGTATGTTCAAATAGGAGTTAACTAGACATCCACTTGAGAGATTGTCTAAGGGATTGGTTCATGGCAGGATGTTGGACTAGGTAGGTGATTTCTAAAGTCTTTTTTAACTATACCTCACAGTGTAATTGTAAGGAAAGTGTTCTGTAAAATTCTATGGAAGTAGAACTGCTATCATTTTATGTTAGTATTCAATCAGATCAAGAATTGAATAGAAAGAAGAGACTAGGTTGCCTAACATTTGCAAAACCCCTAAGCACTTTCAGTATTGCTAACCTTCCTCTCCTGTGTGTGTGTGTGTGTGTGTGTGTGTGTGTGTGTGTGTGTAGCACTATTTGCCCACTGATGCTCTATGGCTAAAAATCCTAGGACATCCTGATGAAGAGATAGATAGTCAGATCAGTTGAATTAATAGGGGAATTAGAGTTAAGTGGTCTTGGCTCCAAATTCTGATTTTCCAATTTACAATATGCATAACTTGGACAAAAGTCATTTGACCTCTTAATCTTCTTATTTATAAAATGAAACACTTCTACTTGATGACCTCTAAGGCTGGCTCTCATTCTAAATCTATGATCCTATGATCTCAAAAAAGAAAAATTTCAGGTAATCCAAGGACAAAGTAAAGTCACATTGAAGGTGTAAGAAGGGGGATGCCATATTGCTAGTTATAACCTAGGCTTGAAAAGTGACTTAAAAGAATCCTATGATTTAGAAAAGGTCATCTGATCATGTAGTATGGAGGGGAAATGAATAAGCTGAAACTGCATTGACACGCACAAATGTTGAAAGGACCAAAAGAAGGCCTTCTAATGAGTATCTTTGAAAAGACAAAGATCATAGTGAATGAGAAATTAAAGATGGATCACTATTTTTACTTATTTTGATGAGATCATTGACCCAATGATATATTGAATTATATGTTTCCCCTTTCTTCTTATGTAGCAAGATAGAGATTAGAGAACAATTTAATAATTTATTTGATGGAGAGATTTACTGGGACCAAATGGGTCCATGGTTTGGTCCCAGGGCTGAATGAGACTATTGTCTCAAAGAATCCAGCAGTGAATGTCAGATACAAGATTCTTTTATAGAGTAACAAGAACAATGACATAATGGGGGGAGGCGGGTAGGATGTATGTCACATAATGGGAGGTACTGGAGAGGCTCCTGATATTCTAATGATATCTAAAATAGATAAAGACCTTTATCCCATCAAATATTATGAGGGAATGATTATAGCCTAAGGTCTAAAATATAAGACCTTTATCCTAACATTAAGAGGGAATGATTATAACCTGAGGCAGAGTAACTGAATAGGACTATTAGGGAAATTGGGCCAGGACATTAAAAGAAAATTGTGGCACAACACTTAAAGAATGGTTTTCCAAATTATAGGATATGCCCTTCTACAAGGGCGAAACAAAATAATTTTTTATCCTTAAACAATTAAGAGCTATAGAATTTTGATTATATATATATATATATATATATATATATATATATGTACATGCACATATATAAATTTGACTTCCTATTTACACTTATTTTGAATAAATAAAGAAATACGATATATGAATGTGAGTCTGAAACACTATTTCACTTTTCACTGACTTGAGTCTCTTCATTATCTTGACTTCAAAATTCTATCAGAACGATGTTAGAATGTTTGAAATGGAAGAGAACTTGAGTAATGTATTTAATTTAAGCCATTCCTTTGTAGATGAGGAGACTGAGGGCCCCATAGGGAAGTGATTTGCCCATGTCACACATAGCTAGTGAATAGAAGAGCTGATTTGCCATTTCAGATTTTCCAACTTCATGTACATTGTTCTTTCCACTATTACATGTTAATTTTCTAATACCACACTTTTTTGTTCCCCCTCAACCTCAAGCTCTGTTCTACAATCAAAATTGTAACTAGGGTAAGGTAATAAGAGTAATTCCTCCAGCATTACTGTATAGACCATGAGCGCTTTGTATGAAATCCACATGGGGAGTAATCCAACTTAATTCAATTTGGTGGTCATTTATTAAGTACCTCCTATATGTCAAAACACCATGCAAATGCTGGGGATTCAAAAGCAAAACTGAAAGAAATGACCCTTGCCCTCAAATATCTCATATCACCTTGGGGAGAAACAATTTGCAAACCTTATACAAAATAAATACAAAGAAATCTTTTTTTGCAGGAGGGGAAGAATAACTCTAACAAGTAGGAATATCATAGGAGGTAGGATCCTGAGTTGCTCGGTGAACTCCCTAACTCAACCCCATTCTGCTTCTTTCTCCAGGGAGAGATTAATGAGTAGAAGACTCGAGATCTCTCCCTGAAATATTCCTTCCTATTATACCTAAACTACCTATTATATTCTACCCTTTCTTTGAGTGCCAAAATTCTAGTTCCAGCTCTATCCAAGATTATCCTATCCCTGTTCCTTTCCACTGCCAATATTCTCTTTTGAATGTTTTAGCATCTCTCTTGAAGATCAGAAAAGTAGCTTTTACATTCCTTCTAGTCTTGTGATCCTCTGCTGTCCTTTCAAGGGTTTCCAGATGAGCATAATCAAAAACATGGAGGTTGTCTATTTGGATGACTTTGCCTTCCAAAGTCTTTGGGTCGGCCTCTTGGTGGGCTGGTGATGGCTTTGAAGCATAGAGGCTGCCCTCTGCCATTTCCATAGTCTTTTCTTAATGTTAGAACTCTCTCTTTTAATTGTTCTATTTCTTTTTTCTATGAGATTTCAGCCTTTCTTCATGAAAGAGGAGCAATCTCATCTGTAGGGTAGACCCTAGTTATACTTGTGGCAAAACATGGACTGGGGGAAGGGGGAATACAGCAAACAAAGGAATAAAACTGTGTTACAAATGTTTGGATGAAGTCCAAAAGTAAATCAAATAGGTATTTACACTTTAAATAATGTGCTGAATGTTTCTCTACTGTAAACCCTTCATAGCAGATCAATACAGTTTACACCATTCACTTGCAGGGAGCAGTAAATGTCCTTCACTCCGCCAGTTTTCGACCATTTAACATTGTTAAAAAGGTGGCTTTGTGCATCCATTGGGGTATTTTCTGGAAACTGGAAATAGATCAATTAGTCTTGGTCACATTCGTTGTAGACCCAGATGGGAAAGGAACAGGGGGCCTGGGAAATAACGAAAGGCAGAGAAATGTGTTTGTTTTTAAAGTTCATCAAGTTAGACTCCTCCTAGGCAAGCCACAGTGGAAAATGAGGGCTGCATTCCTCTACCATGTAAATAACTGATTCACTACAGGTGTACTATAGATTGCCTCATAAATTGATTTAGCTGTAAATGCGAATAACTACACAATGGTTCCCAAATTCCAGCCCCTGACAATTTTCATGTTGAATGACCTCAGCAGTGCTGGAAATTGGTGATCAGTGCTATTTTGAAATTAACAAATATTCATTATTAATAAACATAGTAAGGATGAAACAAGGTAATTAAGAAAAAGTGAATTGTTTTACTTTTTTAAGGAAAGGCATGTTAACTGTTGATTTAAATTAACTCTTGCATTGCTTGGTGGAAAGATAATATGGTGTTTCTAACTATTATCCATTTTGAAGCCAAATTCCAAAAATAGGATATTATAGAAGAAAAGTTAGCTACTTTCCTTTCTGTCTTGAGGCAACTTTGTTTTTAATTCTGTCAAAGAGAAATTGCTACTTCAATATGTTCCCTGTCTTGGTTTCTGTCTCTCACCTGCTTTGGGTTTCATGGACTTTACTTTCTCTGTTTGGTCCCTTTCATTTTTTTTTTCCTTTTGGCTACCCTATGTTCTCCCTACTTGCTGTCTGATGTCTGATGCTGGACTACCAGGCATGAACAAGACATTTAAAAACAATTCACCCTTTTGAAAGAAAAATAAAATTCAGCTTAATTGAACATTTATTAAGGCCTGTTGTGAGCTAGGCACTATGGCAAATTGTGTAGGGAGGAAATGCTACCCAAAGACATTTTTATGAATTTGAGATTGGAAGAAGTGAGTTCAAATCTTGCCCTTGCCAATGTCTACCTTGGGCATAGCAGTTAATAAACTCTTGGTTTCATCAATGACAAAATGTTAGGACTGCACTTGGTAACTTCTGAGGTCCCCTTGAGCTCAAAGGCTCAGTTTAAGCAGTTGTTAAGGTAAATTCTTTAAGAAGATCATATCAGTAATAAAACCAACAAAAATCAGGTCATACACTCTGACCAGGTAGGATTTTTATCAGAATTCAGGACTGTTTCAATATTAGGAAAACCCTTAGTATAATTGATGGTATCAATAACAAAACTAACTAAAATCATATGATTATCTCTATAGATACAGAAAAAACCATTGGCAAACTATAACATCTATTCCTATTAAAAATGATGAGAAAGTCTTAGAATAAGCAGGTCTTTTATTTTATTTTATTTTTGGAATCTTTTAAAAATTATAAGTAGACCCTATCTAAAATCAAGAGCAACAATTACTCTAATGAGCATAAACTTGAAGCCTTCTCAGTAAAACCCAAAGTGAAGAAAGAATGTCCATTATCATCACTATTATTTAGCTAATTTTTAAAATAATGCAATAGGAACATAGACTTCAAAGTTAGAAAAGATTGTTTAGTCTAATCTCTCATTTTACATGGGAGAAAACTTAATCCCAAAGGGGAGTAAATTACCTTTACTGGGGTCATATTAGTTGTAATTACCAGAGTTGAATTAGTCTTGTGATTCCAAATTTAATACTACTTCTATTGCACTCTGTTATGTGCCTCAATCCTTTTTGTATGAACATTCCATTTAAGCAGATGCCAGTCTCTCCATGCAGGTAAACTAATGAGTTGTTGTGCCCTATTCACATCTAAATATCCAAATTTCAAAATGCCAGTGATGAGCTTCTCTGATCTTATCTAGCTGTCTCCTTGTATGTAAGGGACTAAGTCTATCCATGGCTCACAATAAAGACCCTTACAATTTGTTAATACCTGTCAAAGTTGCCAGTTTTTTCATCTGTAAAACAAGATAGGATTGAATTATATGACCTCGAAGATCTCTACCAGCTTTAAATCTATCAGATAATCATATGAAGTTAGGGCCATTAACATGGCACATGATGCATTCCATTATAACCTTTGTGGAATAATTTTTGATCAACTGGCCATTGGGTGGGATTATGTTTTGAATTATTGATAGCAATAAGTTTTGATGATTATGTTTTATTTCTTATGGATATTGGATTCCCATACTTCTTTCTCCTTGCTATATTTCATCATCTTCAACATCAATAAACATTTATTGAGCCCTTACTCACTTTGAGCTCTGGGTTATATGTTTCACCAATGTAAAGAATAAGATGAATTTGACTTACATCCCTATGCTAAGAAGTCAAATCCCTAGCAAGCCTTTTGGGGTTTTTTCCCAGCTTTTATTGCCTATGATAATTTTATCTGTGATGAGAATGGTCATGAAGTCTTTTTCAGGGCTATTAATATCATTGTAGGGAAAGGCATTAGACTTGTAATTTTAGTGATATAAGAAACTCCCAGGTGAGGTAGCTCTCTCTTACAAATGGCATCTTTTCAGCAATAAGATTATATAATTTGACCTGTGTTTCATAACTGGTGATAAAGAAGGTGAAGTATCAAATTTTTTGATTCCAAATCCAATACTCTTTGTCATTGGCCACATTGCTACTGTCAGCTTTTAACTTCTTGGAGAACTGCTTAAGGTTCAGTTACAATGATTTGACCCATGTCCATGAAGCCAGTATATGCAAACCTGTCTTCCTGGCTCCATAGCCAGCTTTCTATCCATTATGTCATATTGCCTCTCTGGCATTGTGACTGGGATCTATTTTGTAATAGTTATACTTAGTAGAATATCATTGTATTCTACATTTTGTGTATTTATTTGAAACCAGAATTTTGGTATAGGGTACTTCTGTTGAATGCTATGTCTCTACCAGTACAGATCAAGCCCTTCTCTGGAACAAAAGGTCTTGGAGACTCTCCTGTGGCATTGAAAAGCTGAATGCTTTGTCCAAACTTTCATAGCAATATGTATCAGAGATTTGAACCCAGGACTTCTTAACACCAAGAAAGGCTCTATACTTCTATTAATAAGCTTTATTTTTAGGCAATACTTTAAGATTTAAAGAGAGCTTAGGGTAAAGGAAAATAGATCTTTAATGAATCATTGCCTTTTGTATTATTTAATATAAAGCTGATATCATATATAAAATATAAAGCAGTACCATTGTTATGTCTGAGAGCCTAAAGGATTATGATACTCATGGGTCATGATTTCCATGAAATTGCTTAAATTTTTTTGAGTTCAGCTTCCCGTAGGCTCAGCCTAATTTCTTGGAGGCCCTTTGTTCACATCCCTATGCTTGATTTAATGACTTCTGATGTATAGTGAGCTCTAGGCTCTCTTCCAGGACCTGCAGTTAAGTACTTGGGTGACCCCAAGCAGGACATTGTGTCTTAGTTTGCCCATACAGTGGAGAAAATTATATCCATTCTAGTTTCCCTCATAGGTTTACAGTGGGAGTGAAATGATATAATAAAAATATTTTGAAAAGAAGAATGGCTGCCAAGGGTAAGTTGTCATTATTTCCCCCAGAGGCCTCAAATACATGTTACCTAATAGATCTGAATGAAATAAACAAGCCTGTGGGAATGTAAGCATTTTGTACCTGTTTTTCAAGTTAGGAGACTTAGAGGTTCAAAAGGTTTCATGTCCAGGATCAAGATGTGAGACTTTCATTCCAGTCATCTCAATTTTTAGAGAAGGAAATGAAATCCGAAAGTGATGATACAATTTGCCCAATGTCAGTCAGTCAATAGGCAGTTATTAAATATTTGTGTACCAGAGACATAAAAAAGAGGCAAAAGGCAATCTCTGCTCTTAGTGGGCTAATAATGGGGGGGACAACATAGAAACGATTATGTACAAACAACCTGCAGGATAAATAAGAAATGATCATAAGAGAGAAAGCATTAGAACAGAGATTCAGAAAGACTTTCCATAGAACACGTAATTTTGCTTGGGACTTAAAAGAAACCAGGGGTATTTGTAAGAAGACCTGAGGTAGGAGAGTGTTCCAGGCATTCCAATAAGAGAAAATGCCCAGAGTTAAGAAAATTAATTGTCTTATTTATGGGATAGCAAGACAGTCAGTGTCATTGATTAAAGAGAAGTATGTGTTAGGGAGCATTAAAAATGTTAAGAACACTAGAAATATAGGGGAGGCTGTGTTACTAAAGGTTTTGAAGACCAAATAGAGGATTTTATATTTGATCCTGGAGATGTTAGGCAATCATTGGAATTTATCAAGTAGAGGTGATGGTAGTGATGGTTCAGAGGTAGAACTCTGAACTTTAGGAAAATCAATTTATCAGTTAAAGTAAAGGATGGACTGAAGTATAGAGAAACTTGGGGCAGGAGGACCTACCAACAAGCTATCACAATAGTCCAGGTGTGAGAAGAGGGGAGCTTGCACTAGACTGGCAGTGTAAGAGGAGAGAAAGTGATGTATTTGAGAGATATTGCAAATGTGAAATTGAGAGGTCTTAGAAACTCATTGGATGAAGGGAGGAATCTATAGTGAAGAGTAGGGTGCCATTTTGGAGACTAAACAGCAGCTTAAGTCCAGAGTAAACAGTTGAAGGATTTTTTTGTTTTCTTTTGTTTTGTGTGTATATGTGTACTCCAAAACGAATGCTCTTTTTCTTATGGCATGTTGATACTTCCAGCTTCTATCTACTGACTTGTGTCCTAGTTGCTGGAAAGTTCATTTGGAAATTTCTTCATGGGGTAATATTTTGCAAGATACTCTAATTTAAGATTGCCTAAACTTTGAAGTGAGGTCTTCTTTGGATTAAGAGAACTGAGGTCCAGACTCCAGTCCCCTTTACTACTTCTCAAATGTATGCAGTTAGCAATACCTCCTTTCCCCATCCCTAGGGAAAAGAACAGGTGTGCTACAATAGTCATGCAACAGGAGGAAAAGACTTCACTTCCCCAAGTGATGTGATTAAAAGGCATTTTGCATGGGCTTATGGAGGAAAAATAGAAAGGTGGAAAAAGAAAGCAAGCTACATGGGAAAAGACTTTCAGGATATAAGGACACTGAGAAAAGTCATATGTCTAACCATGGGATGGAGGTGGGGGGGGACTCATGGAGACAGATTTGTGGTTGAAATTAAGTGGTTAAATGTATCTAAACCAGGTCTGGAAGCTATAAAATCATACTGAAGCTGTTGGCCAAGAGAAATGTTGGGATTTTAAACCTAAAGGTAGTGGCAACAGAAATAATGAATGAAGGGAACTGAAGACTGGAAGTCATAATAAAGACAGCTGATTTATAGTTATTGTCCTGTCATTTCAGTTATGTCCATTTTTTTGTGACCCCATTTGGGGTTTCTTGGTAAAGATAACTGTAGTTTGCCATTTTTTTCTCCAAATCATTTTATAGATGAGGAAATTCAGCCAATAGAGTTAAGTGACAAGGCTCAGGATCACACAGCTAGTTAGTAATTGAGATCAAATTTGAACCCAGGAAGATGAATTTTCCTGACTTCAGAACTGACACTCTACTTAGCTGCCTTGATCCATACTGCCTCAGGCCATTTCAAATATAGTACCTAAATTATTGGGATTTCTCTTAAACTCCCCCAATTAGTATCATGAATTTTGAGAGAACTGAAATGGAATGATTATAGAGAATAATAAGTAATGACATTTATTTAGAAGTGAGATACACTATATTAATTTAATGCAGTTAGAGTACTAGCCTCTGTGTTCATTATTGTCTTAAAAAAAAAATCCAGTGTTTACATTCCTTGAGTTATTTTACCAGAATAGAGTCTAACATCCTGGGAAGAGCTAAAACAAAGTAGCTTCTGATTCTTTCCAGAAAGATTCTGGGGAGGGCTATAAATCAAAGAGAATATACTTAATCCCAGAGAAGCTTCCTAGAATGAACATGAGTCTGGCTAAGTCTAGAGTTCTGACTATAATCTGTAAAATGAAGAGGATGGAATAAATTACCCCTAAGAACCTTTCTAGTTCTAGGTCCTCTGATTCTATTTCTGAATCTTCAACAATGTATTCAATCCCACGTTAGAATTTAATTATGCATTTTCATGATCACATTCTTAAGATAAATTAGCCAGAAGTGATACAAGGACTAGTATTTTGGATTAGATGACACTGAAGGTCTCTTATAGCTTTAAATTCAAGACCAAGTTTCTAATTACTAAGAGAGTTTTGAACTCCCACTTTATGAGATTCTCATAGGCAAATTCTATGACTTTCTTATTCATTTACAGAAGACTTGACTTTCCCTCATTATGGAATGGACATGTGTAGAGAAAGGACTTCCTAACTATGTAATCTGTAAACCATTCATAGAATACAAGACCATTGCTTTTTATGTGGCAAAGAATTTGGGTTTCCATTTCTGTGAATATTTGCTACATCATTTTTTTTTTTCTCAGCAGCCTTTAACAGGGCCAAGAAACCTAGTGATCAAGTGAGATTGAGAGGGAGAGAGGAGAAAGCCAGAGTGCCAAGGTGCTCAGTTTCCTGGGCTATGAGTTATGGCAGAACTTGATGTGTCTGACCTCAGCCCTTCCTCCTTCCCCAGAAACCTGAAATAACAGTTGGGCTCTTGTTTTTAATGAGCTCAGAACTAAAAAATCAATCAGCAGTTCAGATCAGATGTTGAAGGAGAAGAAAAAAAAAAAAAAAACAACAATCCAAACAGCCCTGGAGCAGTACTCTCTTAAAAACTCTGCTTTCGTTTGATCCAATATTCCCATTTCCTGAGACACTTAATAGCTGTGTGACCCTTGGCAAATCACTCTCTGTATGCCTTAGTTTCCTCTTCTGTAATGTGAAGATAATAATAGCAATAACTCCCAAGGTTGTTAGGATCAAGTGAGATAATATTTGTGAAGTGCTTTACTGGCACACAGTAGACATTTAATAATTTTTTTTCCTTCCTTCCTCTCCCTCTCATTTACTCTATATTTTCGTATGAAAAAAAAATGGTAGGAGTGCTGCTCTATAGAGGGAAAAACATTCCACATTCATCTTGTAATGTTTGAATGGAGTCCTGGAAAAGTGCAAGGCTCAATTCTAGAAGAGACAAGACTGGACATTCCATTTTGCTTTGTGCACATTTCTAATGTGAAGTACATTAGGATAAATGTACTTCAAGGATCATAGATTTGATCTGGAAGGGGTCTTAGAAGTTATTTACTCTAACCCCTTCATTTTACAAATCAGAAGATAAACCTATGGAGTTAAAATGACTGCAAGACCTGAGTTCAAATCCTGCTTTAGACATTTACTAGCTGTATGACATTCAGCAAGTAGTTTACCTTCTCTCAGTCTCAATTTCATCCACTGTGAAATGCGGATAAAAATAGCACCTACCTTAAAGGGTTATTATAAAGATCAAATATGATACTATGTGCAGTTCTTCACAAACCTTTAAGTGCTATATAAATGTTAGCTTTTATTTATTGTTGTTGCTGTTGTTAATATTCAAGGTCACTTAGTATAATGCAGAGATGGAACTTGAACCCAGGTCCTCTTTTTCCAATCCTCTTTTTCCAAATCCAGTGGTCTTCCCATGTGCTTCTAATGTTCTTAAAAGGAATTAAGTGTAACTGACCATCCATATACTCAAATACTCAAAGGACCAGTGAGGTAAGTAAAGGGTAAGTGATTCATCCATGGTCACACAGTAAGTACCTGAGGTCACATTTTGAACTTATATATACTCTACTGCACCATCTAACTGCTCTATAAGGTTTACCTAGAGATTTGTATATTTGAGACTTTTAACAACCATGGGAAGTGGACATTGTTATACCCATTTTACAGATGAGGAAACTGAGTCTTGAAGAGGTTAAGTGACTTACACAAGGTAACATAGTTAATGAGCATCTAAAGATCTTAAATATATATATTCCCAACTCCAAGTCTAGAATTTTAGCTATCACACTGTACTGATCTTATTAAACTTGGTTAAGTTATCAGATCATGAGTAATTTTAAGTGATGGTCAAAGATGTCTCAAGAGGATTGTTCTCCACTTAAGTTTGTCTTCCAAATTGGGGAAGATTAGTTTTTTTAAAACAATAATTAGTTTATTTTATGCTTTAACTTGGCAGAAGCTTTCTTCTTGTCAGGTTTTGACGTTGCTTTTCTAGCAGATGGCAGGTAGAGAGGACTGTAGAAACTCAGAGGGCAGCCAGCTTAAGGTTGGAGAAAGCATCTGTGGGCCTTTGAGATGCAGAGATGGGCAGATTGGCCTGTGAGATAAATCGTGAAGGGGAAAGAGGTTGCAGAGGGTGGAGGGAAGTTGCTTCCTACAAAAAAAAAAAAAAAAAAAAAAAAAAAAAAGCCCATTGCTATAATGCTATAAATGAATATGTGCAAGGAATCTGAAAAATATAAGATGTTTTATAAGGTTTAAAAAAAGGATTAAAAAAAAAACAAGCCTTTTGAGAAACATAAAATGTAATTTAAAAAAAAGAGCATTGAATTTAGAATAAGAGGGCTTTGATTCAAATATCAAGCCTGCTATAGCTTAGGCAAATCACTTCTTAATTTTTTCATCTGTAAAATGGAGGTTAAATTTGATGACTTCTAACATTCTTAACTATACCAAAAAGCTTTGAAATACTAAAACATTTGAAGCAAAGTCCCAGAAAATAAATACAGTAGATATTGATGGAATATGAGTAAACTCTACTCTTGCTAAGGATGTTATAGAAACCTTGAAGATGAACATCCCTGCAACCTTCTGAAGTGCCCCAGACTTTTGGCACACCTCATTCTTGGAAGAAGGTGAAATTGGCATCTTGGTCCCAACCATTACAAAAATACTCTGTTAGCATAGTCCATAAGCTTGTCCCCAGTGATAGTTTTCAGTTTAAAGATACTCATTTATACTTATATGCAGAAGCACATTTAATAGAGTGACCCTGCAGGAAAGGAAGGTAATGGACCCCCTGGGAACTCCAGGTAACAAGGCCAAATTGTTCTACCAGTTGTAGGGATCTGAAAGTAAAAGAGAAAATTGCTTGTTAGACATAATAAGAAGTTTAGAAATTTATGATAGTCTCTGGTTACTCCATCTATTTTCTCATTTGAATCCCTCTGGCCATTTTAGTAAAGGACTGTAGTAGGAAATTGGGAGCAAGGAAGGGAAGCAGGCAGAACTGGTAGATTCAATTGATAGATTTTTCATCATGACTGTATCTGAATGGGCTGCTTCATAAATGCAGGTAGTGGGAAGCATTAATTTTTCTTAAGGAAATTCTTTAAAATCTTAGGAGGAATTAAGACCTGGAAGGACTCAGCATAATCATTCACCCCCTTCTTCAGTTTCCACAAAGAATGTAGTATCTGAATGGAAGTTCTCTAGGACTGTCATATTGGTCTTTGTAAATACAGTGGAAATCCAGTGGCTGAAAGTCCCAGGCACATGCTTAAATGTATTTGTGATCTCTTTGATTTAGTAATGCAGATCACAGTCTAATCCATGCTTGCTCATTCTATATTACTTTTGTTCATTCATAATAAGTTTCATTCAGAATTATTACTCTCATTTTAGAGTTAATTCTAGGGAAATTTCTAAAATAAAAGCTATGTGTAGTTCGTATTCACACTGTCCCCTAAATGTGAGAAACAAGGTCTCTTCCAGAAAATTTTCTTAATGAACAATCTAAGATCTAATCTTTGGTTTGCTAATATAGAATCTATTGAAGTCCACATGATAATGGTCATAAGCAATAACAAGCATTCCACATGTTCTTTCTGTCCTGGCAGGTCTCGAATCCTGGGGCATGGAACTTTGTCAGAAAGGGGCATTTTCCATGAGACTGGACCTCTTGCTTTGACCTCTTGCTAAGGAACATGTGTACTTTACTGGAATGACGGCGAAATACTAGATTAGTCCCCATAACTTGGAGGTTGCAACAAAGATACTTGGTGATTGAGAGATAGGAAGAATGGAGACTTATTGAGGAAATTTTCTCCTCTACAATTTATTAAGAGCTGTGAAAACGGCTCCTACCACTCTATTTTGGGTCCTTCTCTTTGGGGACCTCTTTGCCATTGTACAAACTTTCTCTTCTAATCTTCCTTGGGTGTGAACCTTTTGATGTGCTAAGGAATGAAGGTCAGAGACAAATATGAATATGAAATAACTTCTCAGTAGTTCTATAATTGTCTACAATTTCCCCAGGAGTATAATGTGTGGGATGAGCTATTTGAGATCTTTAGTTTCTCTATTAATGCACACTTCTGAGTTTTTTTTTTTGTTTTTTTTTTTTCATTTGAAGAATTTTCTGTATTAGAAATAGTTTTTTTTAAAAATAGTTCTTTTAATTTCTTTTTTTTTTCAGAATAATGGAAACATACTTTTCAGATTTCCTGCACATATGTATTTATAACAATGCATATTACGCCTGATATCCATATTGTACCTAAAATATGTTCAAAGATAAATCAAGGAATTTCAGAATTTTAAAATCTAGAAATACTACAACTGTGTTTCCTCAACTTGTTTCCAATCAGTAAAGGTTCTTGGGTCTTTTTCTGGTATCCAATAAGTTCCTTTATAGAGTAGGAAAATTATAAAGGACAACATGGGTCCTTGTGGTATTTCCCATCCAGGAATACGATGTAAGAGGGAAAGTTTTTGTGGATGCACTGCCATTTTCAAGTAGGAAATCATGGTTTGGGCCTGGAGAAAGTTCCCACACTATGAGCAAATTTCAGAATTGACTCCAACCTAGGCAGACAAAGGCTGACCAACCTAGACAAGCAGCCCTTTCTGGCTACTGACTCTAGAAGTGGTAGTTAAGCACAAAAAAGGCTGAGTCTGTGAATACAGTGAATACTGACTGTGAAAACTACTTATGCTGCAACAAATAAAAATACCTCTAAATGATGTGGCCTGAGGGGGTGTAAGTCACGCCTACTAGAAAGAATGAATTGCTTGCTCACTTATTATTAAAACTGGAAAGGACTTTCTGAGGGTCACAGTTGGAATATACTTTACTATTATATATTCCACCTCCTACTCTCAACCCTGACTTGAAACCAATACATTTTATTTTGTTTTCAAATTTCATTGATGTCGTTTGTGTTTTGCATCAAGACAATTTTCCCCCTAAGACATCCCCATTGACTCCTCCCTTGTACAACAGAAAACAAATAAAGCAGGATCAACCAATAAAGCTTTCTTATCTGTACCTGTAGCTACATATTTCTCTACAAAACTTGGGAGAATGGGGATACCTAGGAGATACTATGGAAGGAGTATGCTTCTACCTGGTAGAAGGGAGGAGTATATTACTCATTAGTCCACCATGACCAAAATGAAAACCAAAACACTTTGGAGCAACATGTTAAACTTTGAATTGCACATAAGCCTTATTGAAAATAATTGCATGTGATAAGATAGGAGTAAAATGGTTTTTGATAGCCTGCTTATTGGTCTTCCTGCCTCAAGTTTCTTTTCCCTCTAATCCATTGTCCACTCAGCTGTCAAAGTGATCTTCCTAAAACACTGGTCTGACCATGCCTTATCACTTCCAGGATCAAATGTCAAATCTTCTGTTTTGTGTCCAAAGTCTATAATGACTTTTTTTGCTTCTATTATTGCTCTTCTAGGCTTCTTACATTTCATGCCCACCCTTACCATGACTGAATGATAATGGCTTCCCTTACTTTTCTTTGAAGATGACACTCTGTCTTCCCAATTCAGGCATTTTCCCTGGCTGTCCCCCATACTGGGAATGTTCTTTCTCCTCATTTCTGCCTTCTGGCTTCCCTGGCTTTCTTCAGTTCCCAGCTAAAATCCCATCTTCTACAAGAAGTCTTTCCCAATCCTGAATTCTGATGCCTTCCCTCCATCAATTAGCTCTAATTTATAGATAATTGTTTTCGTGTCTCTCCTATTTGATTGTGAGCTCCTCAAAGAAAGGGAATAGGTTTTTAATTTCTTTATATTGCCAGTACTTAGAATAGTGCTTGGCATATAGCACTTAATAAATGTTTATTGACCAACTTGTATAATTTTTCAATAATGCAAACCTGGTTTCGAGATACAGTAAACATTTATTTTCATGAAGTTAAGAATAAAAGGCTACATATTCCACTTCAATGTCAAATATGTTATTTTGTTAATGTTACTAAAATATTATATGCTCAAGCAACTCTAAATATTGTTTCATGTTCCCAGAGGCAGAGAGGGATAGAAACTGCAATAACTTTGACCTTAGAACTGGTCCTGTAATCCCTATAGCTAGGTCAAATTCCAAGGAAAAGAGGGCACCATTATTCACAGACCAAAACATGCTACTTCAAGAGAAAGAAAGATATGGGTCAAGCAATTAATCAATAAAGCTTCAGGAGAATTCCTTTAAAAACACATAGATACAGACACACACTTATTTCCTTTCAGTAATTTTTATCTTTCTCTAGCCATAGACACATACTGAAAATGAATTGGAAAATGCTTTGTCCTGTTCTCTTCCTCTGAAATCCTACTCTGATAACTCATGATATCGCAAAGGCAATTTTAGAATCTCTAAGATGATGCCAGTGAGGAACAAGTTCTACCCGGTTCTGTCACATTGGAGAAGCTTCTTTCACATTGTCATAATTAAAATGGAACACAAATTGGGGAAAAAAGGTCAAGTAGAGCAGCTTCATCCTTATTACAAAACATGACAGGGAGGGGTCAGTTAATTCACAGAGAACTCTTATTTGTTTATTCTGACAAGCCTCTTTCCAACTCTATGAGTATATAAATTTATATCGGAGGACAATTATATTGTAATAATCTTCCTCCTCATCTTCACCTTCTCACTTCTCTGTTTTTCTCCAAATTCTATCTGAAATCTCGTCTATATCTTGCCTTTTCTGACCCTTCTTCATCCCAGTGCCATCCTTTTATTGATTATCTCTAATTTATACTATTATCATGTTCATACATAATCGTTTTTCATGTTCTTTTTCTTCTTAGACCAAGAATTCCTTGAGAGCAAGGACTATCATTTGTCTTTCTTTTTATCCCAACTTTTAGTACAATGCCTGGCACATAGTAGGTGCTTAATAAATGTTGGACCGACTTTCTACAAACTGTTACTAAGTACAAGGTAATATGTTACATACAAAGGGAAAGGATACAGATGTCTTATATGGTTTGCAGCATCCTATGGCTTTCTTTGTCAATCCTAAGAGAAACTTTCACAAAGAAAAGAACATAGGATCTCGCAAAAAAAAGACTAGGGAGGAAGGAAAAACTGAAACTCAAATAGTAATTGTTGTGATTCACAGGATTCATACTAAAATGGAGGGAAATTCTAATTTGGAGTCACTTATCTCAAGAAAGAAAAAGAAGGGGCATCTAGGTGGTATAGTGGATAAAGTACCAGCCCTGAAATCAGAAGGACCTGAGTTCAAATCTGACCTAAAATACTTCCTGGGCAAGTCACTTAACCCCAATTGCCTCAACAAAAAAAACAAAAAACTTGGAAAGAAAGAAAAAAGAAATTTCAGGGCCCTTTTTCTCTTTGTTTCCACAAAGAGGCCCAATTCTATCTAAGGAGGAACTTAGTAGAATACGAATAGACTCATGTTGGCTTTATAATGATGATTTTTTTTTAACCATAACAAGTCTTTAAAACTATATGTTAGGGTTACATCCAAGATGGCAGAACCAAGTTATAGGTAGCAACTCATCCGAACTCTCCCAACATTTCTCTCCAAACAACTTTAAAATAATTTCTAAAAACAAGTTTTGGAATTGTAGAACCAAGAAAAGTAAGACTTTTTTAGCCTAAGACAATTTCGGAAGTCAGCAGATGTAAAGGGCTGAAACTCTTGAGTTCATGAACTGAGGTTCAGACAAGCAAGCACTTAAGGCTAATTACCAATTAGACAATGCTCTATTAGCATTTGCTTGGGAAATGGCCTGCCCCACCATTCTGTGCAGGTTCAATCTGATGGGATATAGAGAGATTGGAAGGAGGGATTGGAAGGTGAAGTAAGAAAGCCAGAGTGACTCCTGGCTTGATTCATGTGGCCATTCCTCTCACGTCCACAAAGAATAAAGATCAAGGACTTTTGCTTATCCTGACTCAGGCTGATTCTAAAGTATCCAGGGTGCTAACGGTCATCACAAGCAGCAGAAGTCTTTGATACTAAGGCAGGACGAACAAAAAGTCAAGGGGAGACATTTTTTTGCAGCCTAAGGTAACTTAGAGAAGTGAGCAGGAGATGTCTGAGTCACCAAATTGGGAATCTACAGGGAGTTAGGTGGCAAGAAAACACTTGCTGTGGACCTTAGAGAAGAACAGCAGCAGCAGATTTTAAAACTCTCAGTCCGAAGATGGTAAAGGCATCAAGCAACTGGTCAGAAAGAGATTACAGGGGACTCTTGATTACAGTTGATACTGTTTGGCAACTTCATTACCCATATACAGTTCTGGGGTGCAGTTTCCAGTGCTTGTAGTCAGTCAGAAGGGAGCAGAGACCCTGTCATAGTTCCAAAGTAGAGTAGAGTATTAGCACTTGTGGCTACAGGAGAGCAGGGACTATTCCTGGGCAAAGACTACAGCATAGACCTGGAGAACAGTGACTACAGTTTTCCCTGGATCACACTCTTTTGTAAATAACAAAAACTTATAGATCTCTAAAACTAGCTTTGAAAACAATAGCACAAAAACAAAACAAAACAAAAAACCCTCAAGCTTGGAATAGTATCTCATTCTTTCCAGATGAGCAAAAAACAACTTTTACATAAAGTTCAAAATCAAGAAACAGAGTGGAAAAGCAAGCAAACAACAACTACAACATAAAGTTTACATAAAGTTCAAAATCAAGAAACAGAGTGGAAAAGCAAGCAAACAACAGCTACAACAAAAGAATTTGACCAAAAAAAGCTAATATTGCTCAGGAAGGACCAAGACATAAATTCAGAAAACAAAAATTCATAAACAATTAAAAATCAAGTCTCAATTTTTTTCTTCTTTTTTTGGGGTAGGGGTTACTTTATTGTATCTTGATTTCTCTTAAAACCATTAGCTTCCATTTGCTCAATTCCATTTTTAAGGAATTATTTTCCTCAGTTTGCTTTTGTATATTCTTTCCCAATTGGCTAATTTTGCTTTTTAAGGCAGTCTTTTCCTCATTAGCTTTTTATATTTCCTTTTGTACTTTTCTCAATTCTTTCCCTAATTTTTCCTCTAACTCTTTTACTTGATTTTCAAAATCCTTTTTGAGCTCTTCCATGGATTGAGCCCAATTCTTATTTTTCTTGTAGGATTTGGATGGAAGAGTTTTGTTTGACTTTATCTTCTGAGTATGTATTTTGATCTTCCTTATTGCCATAATAACTTTCAGTGGTCAAAAACTTTTTTTTTTGTTGTCTGCTCATTTTCCTAGCTTATTACTCTGCTTTTAACTCTTTGTTAAAGTAGGACTCTGTTTCCAGGGTGGAGGGTGATTTTCTCAAGCTTCGGGAGTTTTATACAGCTGTTTTCAGAGATACTTCCTGTAATCTGCCCACAAGAACTCTTTTCTGTCCTGAAGCTGTTAGGAGTATCCCAGCCCTACTATAGCTGTTAAGATCTAGTGTGCTAAAGCAACATAATCCTGCTTTGCTGAAGCTGGGACCACTGGGGTTGGGGTTGGAATTGGGACTGGGGTTGTTCTGGTGCAGCCTGCACTGGGACTCCCACACCATTGCCACAGACCTTTTCTACTGAACTTCTGAATTCTCCCTGGTATTTCCAGGCCAAGAGGTCTAAAAGCTTTCAACATTTGCTGCTGATTAAGAAGTCCTACCTCATTGATGCTGGGGTCCTGGACAGGGCTGGGGTTAGGGGTTATACTGGTGCTGGGATTGTGTGCTGGGCTTTCACTCTGGTTCCATAGACCTTTTCTGCTGACATTCTAGGTCATTGGGATGAGAGATCTGGAAGCCACCAATACTGCTGTTGATTCAGAGATCTGGCTGGGGCTGCACTGGGTTTGGGTCTGGGTCTGGGTCTATATTAGCTCAGCCTGTAGAGGACTGCAGGCTGCACTTACCACCCCAGTGTCATAGACCTTTTCTGCTGACCTAAGTTACCTTTAGCTGGAAAATGTGATACTCTGTCTTTTTGGGTATTCTGATGCTCCAAAATTTGTTTAGAGTCATTATTTAAAGAAATTTGGAAAGGTTTGAGGGAGAGGTTGGGTGAATTCCTGCCTTTACTATACCATTTTGGCTCTACCTTTAAAAATCAAAGTCCCAAAGAATGCTAATTGGACACAAGCCAAATAAGAATTTCTAGAAAAGTTAAAGAAAGATCTAAGAGTGAAAAAGGAAAAATTGGGGAAAGCAACTGAAAATGATACAAAAATTATGAAAAAAGTTAAGCTTGATAAAAGAAGTATCAAAAAATGAAAAAAAAATAATACCTTAAAAACAGTATTCATCTAATGGTAAAAGAGGCACATAAAATACAATGAAGAAAATAGTTCCTTAAAAAAATATAGTAGACAAAATGAAAAAAAAAAAAAAAAAAGAAATTCAAAGAAAATAATTTCTTAAAAAATTAAAATAGGGCAAGTAGAAGCCAATAACTCCATGAGATATTAAGAAACAATAAAACAAAATCAAAAGAATGGAAATATATATATACATATATATATATATGAAAATGTAAAATTGTTGGAATCTTTATAAATTGTTAAGTCATTAGAGTTGATAGAGACAATAATTATCTAATTTAGCATGGTTCAGTATCACTGATCTGATCTCACAAGATGTTTTGGGCCAGAATCTGAAACAAGGTACTGAGTAGAACTAATTTGATACAATGCTTGTGTTCACACCAGTACTCATTGGAGTTCACAAGTATGGGAGATTCGCAAAGTAAACTTTGTTAATTCATACCTCCCTTAGGTGTGCCTCCAGAAGGAGGAGTCAACCTTTAGGAGATGATATATAAGAAGTGGACTCAGTCGGGAGTTCAGCTGAATTAGATTGGAGAGGAGCACGCTGGGACAGACGCAAAACACCCTAGGGATCGAGAGCCAGAAGCCCTCTCTCAGAGGCAAGAGAGATTCATTCCATTTTACACTTGGCTGGCTGGTGGCTAAAGAAAGCAGAGACAGAAGCAAAGGACAATCTGCAAGAGCTCTTAGAATCAAGCAGTGAGATAGGCCTCAACTAACCGGGCTAATGGAGATCATAAGGCACTGTGCCACAGTGGGCACAAATATTTATTATGCCCAGATTATGATGAACGTGGAAAGACAGGGTCCCTCTTGGCAAGGGACTTCTAGAGAAACTTGTAGATGTTTTCAGTGTGGAAAAGTTGGACATTTGAGAGCCCAATGTGGATACAGAGATAGAGAAGACAGGGTGAGATAAGCTTTAATTAATGTCTCTTCTAATCTTGTCATATTCTGTGTTATAGGAGAAGCTGACTGTGTTTCTGCCTCTCTTCCTATTTCTTTCTGAAGGGGCTCACTTGAAACAGGTACACATCAATATGAGCCAGAACTTGAAACAGATATATATTGTATACGTAAATCCATCAATATGGAAAGCATTATACATAATTTACATAAGCACATAGCAATATAATACAGGCTAGTTGTAATGTAACAAATAATATGAATCAACATGAAAATTTAAGTACTGCAATAGTCTCATCAATAATTTTTCATCTCAAGAAATCCAATGATTATATATAACACAGGCTAGTAATAATGTAACAAATAACATGAATCAACATGAAAATTTACACATGTCCATATGTCCTACAAATAGTCCAAAAAGAATCCATTGTCCATTAGTTCATGTGCCAGGAATCCAATAGTTCCTATAAGCTATGAGGTACTGCAATAGTCTCATCAACAATTTTTCATCTCAAGGAAGCCAGTGATTCTTGCTGGTTTTTCAAGAATTAAAACAGTCTCATCTTGTGTTAGGAAATCCAATGATTCCTGAAGATTTTAAAAGTTCTTCTAATAGTCTCATTGTCAGCCATGCTCTTTCGGTGTTAGATTTTCTTAAATCTTCTCCTTTGTTTGAAGTTTTTTCTCTTTTTCTGTTTCTCTCTGATGGACAAGGTGAATGCGGCTTGTTGGCACCCATCTGATTCCTTCTCCACCTGTAGAGATACAAGCAAACCCTCTCCCCCAAGCAGTTAGTTTATCTGGTCCCTTCCATTCACCACTTTCTGGATCTCTCCACATCACCTGGCGGTTATCTAAAGATAGTGGAGCTGCTCTCACTGGACACTGCTCTTCTGATGGGTTATAAAACCTGTCTGCTGGAGCCAGTGCATCTTTATCAAAGATTAAAAAATTAATGGTATAAAGAACTAAATTTAGAAGTTCTCTAGGGTTACCCGTGGCTCCCCCTTTCTTTTGTTTTTGGAGGAGTGTCTTAATGTCTCTGTTTCTCCTCTCTACTATTGCCTGTCCTTGAGGATTAAAGGGTATGCCAGTGGTGTGTAAAATCTTATACTGTGCACAAAAGTGTTCAAAATGTTTGGAGATATATGCAGGTCCATTATCTGTTTTTATTTCTTGTGGCAGACCCATAATTGTGAATGCTTGAATGAGGAATTCAGTGACCACTTTTTTGCTGTCTCTTTTGCTGCTGGTATTGCAAAAGTGAATCCTGAAAAGATGTCTACCACAACATGGATAAAAGACAGACAACCAAAAGATTTATAATGGGTCACATCCATTTGCCAGATTTCATTGGGTTTCAAACCACGAGGGTTCTTCCCTGGAGGGAGCATAGGAGGGTGGAAAGGAAGGCAAGCTATACAGCTTTTTACTATGCTCCTAGCTTCCTCTTTTGTTATCCCAAATTGTAAACGCAAAGCTTGAGCAGCCTGATGGTATTTAGAATGGGATTCCTGGGCCTCCTGAAATAAAGGCGTACTGGCTAACATAGTTAAAAGGCTATCTGCCTTTGAATTTCCATCAAAAATAGGACCTCATGGGAAAAAAAAAACTGACTTGAAAAAAAAATAGATGAAGGAGAGATCATACAAAAATTATTATTAGATTATCTGAAACCCATGATCAAAAAAAGAGTCTAGACATATTTTAGTAAATTATCCAAAAGGAAAAGAAAGAAAGAAACAAAGAAAGAAACAAAGAAAAAAAGAAAGAAAGAAAGAAAGAAAGAAAGAAAGAAAGAAAGAAAGAAAGAAAGAAAGAAAGAAAGAAAGAAAGAAAGAAAGAAAGAAAGAAAGAAAGAAAGAAAGAAAGCTTAGATTAGCCCTGATAGCTTAGATTCAAAGGGGAAACTAAAAAAACTCCACCAATTATCATTTGAAAGAGATCACAGAAATCCCAAAGATTATTATAGCCAAATTCCAGAATTTATAGTTTAAGGAAAAAATACTTCAAGTAGCCAAAAAGAAGCAATTCAAATTCAATGTAGTCATAATCAGAATCATATAACATTTAGAAACTTCCACTGTGTGGAAAGAGTAGTAAAGGGTTTGTAATATGATATTCTGGGCCACAAAGGAGCTAGGAATACAACCAAGAATAACCTACCTGAGTATATAATCCTTTGGTGGGAGGGGTGAGAATGAGAGGAAATAGACACTCAATGAAATAGAGGATTTCAAAAGATTCCTGATTAAAAAAAAAAAAAGATCAAAAATAAATTAAAAATTTTAGCATTTGGTTATGGTATATTATTGTCCTATAAGAAATGACCAGCAGGATGAATACAGAAAGACTTGGAGAGACTTAAATAAACTGATGCTGAGTGAAATGAGCAAAACCAGGAGATCATTATACACTTCAACAACAATACTGTATAAGGATGTATTCTGATGGAAGTGGATTTCTTCAACAAAGAAAAGATCTAATTCAGTTCCAATTGATCAGTGATGCACAGACTCAACTATACCCAGAGACGGAATACTAGGAAATGAATGTGGACTACTTGCATTTTTGTTTTTCTTCCCAGGTAATTTTTACCTTCTGAATCCAATTCTTCCTGTGCAGCAAAAGAACTGTGCGGTTCTATACACATATATTGTATCTAGGATATACTATAACATATTTAACATGTATAAGACTGCCTGCCATCTAGGGGAGGGGGTGGAGGAAGGGAAGGGAAAAGTTGGAACAGAAATGAGTGCAAGGGATAATGTTGTAAAAAATTACCCATGCATATGTTCTGTCAATAAAAAGTTATAATAAAAAAATAACTAAACTTACTACAAAAAAATAAAAAATTAGCATTTAAACACAATACTAAAGGAAGGCATAAAAAGGCAAATATGAAAGAGTAATAAACTCAATATATGTCAGCTGTTTGCATTCCTTTGTAGGAATATGATGCTTTTACTCCTAAGAATATCCTCATTATTAGGGCATTTAGAAAGAGTCAACATAGATAGAAGGTATGAATTTGAGTTGATTATGTTACATTTAGCTAAAATCATTGACTACATTAGGAAGAAGTGTGTATTGAGAAAAGGGGGAAGAAAGGGGCTATTTAGGGGAATATTTTCTCACATAAAAGAGGTATACAAGGAAGAAGTTTTATGTTGGAGGACAAGTGTGTTGGAGGAGTGGTAGAACAATGCATGAATGTCAGTCTCATTGGAATTGATTCAAGGACAGAAGAGTAAATACATATACACATATAGTTGGATATACAAATCTATACACTCAATTAAAATAAAAGACATTTTCCCAAGAAAATCTATTATGCTATGAAGAAAATAATTCCTTAAAAAATTAGAATAGGGTAAATAGAAGCTAATAACTCCATGAGACATTAAGAAACAATAAAACAATTTAAATTAAAATTTAAAAGGCAAGAATCATAATCAAGATTTCAGAGAAAGCAAAAGCAAAGAGATCTAATTTTTTAAAAAATAACCAAGGAAGCCACATTTTGCTAAAAGATACCAAAGACAATGAAGTAATATCAAAAAAGTTTATAACTAGTATCTCTATGATAAAGGCCTCATTTCTCAAATACATGTGGAACTGAGTAAAAGTTATAAATATAAGAGCCATTTCCCAATCAATAAATAGTCAAAGGGTATAAACAGGCAGTTTTCAGAAGAAGAAATCAAAGTCCTCTATAAACATATGAAAAAATCTTCTAAATCCCTATTGATTAGAGAAATGCAAATTAAAACAACTCAAAGCTACCAACTCACACTTATCAGCAATGATAAATGCTGGGAGGACAGAGGTTTTAGGGGGAAATAGGCATACTACCAAACTATTGGCAGAGTAGTAAACTGGATAATTATTCTGGAGAACAATTTTAACTATAAACAAAGAGTTATAAAGCTTTTAATCAACAACATCACTATTAGACCTGTATTCCCCCCTCCCCCAAAAAAGAGAAAATGACTATTGATAGCAGTTCTTTTTGTGGTGGCAAACATTGGAAATTGAGGGGATATAAGATACAACTATATTGGAGCATTGTTTATGCTATAAGAAAAGATGAGGCAATGTGAGGATTCAGAAAAAATTTACATGAACTGATTCAAAGTGAAGTGAAAAGAACTGGGAAATCATTGTGACAGTAATAGCAATGTTGTAATGATGTACTACGAAAGATTTGGCTACTCTGATCAGTACAGTGATTTAAGACAATTCCAAAAGACTTATAAAGACATTATCCATTTCTAGAAAGAGAACTAATGAACTCAGTAAAAAGTAGATTTTTTAATTTTATTTTTTCCTATTTTTATAATATAATTTATATGCAAATATGCTTTGCATGATACATTGATATATAATTGCTTCTCAGTAGCTGTAGTAGGTTGGGAGGAAGCAAAAAAATTTTTGGAATTCAAAATTCAAAAAAGAAAAGAATGTTAAAATAAATATATAATAGCTTAGAACACATTTTTAAAAGACTAGATACTGGATATATAGGGGCTGTCAGCTATGTTGGTGAAAGTAAGACCTGCAGTGACAAACTATGAACCTTAAAGTAGTAGTACTTGGCATTATAGAAATGTGTCCTATATTTTAGGTTTTCCAAAAGCCTTTGTAGTCTCTTTATTTCATATAAACAGACTTGTAAAGTAATTGGCATTAGTTGAAAGTGATAAAGAAAAATATCCCAATTGAATCTCTTTAAAATGCTTCACCATATAAACTGAATGGTCACAGAATTATCCCTATAGAAGGGAAATTCTGTAGAACTGGATATTTTTACTCATTCTTTTTCTTTTTAATGATACTGCTGTAGATACAACAAGCATATTGTATATAGATTGCTAAAGCAATCTCTATGTAATGGAGAGATACAATCTACAGCGGAAAAATCACCATATACTATAAGACCAAAGTTTTCAATGGAAAGTGCTGCTTCTGTCTGGAGGCTTTCACATACTTTTTAAATTAAGAAACTTCTCTCTCTTAACCTCTTATAAATACAGTTCACAATTATATTGAATAAAGCCACAGGCTGCTATTTGGAAACATAAAACAGGCACACGAACAAATTCGCAGCAGGGTAACAATTTTCTTTTTCTTTTAACCCCTTACAAATGCCAACTCGCCATCCCCTAAATTGCTCTTTAGAGAAAATAAAAGCCATACTGTTAAAACACACTGTCTACAAACTCCTAAGTGTAATGTCGGCACCACAGCACTGAATTATACCACAGTCATCTAGGGTCTATTTTTTTTTCCAGTATAGAATAGGTCTGCTTTGAGTGTCTGCTGTAGCCTATACAACTCAGCTTTCTGTGCAAGATCAAAATCTTTTCTTGACTATGTGGAAAACCCTGTGGCTTCCCAAAAAATGTGTGACTATTCAAGCAGCATTGTCCCAAAATGGCTATTTTGATAGAATTGTGGTGCAGGTGTCTTGAATCTCTTTTCACTTTAAATTTAAAAGAAGGAAAGAAGAAAGCAAGATGGAAGGAAGGAAGGAAAAAGAAAGCAGGCAAGAAAGGAAGAATTTGATGAAGCATAGATTTGAAATCACATATAATACTTTATAATTACAGGATCTTCCTTATCAAAATTTATAGTATCCTGCTACCTGTCTCCAGAAACAAATCCTACCTTACAGAATCTTAGAGGTAAAATCCACCTTCATCATCACCTTATTTAAACCCCTCATTTTACAGACAAAAAAATAAAGATCCACATGTGATTTGACTAAGTTTACACAACCTATAAGAACTAGAGCCCAGATTCAAATCTAGGATTTTAAAATCTAAGATCTACATAACTCTTATATTGTTTTGGTTCTCTCAATAAAAAAATTTCTATCACTTGTTTTTCATTGATGTTTCTCACAGTGGAACAATCTCCTTTAAAGTCATGAAATTCATTCTTTGATCAAATTAAAATTCATTTTGCTTCCTGTCAAATTCTATCTCCCTCCTTTTGGTGGAAGTGGCTATCATCAGGTCTCAAATTTGAACATAGTTTTTTTAGATGACTGTGTGTGGGGGTGGGGGGAGGCTAAATAGTCCCAGTGTTTTGGATTTTTTTATCCTTCTCTCTTTTCTTATTTTTTCATCTTCTAAACACTTATTGGATAATGCTGAATATGATAGGAAACTGATCTTCATTTCTTATAGTGATCTACATTCCTTTATCTTTTTTGTTGGAAACCAAGAAATTGCATACTACTGTAATCTATGATTTGTCATGTAAAAAGAAATAGTATATTATGAATTATGATTTTATAAGGCAGAATGCCAAGATAAGTCCTAGAGTTATAAAACATGAGATTCAAAAAGGATGTAGGAGATCTTTACATTCAGTTCCTTTATTCTACAGATGTCAAACGTAAGGCCCAATAAGATAAAGTATCTTGTCCCAAATCACTCAAGGAATTAATGGGAGAGCCTGAATGAGAACCATGGCTCTCCTGACTTCTAGCCTCCAGTTCCCCATTTTTATAACCAAGACATAGCTTCTTCACTGAAAAGATTGAGGTCTTCAGTTATGAACTACCTCAGAATTTCTCAGAAACTACTCATCACCCATTCTTACCTGCCTTTTTATTTCTATTCTCTCAAGCCTCCCCTACCTTATTAGTCATGCCATCTTAATTGATTGAGAATTAAATTATGAATTAAAATTGTGAAATTTGTGAAATGATAAATTATGAAATTAATATTATGAACTGATAAATTTATAAATTGACCTTCTCAAGTCCTTCCAATCCCTCCAAAATTCTTCCTTTATCTCCACCTACCATTTCATAGTTTTTCTTTTCACTAAATTCCTTAAAATGCTTAAATGGATCATCTATGATCAATTTCATTAGTAGTTTTCTCTTTGCTGTTATAGACCTCCAATTCCTTCTTTTCCTCCCGTAGATAATCTATCCAATGCAATGGGAGGTTTCCTCTGCTTGTGGATAACAGTGTAACATTTGTTCTCATGAATTTCTCACTGTTGGTAACAAGCTTCAGATGGCTGATACCCATCATATTTCCTTCATTGCTCTTCAGAGCACCTGTGATCATAATTCTTCTGACTCATGATGTTCTGTGCTTTCTGTCCACAGAATAGTATTTTTTTTTGTGAAATAGGCCATGCACAGAAATTCTTTGCCTGTTCTGGTTGACAACAAAAGAATCTGGGGTCTGGCTTATGGCCAGGCCAGATATGAATCAGTGCTCAAAGTCTCCTAATTGACTAATGGGTTAGAAAAACTTGGGACTCATGAGACTTTTTGCTTGTTTCTGTTTTTGTTTTTTAGAGGCAATTGTGGTTAAGTGACTTGCTCAGGTTTACAAAACTAGTAAGTGTCTTAAGACCATATTTGAAATCATGTCCTTTTGATCAGATCCACTGCCTAGCTTAACTGCTTTGCTGTGATTTTTTAAAGAAAATAACTTTCAACAGCGACATTTTGACTGAAGTTTTCCAGGCAACAAGATGTGATTCCAGTGAGGGATAGAGAAGAAAAATCTTTATTTTCTAGTCTACTTTGTATATAGAAATGCTCATTTTATTGTCTATTTCTTAAGTTCAGAATAAAACAAAATAATTTTGTTAATATATATTATGATTCTTTTAAATATAGCAATGCTTTTCAAATGACCTGCATTATACTCAATTTATATTGTGAATTCATATTTGAAAGTACCCCTTTCTTCTTTGGGGGTAAGCTTTAGATGAGAACTCTAAGTAAAATTGTCCTTGGGATGCCAAGATTGGGATTTGATGAGTCTTTGAATGTGACAGGGAAGAGCTTAATCTTCTAACAAGAGGCAAAATTCTCCTAATAATTAACCCAGTAGGAAATGAGCACTTTTTAGATGCTTACTATGTAACAGGCACTGCTAACTACTGGAGATACAAATATAAGTTAAAAAAGAGACAGTTCTTGATCTCTTATTGAACTATGGAATAAACTCACTATCCTTTAGTGTCACAAATCTAATCAATATGTTCTGTTCTTCTCTACTTTATTTTTCCATTGAATAGTAATGATGTTGCCCTAATGTTCCAGGGCTTGGTGAAATCAGCAAGTCATTAGCAAATAGGATCATTTAAAAAATCTTCTGTCAACAAGAATTCCCTTTTCTTTTTGAACTTTACATAGATGTTGGAGAATTCCTCTATGCTTTGTGCCTTTGTTATTGTCAATATTGAATGGATATTCATTCATTGCAGAGTATTATTTCGATAACCACATGTGTAATAGAATCTTATATAAATTTTTTTAAATTAATTAATTTATTTTTATTATAACTTTTTATTGACAGGACATATGCATGGGTAATTTTGAACAACATTATCCTTTGCACTCACTTCTGTTCCGACTTTTCCCTTCCTTCCTTCCACCCCCTCCCCTACATGACATGGAGCCTTATACATGTTAAATATGTTACAATATATCCTAGATACAATATATGTGTGCAGAACCGAACAGTTCTCTTGTTGCACAGGGAGAATTGGATTTAGAAGGTAAAAATAACCTGGGAAGAAAAACAAAAATACAAACAGTTTACACTCATTTCCTAGTGTTCCTTCTCTGGGTATAGCTGCTTCTGTCCATCATTGATCAATTGGAACTGAATTAGAGCTTTTCTTTGTCGAAGAAATCCACTTCCATCAGAATATGTCCTTATACAGTATCGTTGTTGAAGTATATAATGATCTCCTGGTTCTGCTCATTTCACTCAGCATCAGTTCATGTAAGTCTCTCCAAGCCTCTCTGTATTCATCCTGCTGGTCATTTCTTAAGAACAATAATATTCCATAATATTCATATACCACAATTTACCCAACCATTCTCCAATTGATGGGCATCCATTCATTTTCCAGTTTCTAGCACTACAAACAGGACTGCCACAAACATTTTGGCACATATAGGTCCCTTTTCCTTCTTTAGCATCTCTTTGGGATACAACAGCTCTGCTGGATCAAAGGGTATGCACAGTTTGATAACTTTTTGGGCATAATCCCAGATTGCTCTCCAGAATGGTTGGATTCAACAATGCATCAATGTCCCAGTTTTCCCGCATCCCCGCCAACATTCATCATTATCTTTTCCTGTCATCTTAGCCAATCTGACAAGTGTATAGTGGTATCTCAGAGTTATCTTAATTTGCATTTCTCTGATCAATAATGATTTGGAACACTCTTTCATATGAGTGGTAATAGTTTCAATTTCATCCTCTGAAAATTGTTCATATCCTTTGACAATTTATCAATTGGAGAATGGATTGATTTCTTATAAATTAGAGTCAATTCTCTATATATTTTGGAAATGAGGCCTTTATCAGAACCTTTAACTATAAAAATGTTTTCTCAGTTTGTTGCTTCCCTTCTAATTTTGTTTGCATTAGTTTTGTTTGTACAAAGACTTTTTAATTTGATGTAATCAAAATTTTCTATTTTGTGATCAATAATGATCTCTAGTTCTTCCTGGGTCACAAATTCTTTCTTCCTCCACAAGTCTGAGAGGTAAACTATCCTATGTTCCTCCAATTTATTTATGATCTTGTTCTTTATGCCTAAATCATGGACCCATTTTGATCTTATCTTGGTATATGGTGTTAAGTGTGAGTCCATGCCTAATTTCTGCCATACTAATTTCCAGTTTTCCCAGCAGTTTTTGTCAAATAATGAATTCTTCTCCCAAAAGTTGGGATCTTTGGGTTTTTCAAACACTAAATTGCTATAGTTATTGACTATTTTGTCTTGTGAACTTAACCTATTTCACTGATCAACTAATCTATTTCTTAGCCAATACCAAATGGTTTTGGTGACTGCTACTTTATAATATAGTTTTAGATCAGGTACAGTTAGGCCACCTTCATTTGAATCTTATATAATTTTTAATACATATGTAAGAAATATTCAGTTTAAGGAAAGACTTCAAATCTCTTCAAAGACTTTGTCACACCAGCAAATTATTTTTGGAATCAGTAAATAATTGATATTGTGGGATCATATTCTTCACAATAGAGAAGTCAAACTCATGGTAGCTGATTACAAATAGCCTCCAAAACCCCCATAGTAGGAACCAAATAAAAATATAACAAAACAGTTAATTTCTGGTTTCTAAGTCAATATGCTATGGCAGAAATGTTTCCATTTGAGTCTGACACTACAGTTTCTTAGTTCTCAGTCAATTAATTATAGAAATTAACCATCCTCTTAGTTTTGCCATCTGATATTCCTTGTCCACAAATTCTATTAAGGAGTTTCAAGGTAGACTGGGCTCTATGCAAGACATATTGGATTGGTGCTATAGGTCAGTAACTGTATAGCTTTCATTGGAATAAAATGAACAACAACAACAACAACAACAAAAAACTAGGCAGCTGTTTGTTGGTTAAAAAAAGAAAAAAGAATAATATATATAATCTGGGGACCATGGTTCAAATTCTGACTTCTCCATTTACTTCAGGAAAATAATTTTTCCTCTCAAAATCTGTTTCCTTCTGATAAATTAATATTTTGGACTAAATATCTTTAAGGATGTTTTAAATTTGAAATCCCTAAGAAAGAGGCAAAAGTGAGCATTTCTTTTGTTAATATTGCCTAAGTGGTTTTAAAAATCAAAAATGGCATAGTTTCCCTTCAATTACCATTGGAAAAGACCCTCTCAATGAAATAAGAAGGTCTGTGGAGAGGAAACAAAATAAACTAGCTGCTTCTCCTATGTAAAGAGTTGGAAATTGGGCTAGAGGAGCAGAATACTACTCATAAAAATTATTATTACATAAAATCACAGAATTGGTAGTTTTGGTTCAATTCTTTTAATTCCAGGATTGGTAGCTAAAAAGCAAAATTCCACAAATAACTATACTATGAAAATAGAATGTGTCAATAGATTTTATTTTATTAAAATGAAAGAAAAGATATGAACCAAAGTAATAGCCATAAGAAGCAATTAAATTCCACTTACATCCTTAAAAGTAAGGTTCATTTTTTCTTTTTTATTAAAAAAATGTTTATTTTTATTACATATTGCTTTACGAGTCATGTTGGGAGAGAAAAATCAGAACAAAGGGGAAAAAAACCCATGGAAAAGATTTAAAAAAATAGAAAAAAGGAGTGAACATAGTATTTTTGATTTGCATTCAATCTCCATAGTTCTTTTTCTAGATGCAGATAGCATTTTCTGTCTAAAGTCTATTGGAATTGCTTTAGATGTCTGAATCACCAAGAAGAACCAAATTCAACCTTAGTTGATCATCACGCATTCTTGCTGTTATTGTATACAATGTATTTCTGGTTCTGCTTCTTTTGCTCAGGATCAGTTCATGTAATTCTTTTCAGACTTTTTTATAATCAGCTTGTTCATCACTTTTTATTGAACAATAATATTCCATTATCCTCATATATCACAGCTTGTTCAGCCATTCTCCAATTGATGGGGATCTACTGCTTTTCCAGTTCTTTGCTACCACAAAAAAAGAGTTGTTACAAATATTTTTATACATGTGGGTCCTTTTCCCTTCTTTATGATTTCCTTGGGATATAGATCTAGTAATGGCATTGGTAGATTAAAGGGTATGCAGAGTTTTATAGCCTTTTGAGCATAATTCCAAATTGCTCTCCAGAATAGTTGAATCATTTCACAATTCCACCAATAATGCAGTAGTGTCCCAGTTTTCCCCTCCACCATTTATAATTATCTTTTCCTATCATCTTAGCCAATCTGAGAAGTTTGAGGTAGTACCTTAGAGTTGTTTTAATTTGCATTTCTTTAATCAAAAGTGATTTAGAGCATTTCTTTATATAACTATAGATGGCTCTAATTTTGTCATCTGAAAATTGTTCATATTTTTTGACTATCAACTGCGGAATGACTTGTATTCTTACAAATTTGACAGCTCTTTATATATTTTAGAAATGAGACCTTTATCAGAAACATTCACTGGAAAGATTTTTTTTTTAACCAGCTTTATACTCCTTTTTTTAATCTTGTTTCTGTTGGTTTTGTTTGTGCAAAAACTTTTTAATTTAATGTAATCAAAGTTGTCCATTTTGCTTATTATGATGTTCTCTAGTTCTTCTTTGGTCATAAATTCCTCCCTTCTCCATAGATCTGAGAGAGAAATTAACCCTCACTCTTCTAATTTGTTTGTGGTATTCTCTTTTATGCCCAAATCATGGACCCGTTTTCACCTTATTTTGGTATGGAGTGTGAGGTGTAGGTCTATGCCGAATTTTGAGCATTATTTTCCAGTTTTCCCAGCAATTTTTGTCAAATAGTGAGTTCTTATTCTGGAAGTTAGAGTTTGGGGCTTTATCAAATATGAGATTAGTGCGGGTCTTGATTGTTGTATTGTGTGTCTAATGTGTTCAAATGATCCACCACTCTATTTCTTAGCCATTACTAAATGGTTTTGATGATTGCTGCTTTATAATATAGTTTTAGGTTTGGTACTGCTAAGCCATCATCCTTTGTGGGTTTTTTTTTCATTAATTCTCTTGATAATCTTGACCTTTTGTTCTACTAGATGAATTTTGTTATTATTTTTTCTAGTTCCATAAAATAATTTTTTGACAGTTTGATTGGTATGACACTAAACAAACAGACCAATTTAGGTAGGTTATCTTTTTTTTAAATTATTTTAGCTCTGTCTACCCATGAGCAATTGATATTTTTTCAATTTTCTAGATCAGACTTTATTTGTGTGGGAAGTGTTTTGTAATTGTATTCATATAGTACTTGGGTTTGTCTTGGCGGATAGACCCTCAAGTATTTTATTTTGTTTATAGTTATTTTAAATGAAAATTATCTTTCTATCTCCTGATGGGCTTTATCAGTAATATATAGAAATGCTGATGATTTGTGTGAATTTATTTTATATTTTAACTAACTTAAGATATAAGCTAGCTTAGCTAAAATTGTGAATTGTTTCAAGTAGGTTTAGGGATGATTTTCTAGGATTTTCTAACTATAGCATCGTATCATCTGCAAAGAGTGATCATTTTATTTCCTCATTGCCTATTCTAATTTAATTTATTTTTCTTTTCTTATTGCTAAAGCCAATATTTCTAGTACAATGTTGAATAGTGTTGATAATGGACAGCCTTGTTTCACCCCTGATTTTATTGAGAATGTGTCCAGCTTCTCTCCATTACAAATAATACTTGCTGTAGGTTTTAAATAGATACTGTTTATTGTTTTAAGGAAAGCTTTTATCTCTACTTTCTCTAGTGTTTATAATAGGAATAGGTGCTATATTTTGTCAGAAGCTTTTTGTGCATCTTTTTGGATTATCATATAATTTCTGTTGGATTTGTTATTGATATGTTCGATTATGGTAATAGTTTTCCTGATATTGAACCAGCCCTGCATTCCTGGTATAAATTCCACTTAGTCATAGTGTATTATCCTGCTGATAAATTGCTGTAATCTCTTTTCTAACATTTTATTTAAAATTTTTGCATTAAATATTCATTAGGGAGATTGGCCTGCAATTTTCTTTCTCTATTTTGGCTCTTACTGGTTTAGGTATCAGTACCATATTTGTGTCATGGAAGGAATTTGGCAGTACTCCTTCTTTACCTATTTTTCCAAATAGTTTACATAGTATTGGAATCAACTGTTCTTTAAATATTTGGTAGAATTCACTTGTGAATCCATCTGACCCTGGAGATTTTTTTCTTAGGGAGTATAAGGTTAGTTTTTCTCTACTAGTACAGCAATGCATAAATTTTCTATCACTTTGTGTCAGCATCGAGAAACTGAGTTTGGATTTCTGGGTCAAAAGATTAGTCCCAAATTTAATGGTACTATTTCTATGACCCATTCTCAAGTACAGATTTAAAAATTAATAAAAACAATTATTTTGAGCTTGGGGATCAATGTAGAATTTTCATTTATGAGAGAGATCCTCAGTGAAGACAATATCATTCCCTTTCTACAAATTACTTGAGGCAAATTAGAATGAATTGTATAACTGAGAAAAGAAGATATTGTTAATCTAGTTTAATCATATCACTGTTCCCAAACTATAGAGAGATAGGCATCTTTGTAGGATAATTTTTGATCTGAGGATTTAGAGCTTTTAGAAGATGACCAAATATCCAATTATTAAGAAGCATGAAGATGTTTTTCAGTGGGATTTATTGGTTATAGAAATAATTATTCTTTATTCTACTCCTAACACTATCCCAGGTATGCCTTGGTTACTAAACTGTTGATTAAGTTGATTATGTAAATTATGAAGGCACATTTGTTGACATCTATAGCACAGAATTTCAGAGACTTTGGGTTTTATTGAGTCTGACCTATTTCTGAATGGGAATCATGTCTACAACACCCCTGAAAAAAGAGTTATCTCAGCTTGAACTATAATATCTCCATCAGTGGTAAACTCACTATCATCCAAGGCAACACATCCCATTTTTTATCATTTTATTTGTTAGAGAATTTTTCCTTAGATTGAACCTAAATTTGACTTTTTCTATTGCTTTACTTTTGCCCTGCAGAGCAAAACAGAGTCAGTCTTTTTAGATGTTTGAAGGTAGCAATCATGTCCTCCCTAGGCCTCCTATTTTTCGGAGCAAATACTCCCAGTTCACTCAACCAACCGTTTTATGGAATCATGTCAAGTCCCCTTACCATCCTGATCACATAACACAGAAATATTCCTGCTTCTCAGTTTTCTTCCTTAGATGTGATTCCCAGAACAGAATAAAAATCCTTCCAGATGTGATCTGACCAAGAAAGAATAAAGCAGAGCCATTTCCTCTGTCTTTCTTTATATTATTTAAAATGATCTGAATTCCAGTTAGCTTTTTTTTTTTTTTTTTTGACTATCATCTCACCCTTTTGGCTTACATTGAACTTGCAGACTATTAAATCATCCAGGTCTTTCTCATGTGAATTGTGATTCAGTTAAACTTTCTTCATCTGATACTTGTACTATTGATTTTTTGAATCTGAATGTAGGAATTATATTTATTCCTATTTCAATTATTCAATTTGACCTTTTATTCCAAGTTACTAAGATTCCCATTCTGTCATTTGACATTTGATAACTTGCCTGGCTCTGGCCCCTCCCACTGTTACTTCTTAGTTTCCTTTAGTGTATTGTCTTTCCCTCCTTATTAGACTATATGTGCCTTGAGGAAGAAACTTATATGTATTTGTATCTTAGCACAGTACCTGGCACACAGTAAGTCCTTAATAAATTCTTGTTTCTTTCCTCCCCTCCCCTTGTTTCTTCCTTCTGTCTTCCATCTTTCCACATATGAAAACCATGACATTTTGCTTTGATCCAAGCCATTGATAAAAGTGTGAATAAAATTGGGTCAAAAACAGACACAACCTGGGAGGGCTCTTTTTAGGTGAGATAAATACAATAATGAATATTCTTCAGAACAGATTATTTAACCATATGAATCTACCAAATCATACTATGATAACTAGCTACATTTCTCTACCTTGACCTCAAATAAAACATGAGAGCAGATATGTTCTCTCTCTGGCATTTGCCTGAGCTTTTCATCTAGCTAACCTATTTTAAAAAGGAAAGAAGGGTAGTTTTGGACATGACTTCTTGTTCTTTATGAATTTCATGATATCTTATAATTATTCCTACTTTTCTCTCCAAATGCTCAAAAACCATATCTTTAATAATATGTTTTAAAATACTGTCAGGAATCCATGTCAAACTTACCCTGTATTTGAGACTTTTTTCTACTTTTGGAAATTCAGCAGATCATTCACCATGGCCAACTCTGTAGAACCTCATCCAATCATTACAGTTTTTCAATGTTCCAATTATTTGACACCACTAGGAAGTTATTTAATTCAATAAATGTTTATGAATAATTACTATTATTCCCAAGGCTCTATGTTTCACCCTTGCAAAAATAAAATGGTCTTGACCTCAAGACCCTTACAGTCTAGTGGACATGTAGTTCCCCTGTGTCTATTGTTATGAACTTATTGAAGGCCTGGAGATAATCTCTATTTTCTCCTTTCCTCCCCTCTTCTCTCTTGTTCTCATTTTGTGTTTTAATTCCTAAGTGAACATTTGTGCTCTGTCCTTCACAGGATGAGATTTATTCCCCATGGTAGAACAGAAACAAACCCTTGTATTAATAGTGAGAATATGAAAACTTGAATGTAACATGTTGTAGCTTATATTTTAGGAAGGAAAAGTTAATAGGAAAAAAGATGTTGTGATAGCATTTATATTATACTTTAAGGTTTGCAAAGAACTCTACAAATATTATTTCTTTGGACCTATAAAATAACTTTGAAAGGTAGATGCTATTATTATTTCCATTTTACAAATGAACAAACCAAGACTAAGACAGGTTAAGTGTCTTGTCTGGAGTCACAAAATTAAAAAGTTATTTAAAGCAGATTTCAGCTTAAGTATTCCTGATTCCAAGTTTAACACTGATCTTTTATATCACATAGTGGCTTACTATACAGGTAACTTTATTCCTAAAAGCCAGAGCAAAATTTGCCATTAAGGGTACAGGAGGTGTAGTCCATCTCCAATATGGAACATTCTGGGAGCAAGGTCAACAGCCAATCTGAGGTCACTGATCTTTTACTAATAGCTATCCAACTGTTGGGCAGTTAGGTAACACAATGGAAAAAGTGTGAGGCCTTGAGTCAGAAAGACTCCTTTTGCTGAGTTCAAATCTGGCTTTAAACACTTGCTAACTGGTGACTTGGTCAAGTCACTTAATCCTGTTTGCCTCAGTTTCCTCAACTATAAAATGGAGAAGAAAATGACAGACTAGTCCATTATCTTTGCCAAGAAAACCCCAAAAGGAGTCACCAAGAATCCGGCACAAAAAGTCCAATTGTTCCCTTCAGTAATGATTCTCAAGTTAGCATTATTTAGTTAGCTAAAAAGATCTCTTGGTCCCTATGGCAATTAATTTTTTTCTTCCTGGATTTGAAAGCCTTTTCTCTACATGGGATCCCATAGCAGCAGCTTAAGAGGCCTGCAGTGAGAAAAGTTGGAACAAGACAAATCTATGAACGCAGATTCTTAGCTGGAAAGTCCTTGGCTTCAGATTTTAATTAAAATCAAACTAACTTATGAGTTGTTGTTTGCTTGTTTGTTTGTTTGTTTAAGTTTACATATTCCAGGCTGAGAAGACAGCCACTTTATTTGATATCTAGGGTTAACACGCCTCTTCTCAATATAAAAGTCAAGCAAGACTCTTGAGGGAACTTGCTAGGAAAAGTTATTGACCAGGTAGATCACTGTAAGTAGTTTAAGAAGACAAAGGATCTTACAATCCTACTGGAAAAGAAAAGACAAAACTCAACATCACTTTTCTAACTACTTGAATATACACATTACTTATAGTATATATGTATATACACATACACAGGTACATATATATTTATTTTATGTAAACTTATATAGACACATACTTGTATGCACCCAAACATAAATATAATACATACAGAAAAGCACCAATACTCAACCTTAAAGAGCTACCATGTTGGTAATAGAATTGACTCTTTTCTTTGAAAGGAAAAAACACACACATACACATAACACTTAATCCAAATGGCTCAACCTTGAAGACCTATAATATTGGTGATAATATCAATTCTTTTCTTTGAAAAAAAAATGAAAACACACACATATAAATAGTTCAATCTTGAGGACTTATATTGGTGATGGTATCAATTCTTTTCTTTGAAAGGAAAAAAAACCATACACATACATATATACATACACTGAGAAATGATTATATAAGTCACACATGAGTTTTTAAAATAAATTTATTGACCCTCAAAGTCAAGGAGCATAGAAAGCATTTTTATGTGCCTGAAATTAATTTCTCTTATGGCATCCTCTTATAAATAATCATTTAGCACCTGTCTTCTTAAACTGTGATTTGCAATCTCACATAGGGTCTCATAACCCTCATATAATTGAATGAGGGGTTGCAGTATTATGATTTAGTATCAGTAAATGTTTGATTTGCATATTTGTCATATATCTATATACCCGAGGTTACATAAAATTTCTTGGACAAAAAGGGGTTGTGAGTAGGAACAAGTCATGAAGTACTGATTATTTTGGCATATACACTGCCTCTCTTGGTAGCCCATTCCAATTCTGGACTATTCTAATGATTAGTATACTTTCTCTGATTTAGAGTTGAAATCTGCGTTTGAACAATTTCCATTCATTGCTCCACATTTAGCTGATTAAAGGCCAAGCAAATCTTATCTCTATTCTGATGATAGCCATCATAATCTCTATCATAGTCTTCTCCAGCAATATCTTATCTGCATAGTAGTTGCCCAGCTGATCTTGGTTAACTATTCCAGATCCTTTAATTCTATTCTAGGATAATATGGTAAGAAAGAATAGTGTTAAGTTCCCTTCTTCTATATGGATTCTTGGTCCTCTAAGGTAAGCAGTACTCCAGCTGAATTAAGTATTTTAGCAGTGATTTGATCATAACAGAAGATAAGGGGACGAATGCCTCCTTTGTTCTGGACAATATGATTTTATTAATCACATCAACTTTTTGGTTGTCACATCATACTGTTGATTCATATTGAGCCAGCAGTGCATTAAAACTTCCAGATAGTTGTCAGATTAATTGCTGCTATTTAGGATAATAGGCCTTTATCCTCTCATGCCGTCTTTAGCAAAAGCTTGCTAGTTGTTTTCCTTGTCCAAGTTTCTCCCTACTCAAATCTATTCTCCACTCAGCTGTCAGAATATTCTTCCTAAAAAGCATATCTGACCACAGCACCCCTATCTTCCATTCAGTAAATTCCAATGATTCCCCATCACCTTCAGGATGAAAAATAAAATTCTTTCTGGCTTCCAAAACCCTTTATAGGCTGGCTTCTTCCTACCTCTTCAATCTTCTTACACCTTACTCCTTTCAACCCATTTGACAATCCAATGATACTGTCCTTATTGCTGTTTTTTAAACACACTCCATACTTCAAGCCTTTTGCTAGATTGCATTCATTGAAATGCTCTCCATCATCATCTCTTCCTCCTAGTTTCCCTGGTTTACTTTGTCTCAATGAACATCCCAAATTCTACAAGAAGCCTTTTCAATTTTTCCTTAATTTTGGTGCTTTTCTTCTGAGATCACCTCTGGTTTATCCTTTATATATCTTGATTATGAGCTCATTAAGAGGCTATTTTTTTTTCTTTGCATCCTTAGCATATAGCACAATATATTTTATATGATTGACTAATTAGGATGGAATGATCTATCTGGAGCTTAAGGGCCAATCTCATATTTGTGAAGTTGCTATCTTTAACCACAATGTACAACTTTATATTTGTCCCTTTTGAATTGCATTTTATCATTTCATCCCATCAGCATTTTTTTGAATTCTAATTCCATAATTCATTGTTAATTGTCCTTCCGAACATCATATCACTTATAAATTTAATAAGCAGACCATCTTCATCTTTGTCAAACAGATGGAAAACTCTGAATCTTCTAGTCTTACTTGAACTTCCTACCTGAAATATGGCTCTAGTAACACACTTTGCTAATGTGGGCTGCTTGAGATTAGTGAGCAGAGTCTAAGAACCAGGATCAAAGGCAGTCTTAAAGCTAATTCAATTAACCAATCAACATGCATTTACTAAGTACCTACTATGTGCTAAGCACTACAGATATAAACATGCTGTATAGAAGCCATGCCTTAGACCCAATTGCTAGACTTGCACATACCTTTTTGTTTTGCCTGAACTTTGAGTTCCCATTCATAACTTTTAATAGCTTAAATATTGCTTCTGTTTAGGGCTCCACAGATAAGGGGGAAAGGTACCTTTGGGATAATCACTTAGGAAAACAATATTCTTACTCACTTCCCTCCATCCTAACCTTTGCCAAACCAGACATTCATTTTTAGGTCAGCTATTTTCTGTCATGTTGTTCTAAAAGAGAAAAGGAACAGGGGAGGAAAAGGGTTAATGCTGCAAATGACCTCTTTTTCTTATCCTGTACAAAGAGATAGTTCTATCCAACAATAGTCTGAGCCAACCAATTCATAAATAATTGATCCATAACATTCAAGTCAATCAATTCATGCATTACTGATGAGATACAAAGTACAAATGAAAACCTGCTGCCCTGTAAACTTAGCAAAGTGATAGGAACTTCCCTCAGGTGAATCTTCCATACCATGGTTATCACCATAGCATGCTTACATCACAGACAGAGTCTAGGTATTTAGTATTGCCTAGCTGATCTAGTTTTGCGTTTTGTAAGTCCATATATAAGTTGATTTTATCATACACAAGAAAGTTGTTGGAAGGAAGGAGGAAGTTGTATATCTTAGTTTATGGCCACAGAACAAAGAAGCCTAAGACTTTTGGATGGGACCACAGGGACTATTGCCACATCATTTTTTGCCTTTAATCTTATGACAGGGCACAGGCAAAAACAAAGCCATGATCAAGACAAGTGACCAATCTGGTTTGTGCATAGACAAAAAGTTTTAGGCTTCTCAATATAGAGATGAGGGAACAAAGATGTAATATGTTGCATAAACTGCCACATACAGTTTGTTGCATCAGTTGGTTTTGCTTAATCTTTTCTTTGTGACAGGATAAACTTCTATTGCAAAGATACTAGGAAATAAATATCTATGTTGTTTAAAAAATTTGCAGTAAAAATTCAAAAAATAAAAAGAGGGAGTTGATGGAATGGAAAAAATAAAATTGAGGATATCATGATGCTAGATAGACAGCAAGCTGACTTGCATTTTCAAAGGAAATTTCCTCATCTGTGACTTCTCCAGGTCAGTGAAATTACAGGTTCAAGCTTCCGGTTAAGATGGCGGAGAGGAGGCTCACAGTTGCATAAGCTCCGCGCTTTCTCTCACTATCCACTTCATTACAAGCCTCTGAATCAATGCTTGACTGAAAAAAACGCACAAATAGTTACCAAGAGAAGCCATCCTTGAGATCCGCCAAGAAAGGTCTGTCTTTACTGGAGGGCTGGGGCGGTTTTAGATCGGGCGCAGGCTGAGGGCAGCGGCAGTGAGAGCACGGGAGCAGAGCTGAGAGGGGGTGGGGAGTGATCGCAGCCGTCTCTGCGGGGAGAGCTTCGCTACAGGTTTGGAACCTGCAGCAAGTCAACAGCCCAGCAGAGAAGCTAAAAACACCGGGGCTGAAGAATACAACTGCAAACAGCTGGAGTCTCTCAGGACCTGGCCGCCCCCCCCCTTCCTCCCCCTCAGTGACTCAGCACGCTTTGGGATCTCAGAGCGCAGGCGCAGCACAGTCCTGCTAGTGCCTCACTGCTGCCCCCTGCAGTCTGTAGAGGAAGCTCGATAACACACCCAGCCCCCCCCCCCCCCCCAAAGAAAGACTCCAGTTTTTTCTGTTTTTCTTTGGTAGTTTGTCTCTGATTAATAGACAGAATGAGTAAGAAGCTGAAGAGGACTTTAACCCTTGACAGCTTCTATACAGATAGAGAGCAGACTCTAAATCCTGAGGAGACTAAAAACAGGCAGTCCCCAGGTGATTCCCCAAAGGAGGAGATCGGCTGTTCCTCAGCACAGATGAACCTCATAGAAGTGATTAAAAAGGCTCTCACAAGGGAGCTAGAAGAAAAATGGGGAAAGCAGAGTGAGGCTTGGCAAAAGGAGAGGGAGGCTTGGGAAAAGGAGAGGGAGGCTTGGCAAAAGGAGAGGGAGGCTTGGCAAAAGAGCCTGGAGAAAGTTAAAGAGAGAGTGGATAAAGAAGTAAAATCCTTGAAAAATAGGATTAGTGAACTGGAAACAGAAAACAGCTCTCTAAAAAACAAAATTGGCGAAATGGAAAAAAATTCCACAGAACAAAAGAACTCAATTGGACAATTAGAAAAAGATTTTAAAAAAGTGAGTGAAGAGAATACTTCACTGAAAATCAGAATTGAACAAGTGGAATTGAATGACTCGAGGAGACAAGAAGAATCAGTCAAGCAAATCCAAAAAAATCAAACAATGGAGAAAAATGTGAAATACCTTCTGGGGAAGACAACAGACCTGGAAAACAGATCCAGGAGAGACAATCTGAGAATCATTGGACTCCCAGAAAAACATGATGAAAAAAAGAGCCTGGACACTGTCTTCCAGGAAATTATCAAAGAGAACTGCCCAGAAGTCATAGGAACAGAGGAAAAAATAAACATTGAAAGGATTCATCGATCACCCACTGAAAGGGATCCTAAAATCAAAACACCAAGGAATATAGTGGCCAAATGCCAGAACCCTCAGGTGAAAGAAAAAATATTGCAAGCGGCTAGAAAAACCCAATTCAAGTATCAAGGAGCCACAATAAGGATCACCCAGGATCTGGCAGCATCCACATTAAAAGATCGAAGGGCCTGGAATATGATATTCCGAAAGGCTAAGGAACTTGGTATGCAACCAAAAATAACTTACCCAGCGAGAATGAGCATCTTTTTCCAGGGAAGAAGATGGACATTCAACGAAGTAAGCGAATTTCATCTATTTCTGATGAAAAAACCAGAACTTAAAAAAAAGTTTGATCTACAAATATAGAACTCAAGAGAAATCTAAAAAGGTAAAGATTAATCTTGGGAACTATATTTTGACTATATAGATGTATAAAGAATACATGTATACCTTGTTCTAGAAATTGATGTGGAAAGGACATTGTACCAGAAAAAGGGTAAAGTGGGGGTAGTACATCTCATGAAGAGGCATAGGAAACCTATTATATCTGAGAGAAAGAATGGAGGGGGATGAATATAGTGGGTATCTTACTGCCTTCAGAATTGGCTTTAAGTGAAAAATCTTAAGACATATTCAATCTATGGTGAAACTTCTCCCATCTCATTGAAAAGTGAGAAGGGAAAAGTGGAAAGGGAAGGAATAAGCTAAGCGGAAAGGAATACGGGAACTGGGAGGGAAAGGGGTAAGATAGGGGGAGGAACTCTAAGGCGGGGGGAGGGACACTAAAAAGGGAGGGCTGTGAGAAGCAAGGGGTGCTCACAAGCTTAATACTTGGAAGGGGGGGAAAGGGGAAAGAAGGGAGGAAAGCATAAACCGGGGTTAACAAGATGGCAAGTAATACAGAATTGGTCATTCTAACCATAAACGTGAACGGGGTAAACTCCCCCATAAAGAGGAAGCGGTTAGCAGAATGGATTAAAAGCCAGAATCCTACAATATGTTGTTTACAGGAAACACACCTGAAGCGGGGAGATACATGCAGGTTAAAGGTAAAAGGTTGGAGCAAAATCTACTATGCTTCAGGTGAAGTCAAAAAAGCAGGGGTAGCCATCCTGATCTCAGATCAAGCTAAAGCAAAAATTGACCTAATTAAAAGAGATAAGGAAGGACACTATATCTTGCTAAAGGGTAGCATGGATAATGAAGCACTATCTATATTAAACATATATGCACCAAGTGGGGTAGCATCTAAATTCTTAAAAGAGAAACTAAGAGAGCTACAAGAAGAAATAGACAGTAAAACTATAATAGTGGGAGATCTTAACCTTGCACTCTCAGAATTAGATAAATCAAACCAGAAAATAAATAAGAAAGAAGTCAAAGAGGTAAATAGAATACTAGAAAAGCTAGATATGATAGATCTCTGGAGAAAATGTAATGGAGACAGAAAGGAATACACTTTCTTTTCAGCAGTTCATGGAACCTATACAAAAATTGACCATATATTAGGACATAAAAACCTCAAACTCAAATGTAGTAAGGCAGAAATAGTAAATGCATCCTTTTCAGACCACGATGCAATGAAAATTACATTCAACAAAAAAGCAGGGGGAAGTAGACCAAAAAATAATTGGAAACTAAATAATCTCATACTAAAGAATGATTGGGTAAAACAGCAAATCATAGACATAATTAATAACTTCACCCAAGAAAACGATAATAATGAGACATCATACCAAAATGTTTGGGATGCAGCCAAAGCGGTAATAAGGGGAAATTTCATATCTCTAGAGGCCTATTTGTATAAAATAGAGAAAGAGAAGGTCAATGAATTGGGTTTGCAATTAAAAATGCTAGAAAAGGAACAAATTAAAAACCCCCAGTCAAACACTAAACTTGAAATTCTAAAAGTAAAAGGTGAGATCAATAAAATTGAAAGTAAAAAAACTATTGAATTGATTAATAAAACTAAGAGTTGGTTCTATGAAAAAACCAACAAAATAGACAAACCCTTAGTAAATCTGATTAAAAAAAGGAAAGAGGAAAATCAAATTGTTAGTCTTAAAAATGAAAAGGGAGAACTCACCACTAACGAAGAGGAAATTAGAGCAATAATTAGGAGTTACTTTGCCCAACTTTATGCCAATAAATTCGACAACTTAAATGAAATAGAAAAATACCTCCAAAAATACAGCTTGCCCAAACTAACAGAGGAAGAAGTAAATATCCTAAACAGTCCCATCTCAGAAAAAGAAATAGAACAAACTATCAATCAACTCCCTAAGAAAAAATCCCCAGGACCAGATGGATTTACATGTGAATTCTACCAAACATTTAAAGAACAATTAACTCCAATGTTATATAAACTATTTGAAAAAATAGGGATTGAAGGAGTCCTACCAAACTCCTTTTATGACACAGATATGGTACTGATACCTAAACCAGGTAGGCTGAAAACAGAGAAAGAAAATTATAGACCAATCTCCCTAATGAATATTGATGCTAAAATCTTAAATAAAATATTAGCAAAAAGATTACAGAAAATTGTCACCAGGATAATACACTATGACCAAGTAGGATTTATACCAGGAATGCAGGGCTGGTTCAATATTAGGAAAACTATTAGCATAATTGACTATATCAATAACCAAACAAACAAAAACCACATGATCATCTCAATAGATGCAGAAAAAGCATTTGATAAAATCCAACATCCATTCCTAATAAAAACACTTGAGAGCATAGGAATAAATGGACTTTTCCTTAAAATAGTCAGGAGCATATATTTAAAACCATCAGTAAGCATCATATGCAATGGGGAAAAACTGGAACCTTTCCCAGTAAGATCTGGAGTGAAGCAAGGTTGCCCACTATCACCATTATTATTTAATATCGTATTAGAAACACTAGCCTCGGCAATAAGAGTCGAGAAAGATATAAAAGGAATTAGAGTAGGCAATGAGGAAACCAAACTATCACTCTTTGCAGATGATATGATGGTATACCTAGAGAACCCCAGAGATTCTACCAAAAAGCTATTGGAAATAATTCATAATTTTAGCAAAGTAGCTGGCTACAAAATAAATCCCCATAAATCCTCAGCATTTTTATACATCACCAACAAAACCCAACAGCAAGAGATACAAAGAGAAATTCCATTCAGAATAACTGTTGATACCATAAAATATTTGGGAATCTATCTACCAAAGGAAAGTCAGGAATTATATGAGCAAAATTATAAAAAAGTCTCCACACAAATAAAGTCAGACTTAAATAATTGGAAAAATATTAAGTGCTCTTGGATCGGCCGAGCGAACATAATAAAGATGACAATACTCCCTAAACTAATCTATTTATTTAGTGCTATACCAATCAGACTTCCAAGAAAATATTTTATTGATCTAGAAAAAATAACAACAAAATTCATATGGAACAATAAAAAGTCGAGAATCTCAAGGGAATTAATGAAAAAAAAATCAAATGAAGGTGGCCTAGCTGTACCTGATCTAAAATTATATTATAAAGCAGCAGTCACCAAAACCATTTGGTATTGGCTAAGAAATAGATTAGTGGATCAGTGGAAAAGGCTAGGCTCACAAGACAGAATAGTCAACTATAGCAATCTAGTGTTTGACAAACCCAAAGCCCCTAACTTCTGGGAAAAGAATTCATTATTTGATAAAAACTGCTGGGATAATTGGAAATTAGTATGGCAGAAATTAGGCATGGACCCACACTTAACACCATATACCAAGATAAGATCAAAATGGGTCTATGACCTAGGCATAAAGAACGAGATTATAAATAAATTAGAGGAACATAGAATAGTTTATCTCTCAGACTTGTGGAGGAGAAAGAAATTTGTGACCAAAGATGAACTAGAGACCATTACTGATCACAGAATAGAAAATTTCGATTACATCAAATTAAAAAGCCTTTGTACAAATAAAACTAATGCAAACAAGATTAGAAGGGAAGCAACAAACTGGGAAAACATTTTCACAGTTAAAGGTTCTGATAAAGGCCTCATTTCCAAAATATATAGAGAACTGACTCAAATTTATAAGAAATCAAACCATTCTCCAATTGATAAATGGTCAAATGATATGAACAGACAATTCTCAGAGGATGAGATTGAAACTATTACCACTCATATGAAAGAGTGTTCCAAATCATTATTGATCAGAGAAATGCAAATTAAGACAACTCTGAGATACCACTACACACCTGTCAGATTGGCTAAGATGACAGGAAAAAATAATGATGAATGTTGGAGGGGATGCGGGAAAACTGGGACACTAATGCATTGTTGGTGGAGTTGTGAACGAATCCAACCATTCTGGAGAGCAATCTGGAATTATGCCCAAAAAATTATCAAAATGTGCATATCCTTTGATCCAGCAGTGTTTCTATTGGGCTTATATCCCAAAGAAATACTAAAGAAGGGAAAGGGACCTGTATGTGCCAAAATGTTTGTAGCAGCCCTGTTTGTAGTGGCTAGAAACTGGAAAATGAATGGATGCCCATCAATTGGAGAATGGCTGGGTAAATTGTGGTATATGAATGTTATGGAATATTATTGTTCTGTAAGAAATGACCAGCAGGATGAATACAGAGAGGCTTGGAGAGACCTACATGAACTGATGCTAAGTGAAATGAGCAGAACCAGGAGATCATTATACACTTCGACAACGATATTGTATGAGGACATATTTTGATGGAAGTGGATTTCTTTGACAAAGAGACCTGAGTTTCAATTGATAAATGACGGACAAAAGCAGCTACACCCAAAGAAAGAACACTGAGAAACGAATGTGAACTATCTGCATTTTTGTTTTTCTTCCCGGATTATTTATACCTTCTGAATCCAATTCTCCCTACGCAACAAGAGAACTGTTCGGTTCTGCAAACATATATTGTATCTAGGATATACTGCAACATATCCAACATATAAAGGACTGCTTGCCATCTAGGGGAGGGGGTGGAGGGAGGGAGGGGAAAAAAAAATCAGAACAGAAATGAGTGTAAATATAATGTAATTATTAAGTAAAAAAATTAAAAAAAAAAGATAAAAACAAAAAAAAAAAAAAAAAAAAAAAAAAAAAAAAAAAGAAATTACAGGTTCAAGCCCTTTCCCTCTGGGAAAATGAATCTCTAGGGAAAGCTGACTTTGCACGTGAAGGTAGAAAGAGCTGGGATCAGCTCTTGTGACAGGAGAGGAAGGAGAGAATGTCAACTGCTGAAAGGCAACTCTGGATATAGTCTGATACCCATAGAAATTCCCAGAGTCCCTTGGTTTCCATCTTTTCTATTGTATGTGAGAGCTGGGAAACAATTTGAGTTCGTAGTTTTACTACTTTTGACTTTACTAGACCTCTTATGGAGTGACTAATGAAAAAGAACATGGCCACAGGGCAGCCAGTATAGGAGAATAGACTAAATGAATGACATGATTAATCCACGACCCAGAGAATGGCACTAAGAGTTGACGTGTCATCATTATTCAGAAGTAACAATGTACCCTTCTTCTCATTAACTAGACTTTATGTAATATAAAAACGACTTGGATCTCTATAGTGCTAAGCATTTGCAAAATGCTTTTCTCACAGACGTCTCTGGGGTTGGTAGGAAATAGACTGTCATTCCAATTTTAAAGAGGAAGAAACTGAAGTTCAGTGAGATTAAATGAATGGTCCAAATTTAAATGATCACTAAATACTAGAACTAGGGCATGAACTTGTCTTCAATTCCATTGTTCTTTCTGCTTTATGATACTTCCCAGATGACTGGAAGCTATTTACTAGCTATGTGTTGTTCAGTCATTTTTAGCCATGTTTGACTTTTTGTGACCCTCCCCCCCCACTTCGGGGTTTTCTTGGCAGAGATATTGGAGTAGTTTGCCATTTCCTTTTCCAACTCATTTCATAAATGAGGAAACCGAGTCAAACAGGGTTAAGTGTCTTGCCCAGAATCACACAGCTAGTGAGTATCTGAGGCCAGATTTGCAGTTAGGAAAATGAATTTTCCTGACTCCAGATCCAGTACTCCTATCCAGTGCTACCTAGCTGCTATGTGGCCATGAGGTAATTAATGTCTGACCCTCTCTGGGATTCTCTTCCCTTGGTTTTTGTGCTCATGATTTTCTCTTTACTAGACCTAGAATTAGGCTGGAGTAACTTGACCTATGTCCCAAAACTTCAATATCGTGTATGGCTGTTGATTTATGGAAGCATGATGGTGGGGGAAGAAGCAGAAAGGAAATTTAGGAAAGAAATGATAATCTATTCAACAAGCTGGTAAAGGATAGGGTGAGAAGAATTGAGAGAAGGTAATAAGTTGGATGGCTCAGATGTAAAAAGCGAAGAACTTGTTAAATATTAGTGGCAGAGCAAAACTGTGGATGTGGAAATGAGACCATGAGCATGTTTACCCTTCTTCATGACTTTGTGAAACTGGGGTTGGCCGGTGGAAGCAGCCAGCATTAGTGAAGACCTCTGTGGAAGACTGAAGAGAACTTTGAATCCTCGGCAGAAAGTCAAGCTTTAGTCCCTAAGAATAGATACATGATAGTAAGAATTTGTTTTAAAAAAAAAAGCTGAGAAAGGGCAGGTAAGGAAAGTGAGAAACTGGGTTGTAATAAGACTAGAATGAATAGTGAATGAGAGTATAGGGTAGACAGACACAGGATCTAGTTGGTGTCCTATGCATTATATTAGCACAACAGGATTAGAGAAGTTGCAGTTTGGAAGGAGAGTCTTTTATGCCCCTTTCCCAATCTCCTTATTAGTTTATAAGCACCATGAGGGGTGGGCTTATGTTATATTCATTTTTCTATAACTCTCAGCAGCTATTACTATGCTATAAAAATGAAAGGCACTCAATAAATGCTTAGTCAATTGAATTCCATGTCTTTCCTCTTTTTCAAAGATTATAGACATTACCAAAGGCAAAGGTGGAATTCTACTGGATAAGGTTCATAGTTTGATTTCAATAATCTATTATTAAGCTCCTCCCATTTGCAGATTGCCATAATGAGCAGGGGCAAGGATGATATATAATCTAATTGTCGTGATTTTTGTCCTTATGGGGTTTAGACTTTAGTAAAGCTCACAACTAGACAGAAACAAAAACTTTTCTTTTTCTAAATGTTCATGACTCTCAGACTATATAAACATAATTAAACTAAAGTCTGTGATCAGAGAAGTACCCTCCTTGGAGTGGTTCCTGACAAAACTGGCTTCAATTTATTTCATTTTCTAAAAAGCAATAGGTTACTGGCTTCAAATATTTATGAAATAGCCATGGTAAGCCCACCCCAGTTCCATATCAGGACAATCTATACATTAATTTGTCTAGATATTAATATTAATTTCATATGGAAAGAAGAGACACATAGAGGTTATTTATTTAAGTCAATTCTCAGCTTGAGATAAGGTGTTAGGATGCAAAGGAAAAATACACGGGTAAATAAGAACATAAAATCCTTTGTTTTAGAAAACTGAAGATGAATCATAATATTATCGCCTCCTCTGATCGCAGTATGGTTTGGTCCTCCACATACAGTAAATGTGTTGTAATCTGTTTAATAAGTTCCTTTGCTCTCAGCAAGGGGCTGAACAAGTTGTTCTAAAGCTGAATCCTGATCAAAAGTGGCACACGTCATTATCCTTGGCGGATTACCAGGGGGCTTGCAATTAACAGCAACATGAATAAAAATGCATTTTTGGGGTTTTAAGTCAATGTGGCTTGATGAAGGGAAAATATATTCATCACTGGGCAAATTAAATGATATTAGAACTGTTAACATTGAACAAATTTTTAAGGTTACCAAACAGTTGTGGTAAGGAAGAAAGCCAAAAAATAGCAACAAATGAAACAAAACTGCCACACAGAGTGAAGGCTACCTGTGGGAGGTTTAAAAAAAGTAGGACAATAATTATGTGTCATGTAATGCCCCTGTGCAGCAAGACTTGGTGAAAGGTGTGGAGTGGATGGAGTAAGTTTAAAAAGTGCCTTTGTCTTCTCTGAGTTTACAAAATAAAAGTATACTATCAGGCTGGCTTTTGAGGTTGCCAGAAATTGTGTATAACATTTACATGGCACTTTAGGGTTTGTAAAATGCTTTCCTCTCATTACCCTATTTGATCGTGAAGAATTTCAGACATAGCAGTTGTACCAAATGTGGTGTGTGTGTGTGTGTGTGTGTGTGTGTGTGTGTGTGTGTGTGTGTAATATACAGGTTTCAATTTATACTCAAATATATCAATCCTCATCTGTCTTTTACTAGTTTGTCTCATTATGCTCTCCCTCTTCCTCACTTCCTTCCTCTCCCCTACCCTTTTCCTTATTCCCTCTTCCCCTTTCTTCTTCCATCTTCCCTTTTCTCCCCTCATGCTCCTCCTCATTCTTTCCCCTGCTCCCTCTCTTCTCCCTCTCTTTCTCTGTTTAAAGTCATACTAGTGGTGGCAAGCTCTGGAAATGAACAAAAATATAGAAATGTTCTCTCTAATTTGCCCCCACTCCATATTTAAACAAGTAATAGTTCTTCTCCCAAGACCTAATTTCCCTTCTCTCAATCTTAAATTGTGATTTTATGGGTTTAGATAAATTCATTAATGGCTATTTAATTTATCAAGTATCATGCAATGCAAAAATGTAGATAAATATTCAAACATGGTAGAAGGAACTATATAATAGCATCCTTATGTAGTTACCTCTTTCTTTCCTTATCTGCCTTCTTCCAAGTTGGTCTGAGGGGATGTTGTTAAAGAAAAGGATTGAAATTTTAACTCTAGATGGAAATAACTTTAGCACTCTAATCTGAAGTGAAAAAAGGAGAGGAAAGGAACTGTTGGTTGGACTTCATTCTCACCAACTTCTGGTTCTGTCCCAAGTCTTGGTTCAAAGCCAATCCTGCCATGTGGGCATATGTAAGTTTTCTCTGTCTCTGCAGGCCACATCCTTACCTGTCTTACCCCTTTGCTTCCCTGCAGAGTACCTCAAGACTTGGAAAAGAGTTCTTTCCTTAAGGATATAGGAATCTTAAGATAACCTGAGTTCTCCTGAATAACTGAATTATTTGACTGAAAGATTTTCTATCATCCCAATAGGTCTTTCAAAGTCTCTTTGATAGTGGGAGATCCTCTTCAAGATTCCTGGGTATCAGCAAAAACAAATCCCTAACAAGAATTTTTAAACCTGAAAAAGCAGAGGGTAAAGATTGAACAAAAAGGGTGACTTCAAAGAAGAATTTTGAATTCTAATTTCATCATTAATTAGGTTAATTGTGTAATGCCAGAGAAACTGAGGCAGGAGAGAGATTAGAGAGTTTTTAATATTTTATTAATGGGAGAGTAAGATTGACTGGACAGGACTCTCATCTCAAATTATCCAGTCAGACAGAGACAAAGATATACTGGGACCAAGGAATCCACGTTGGTCCCAGGGCTGGAGGAGACTGTCATCTCAAAGAATACATGCCATGTGGCATGTGGCATGTGGCATACAGCCACCAACCTCCAGCAATGAATGGAGGAACCCCAACTTCTTAAATACCTTTTCTCTAAACAAAGGAAGGGGTAAGAAGCCGGGAGAACAACTTCTGTCAGGATGGGGGGGGGGGAGGCCATAAATCCTAAAAACACAGAGACAGGACGTCTGAATACAAAGAAGTAAAGATATCAGTGAGGTATCTTGGAATATTTTAGAGGGATATTGTAAATTCTTGAGGACAGAAAAGAGTCAGATCTACTCTCTTGTTTATCTTGCTAATTTATAATCTTAGAGCAAATAGTCCTCAGTCTTAATGGGTCAGAGGGGAATTTACAACCAGAGAGATTGAGACAGAACAATTAAGGAAACTGAGACAAGGGAAATTTGTACAGGGAAACTGAGTCAGGACAGTTAAAGAGAACTGTGGCATAACAATTGTACTTCCCAACTTCACATCAACTATAAACTTAATAAGTAGACTATCTTCATCTTTGTCAAACAGATGGAAAACTCTGGATCTTTTAGTCTTATTTGAAGTTCACCCCTGAAACATGGCTCTAGTAACACACTTTGCTAATCTTAGTTTCTTTGAGATTATGATCAGAATCTAAGGGTCAGGATCAAAGGCAGTCTTGAAGCTAATTCAATAAACCAATCAACATGCATTTACTAAGTACCTACTATGTGCTAAGCACTACAGATACAAGCATCCTCTATACAAGCCATGCTTTAGACCCAATTGCTAGACTTGCACATACCTTTTTGTTTTGCCTGAGTTCCTAATTCATAACTTTTAATAGCTTAAATATTGCTTCTGTTTAGGGCTCCACAGATAAGGAGGAAAGGTACCTTTGGGATAATCACTTAGGAAAACAATACTCTTACCCACTTCCCTCCATCCTAACCTTTGCCAAACCAGACATTCATTTTTAGGTCAGCTATTTTCTGTCATGTTGTTCTAAAAGAGAAAAGGAACAGGGGAGGAAAAGGGTTAATGCTGCAAATGACCTCTTTTTCTTATCTTGTACAAAGAGGTAGTTCTATCCAACAATAGTCTGAGCCAACCAATTCATAAATAATTGATCCATAACATTCAAGTCAATCAATTCATGCATTACTGATGAGATACAAAGTACAAATGAAAACCTGCTACCCTGTAAACTTAGCAAAGTGATAGGAACTTCCCTCAGGTGAATCCTCCATATCATGGTTATCACCATAGCATGCTTACATCACAGACAGAGTCTAGGTATGTAGTATTGCCTAGCTGATCTAGTTTGGAGTTATATACATCCATATATAAGTTGATTTTATCATATACAAGAAAGTTGTTAATGTTCAGTAGGAGGAAGTTCTGTATTTTTAAGCTTATGACCACAAGACAGAGATGGTATTGTGTAGTTTGATTGGCTCTGGATTTGAGGATTGAGCAAATGGAATGACAACAAGAAGATGCTCCCTATAGCTCTGGGCTTTTCCCCATTTCTTTCACATTCATTACTTTATATACTATGGAGATAGCAGATATTTACATCTGTGTTTTGTTAAAGATAAAGCTAAGGCAGCAAGGAGGCTCAGTACAAATTTACTTGTTCAAAGTTACATTTAGCACACCCTCCATGTCTGTTTCTATATCTGCCTCTCATTTTCTGAATTGCCCATCATTTTATAAAACTATTCTTTTTGTTCTTAGTAGTAGAATTTGCTTCAGGTGGAACAAGCAGAGAGGATAACCAGAAATAAGATAAGGTAAATAAGGTAAGATAAGGTAAATCTCTAGGGGAAAGGGCCTGGGAATCTCCAAGGGTGAATGATAGTCAACAAATTAGAAAACAAAGGAGAAGAAGGTAGTGGAACAGTTGATTTAGGAAAGAACCTTCCTTACCTGAGTGAGAGTCAAGAGTGGAATAGGAAAGGACTTCTCATCACCTAGTTGATAGATTTCAGGGCTGTACAATATGAAAATGAATAGCCAAAGAGACTTAAAGAGAAGAGTATCTGCCTTAGGTCCGAAACTTCCTTCTTCAAAACTCAGGGTTGGACAAATTTGAGAGGACTGAAATATTAGCATTCTTGCCAGCAGAATGCATGGAAAGAGTTAGACAGTATGGGGGAAAGCAATGGATTTGAAATCAAAGGATCTGAATATATATCCCAATCCCATTACTTACTCCCTCTGTAACTTAAGCAAGTCACACTTCATCTTTATCCTTACCTGTAAAATAAAGAGGTAGGGTCAGATGGTCTCTAAGAGCTATAATTCTGCTATTAAAATTAGCTGACCATAGGGATAAAAGCAAGCAAAAAAAAAATGCAGAATTGGGAGTCAGATTCAAGGTTTCCTACCTCCAGATCAAACACACTTTAGGAGAAAAGAGAAAACTAAGAAACAATAACGCCTGGTTTTCTGAAACTGGTACTTAGGACCTGGATTAAATAATAACATTTTTACAATTTGCACACTGATTCCTTTCATCTGTTAATATCTTTCCCTTACTGGCCCTTTCATTTTATATGTTTCTTATTTATCATTCTGTAGTAAATCTACTTTTAAGACATCAAAAAGAATAAAGTGAAGCTAGGAAGGAGAAAAGAGGAAAGTGGAAATGAAGATAAAAGTGGTATACTTCCCAGCAGGAATCTGGAATCTGGCAATCCAGAAAATAGGAGACAATTAAGATACTCGTGAGTTGGATCCTGGCCCAGCTAGCATGAGAAGAGAAGTATAGCATTTTGAAACAGATATGAGAAAGGGGTCTCCTCTCCTAAAACCCTGGACTGTATATTTTACCTATCAAAGATATTTGTCTTTTGATGAGAGTTGGCAACTTTTAAAGGATAATCTTTAGAAATTAATCTCTAATGGTGGAATTTCATCTGAAATAGAGAAAGAGATATTTGGGGAGAAGAGTAGAATTTCCCTTATTCCCCTCAGATAATATTACATAAGTAGCCTTATGTATACATATATAAAATATATATATATGTAATTGTAAATTACAAATTGTAAATATGTAAAATTTTTGTTGTTTAACCCATATATGTACTTAAATAATCCCCCTTTTGACTTGGATATGGATAAAATAAATTTATAAAAGAAGATTTTGCTGCTTTTTAGAAGTGGCAGAAAAACTCATAAGACCCTATCAAAATCTGACTTCTGAATAGAAATTAAATCCTTTGACAACAAATATTTGAAGAACACAGTCTCCTAAAACATAACCTTGAAAAGTATTTTTTAAGTTTATGATTTTGTTTTCTTCTTTATATTCAGTAATGGTAAAAACAATAGTTATTTTTACTAGAAATTAACTCAGAGTAATTAATTGCAAAATGAATTTCAGCCTATATGCACAATCAACATGTTAAAAACTAATAAGAAAAATTAAAATTTTAATTTTAAAAATTATTTAATTTAAAATTTTAATTAAAATTTTTACAAATAGAATTTATGAGTTTCTCCATTTCAGTTCCATTCCTCTCAAAATGGTATTTAACAGACACAATGAGATATTTGGGAAAGAGAACGTTATAGGGTAAAGAAAAAGGGAATTTAAAGAAGTTAAAAACAAAACCAAAAAGATTGCTTTTCATTGCGTAATTATCATTTCCATAGCTGGTTAAAGTTTACAAAATGCTCAATTGAGTCTTATAGCAATCATACAAAATAGGTTCTGAAAATATTAGTATTATCCCCATTTTTCTTGATGTTCAATCATGTCTGATTCTTCGGGACCCCATTTGAGATTTTCTTGGAGTGGTTTGTCTTGGAGTCCTATGTTTTTCTCCAGCTCATTTTGCAAATGAGGAAACTGAAGTCAACAAGGTTTAATGATTTATCTAGAACACACAGCTAGTAAGTGTCTGAATTCAAATTTGAACTTGGACCTTCATGACTGTAGGCCTGGCATTCTATCTATTAGTCCTCCTGGCTATCCCATTCCCATTTTACAGATTAGAAAATGGAGTGTTAGAAAGATCAAATGAATTACCATTCGGCAACTATGGAGACAGTATTGCTTAACCTAGGATTTCTCTGCCCTCAGGTCAAACTATTCATCTTGAATTCTAGTGTGGAGCATGTTATGCTTTTCCATATTGGCTTTCAAGATGAACAGTCTTTTCTCCTGAGAACATATGGTTTCACAAATACTAAAGATAGGCTAATTAAGTTAATTATCAAGTTGAATCCTAAAATCAAATACTGAGCTTGATATTTCATATCTGTTTGTCCTTGGGCAAGCTACTTAATCTGAACAGGTCTCAGTTTTCTCACTAGTAAAATATGGTGGTTTGAAATCTTGTGAATCCCCACAGTAGCATCCTAGTTTTCTTTAGTGGTGGACCTCATAGTCAAAAATGTACATATATATGTAATATATGAATTTATTATTGATGACACTGGTGAATTGCCTGTTAGCAATTCAAAAAACATTTTTTCATTAATAGTAATATAGAATGAATCCTGAAGACAGTTTAATCAATGATATTTGTACAAAATTACATAATTGTAGTGCTGGTCATTGATCAATTTTGATGAAGGCAATGAAAGTGTACTATTAAACATGATAGGGATTTTAGAAATGCTAGTTAGTTATCTCAATTCTAACACTGGGTTTCCACCACTGACAACGTCTTTCAGTTTTGAATAATTCAATTTTATGAAAGATAGTGTATTTTCATTGAGCAGTTGTTTAAAAAATTAGCCAGAGTTGGACTCTGAGATTTTGGGTGCAGGAGCTATATTGGCTAAGGTAAAGCAGCAGCATGTTATATAAATCTACTAAGGAAGAATTTACTTAGGACTTGTCAAATCTCACCATGCTAAACCTTGTCCTCAAGAAGCTTAGATTCTTTGGGGACAGTTATATAGATAAGTTTATACAAAATAAATACAGCAAGGCTAAGGTGGGTACTCTAGCAGTTAGGAGATGAGGGAAGGTACCTGAACTCAATTTTGGAAAAAAACAAGGATTCTAATAGATGGAGGTGAAAGAGGAGTATATTCCAAGTAGGGGTATCAGTTCATACAAAGGTACAGAGATTAGCTATGGATTAGACAGCATCAATGGATTTGTATTCAGAGCATGTTTTACTCTAGATTACTAGATTTTACTTTCCTAGATAAAAGCAACAGGTGTACCAACTGCTTTGGTCTTACTTTACCAGAGCTAGACAGAGCTATGCGAACCTTTTGGATTCTAGAGGTATCTCTAAAGGTTTTGTAGCATTCTTCTTTAATGCTATCAGCATGAGTTCTCAATTTAATGTGTTTCCTCAATTATATAGTTAACCACTTAAAATCAAGTAGCCTTTACCATTTATTTTTGATGTGAAAATATAGCAAGGACAGAATTACAAAGATTTCCCTCAACCCCTCAAGGCACACTCTCCCCTAGACTACCTGGGAAGAGGGCTTAAACTTAACTCAGATTCTTCATAAATTTTACTCCAGCAAATTTGATTCAAAATGCAACATGACTGATGGATGGATGAGTTCACAACTCTGTTTCTGATGACTAGAATCACTCCAGGCTTCATTCCTCAGCACTGTATGTCCAGCAAATCTCAACATGGACTTTAGTTCCTGGACTCTGGTGACTCATTCCTGAGTCCTACAATTTTCTTCACCTGCAAAAGGAAAAAAAAAAAAAAAAAAAAAAAGCAAAGAACAGAGGCCTATATTCAAGGACCACAAGTTGGCCTTGGAACAGGAAGGTCTAAGTCCTCTCTCCGTCTTTCTTGTCTGAATTGGAGCTGGAAAGGAAAAGTACCAGCCAATGGCCAGACCCTGGGTAACTAGTGCATTTTTATACACTCTGATTCTAGCTGCACAATCAGTCAACAGTCTACATTTTCATCAGGTCTAGCAAGATGGATCCAGTTACCAAATGTCTGCACACCCAGCAGCCACTCCTACCAACCCCCCACCATTATAATTTTTCCACATATCTTTGATTATTAATATTGAGCAAGGGATGAAACAAGATGTATGCTAGTAGCCAAAGACTTTCCCTTTGTATCTACAAAAATGAAAAAGGGCTTAAAGCCTTCCTGAGTATTCAGTTGATCCTTGATGGAAAATCTAGGAGAGGATATATCCTGGAGACTATCTTGCATTGGTTGGAAAAGATGAGGATTGCCTAAGGAAGGCTAGGTCCTGTGGAGGCTCCTATTTGTGCATTAGATTGTGATGTCTACATTAGCCTCCAAACATTACAAGATCTCCTCTTCGCAATCCATGATTACTCAAAAGACATCAACTACACAGAAAAATAAAATGGATTTTAAGTGCCTATTGTCCAGCCTCTCTCATGTAGATACGTGGTAGTTTATTGAATTAGTTTATAAGTCCTATGAAATAAATACTGCAGAAGGATGGACAGTGATTTGGATGTAAAATTGAATAGGAGAAGAATGAATCACATTAGAGTTGGAACTTAGGTTTCAAAGCACATAAGCCTACATTTAAACACAAATGTCATTTGGATAATTGCTTTATGGTTGCAAATTATGGTATCATTGCCAAAGAATCAACATGACAAGTAAACCAAAAAATAACAGAAGATGTATAGTAAGACTCAAGGAGGCTTCCATCTACTAGGTTTTTTCTTAATTGTTTCTTATCAGTGCCTTTTGTTCCATTATTTTAATTTTCAAAATATCTTTCCCCATCTTCTCCACCCAATAAGCCATCTCTTATCAGAAAGATTTAAAATGAAAATCGAAGGGGAAAATTTTCAGGGAAATCAACCAATGCATCAGCTGTGTATTCCCCATCCAGAGTCCTTAATCCTGCAATGAATGGAGAGAAAGGATTTTCAGAGAAGGGGATTTTCTCAGATCTTCTCTTATTGGTCATTATACCTTAGTAGGTAGCTTCATTTTAATTTTCCTTACTATAATCCCTGGTCTTGGCTCTACTTTTGTGTTAACTCTTTCTATGCTTCTCTAAAATCTTCAAATTCATCATTTCCAATGGTTCAGAAATAATGATCCTTTGTGTCCAAGTACTACAATGTGTTTAACAATGTTCTCCAAAGAAGTAGCCTAAATTCAATGGTATCTTTATACAAGAAATAGCATAAGGAATGTCAGTAAGGAAAGATATGAACAGGAAAGGAACATGTAATAAGAAGCAAGATAAACAGCAAGAATGCTGGCATGGTATCTACAAAAGTGAAAAAGGGCTTAAAGCCTTTCTGAGTATTCAGTTGATCCTTGATGGAAAATCTAGGAAAGGACATAGGGTAACTAAATGGTACAGTGGATAGAGTGCCAGTTTTACAGTCAGGAAGACATGAATTCAAATCCAGCTTCAGATACTTAGTAACTCTGACCCTGGGAAAGTCACGTAACTCTGTTTGCCTCGGTTTCTTCATATGTAAAATAAGTCAGAGAAAGAAATGGAAAATCACTCCAATATTTTTGCCAAGAAAAGTCCAAATGTGGTCAAGAATAATCAGACACCATTGAACAACAGCAGCAAAAGACTAATTAGCGACATGATTTAAAAAAAAATCTGAGATGAGTACCTGATATCCTTGATTTAGATGATCATAGGGATTATACAAGTTTTGAAGCATTTCTTTCTTTTTTTAATTAAAGCTTTTTATTTTTCAAAACATATGCGAGCACAATTCAACATTAGCCCTTGCAAAACCTTGTGTTCCAATTTTCCCTCCCTTCCCCCATATCCTCCCCTAGATGGCAAGTAGTCCAATATATGTTAAACATAGTAGAAATACGTTAAATCCAATATATGCATAAATATTTGTACAATTATTTTGCTACACAAGAAAAATCAAATCAAACCAGTACAAAAAAAAAAGAAAAAAGAAAAAAGAAAAAGAAAATGCAAACAACCAACAACAAAAAGAGTGAAAATGCTATGTTGTGAACCACATTCAGTTCTCACAGTCCTCTCTCTAGATGTAGATGGCTCTTTTTATCACTGAACAATTGGAATTAGTCTGAATCATCTCATTGTTAAAGAGAGCCACATTCAACAGAATTGATCATCATATGGTCTTGTAGTTGCAGTGTACAATGATCTCCTGGTTCTGCTCATTTCACTTAGCATCAGTTCATGTAAGTCTCTCCAGGCATCTCTGAAATCATCCTGTTGGTCGTTTCTTACAGAATAAAATATTGCAAAAATTATATTCTATAACATTCATATACCTTAGTTTATTCAGCCATCCTCCAATTGATAGGCATTCATTCAATTTCCAGTTTCTTGCCACTATAAAAAGGGTTGCCACAAACATTTTTATAATTTATTTTGTTATAGCTTTTTATTTACAAAACATATGCATGGGTAATTTTTCAACATTGACTCTTGCAAAACGTTCTGTTCCAAATTTTCCCCTCCTTCCTCCCCTAGATAGCAAGTAGACCAATACATGTTAAATATGTTAAAATATATGTTAAATCCAATATATGTACACATATTTATATAGTTATCTTGCTGCACAAGAAAAATCATATCTAGAAAGAAAAAACCTGAGAAGGAAAATAAAAATGCAAGCAAACAATAACAATGAAAATGTTATATTTTGAACCACATTCAGTTTCCAGTATTTTCTCTGAGTATAGAGGGCTCTCTTCATTACTAAACAATTGGAATGGGTTTGAATCATCTCATTGTTGAAGAAAGCCCCGTCCATCAGAATTGATCATCATTTTAATTTTGTTGTTACCATGTATAATGATCTCCTGGTTCTGCTCATTTCACTCAGCATCAGTTCATTTACGTCTTTCCAGACCTCTCTGAAATCATTCTGCTGGTCGTTTCTTATAGAACAATAATATTCCATAACATTCATATACCAAAATTTATTCAGCCATTCTCCAATTCATGGGCACCCATTCGGTTTCCAGTTTCTTGCTACTACAAAAAGGTTGCCACAAACATTTTTGTACATGTGGGTCCCTTTCCCTTCTTTAAGATCTCTTTGGGATATGAGTCTAGTAGAAACACTGCTGGGTCAAAGGGTTTGCCCAGTTTGATAACTTTTTGAGCATAGTTCCAAACTGCTCTCCAGAATGATTGGATCCATTCACAATTCCACCAACAATGTATTAGTGTCCCAGTTTTCCCACATACCTTTCAACAGTCATCATTATTTTTTCATGTCATCTTAGCCAATGTGAGAAGTATGTAGTAGTATCTCAGAGTTATCTTAATTTTCATTTCTCTGACCAATAGTGATTTAGAGCACCTTTTCATATGACTAGAGTTTCAATTTCTTCATCTGAAAATTGTCTGTTCATATCCTTTGACCATTTATCAGAGAATGGCTTAACTTCTTATGTCCAATATATGTTAAACATAGTAGAAATACTTTAAATCCAATATATTCACACATATTTACACAATCAGTTCTCTGCATATTTTAGAAATGAGGTTTTTATCAGATCTCTGAATGTAAAAAATGCTTTTCCAGTTACTGCTTCTCTTCTAATCTTGTCTGCATTAGTTTTTTTTTGTACAAAAACTTTTTTTTTCTTCCCTGAGGCAATAGGGTTAAGTGACTTGTCCCAGGTCACACAGCTAGGAAGTTTTAAATGCCTGAGACCATATTTGAATTCAGGTCCTCCTGACTTCAGGGCTGGCGCTCTATCCACTGTACCACCTAGCTGCCCCTGTATAAAATCTTTTTAATTTAATGTGATCAAAATTATCGATTTTGTGATCCATAATGATTTCCAGTTCTTCTTTGGCCACAAATTCCTTCCTCCTCCTCAGATCTGAAAGGTAAAATATCCTATGTTTTTTCTCATTTGTTTATAATATCATTCTTCATGTCTAGATCATGAACCCATTTTGACCTTATCTTGGTATAGGGTGTTAAGTGTGGGTCAATGCCTAGTTTCTGCCATGTTAGTTTCCAATTTTCCCAGCAGTGTTTGTCAAATAGTGAATTCTTATCCCAAAAGCTGGGGTCTTTGGGTTTGTCAAACACTAGATTACTATAGTCATTGACTATTTTGTCCTGTGAACCACTTATTCCACTGATCAACTACTCTTATTTCTTAGCCAAATTTTGATGTTTTTGATGACCATTGTGTAGCATTTCTTTCTTTCTAATTTCTTAACTTCACTAAATTTTCTACATGAGTGTATTCAAAGTATAGAATTCTGTTGAACCTGAATGCTATGGGCTTTACCTTATAGTCCCTTGGTTAGAGAGACTTGTTTCAATTGGTATATCTAAGGATAGGCTATGGAAAGTGGTTGAACAGTGGACAAACCAAACAGGAAGGGGTTCAATTATTCTACCTCTCCAATATGTCGGTCAAGATTAAATTCTTTGAACCTTTATGTTCAGCAAGCTTTTCTTCTTAGCCCTTGATCAGCAGTTATCACATCAGGTTTTATTTTTCTCTATATAAATTTTTAACAGAACAGACAACTTTTACAAATCCAACTCTGCCAATCAATCCAACCTTAGGCCAATTTTTTTCTCCTCATTCATTCCGCATCTTCTACCTTCATCCCCTAGGACCTCTTCCCTCTTCTCTCCTCTACATCTAATATCACTAAGTCAAATCTGTGCTGAAGAAAAGATCTAGTGTTAATTTCTTTAATGCATTAATAATGATTAGTTTATATTTTCCAGAATCATTTTTGTTTTTAAAGATATTGAAAATGAGTACTCCAAAGAGCTACAGAAAGATTTCTGGTATTAGGAAGCAGATGGAGGAGAGATTTAGGGGCATTGGAGTCTTCCCAATACCCTTGAATCTAAATTACATGAGTGCTAGCCAGCCTGCCTCCCTCAGAATTAGAGTTCCTCAAATGTCAGGTAAAATGTGAAAAGCCATTGCCATCCTACTAAAACTACAAACTGACTAAAATTATTCCACCTGGTCCATGTAAGCAGAGAATGTTTATATCAGTATTAAATATTTTGTCAGCAAATGATTTAGAAATAATTTTGCCCTTTAGTGAATTTATAGTTAAGGTCTGGAGGAGAGAGCATATTAATCCTATCAATTCATAATGTAAGTGGACTCTGCTTCAAGAAAACAAATCATAACTAAAAATACAACCTTAACCAGCAAATTGGGGAATACTAAGTCACATTATAAATGATTGTTTACATTTGCATAATTGTTTAAATTAATGAGTTTTCCTAGTATAATTTGACTACTATCTATTTACAAAAATTCAATTTGTCTTCATTTTTTATGACCACATATACTGTATACTGAGAAGCATATTTTTAATATAGTTTGTGGATGGAAATCTTTGTCTTCCCCATTCACATACATACATATAAGTGTGTGTATATACACATACACAAATATATGTTCTTTTAGTCCTCTAAAATTCTTTGGAGGTCTTTTTTTTTTCTTTTTTATGGGTTTTGGATTTTTTGTTGTTGCGATCTTCTCATTTTATCAAAGAAGAAAATCTAAACTTTGTATCCCAGATTCCCCTCACCAAGTACAAAAGGCATTTAGTAAATAAAATGTAAATGAAGGCATTTAGTAAATGAAAAAACAATTGACAGCCTTTGGGTTTATATTAATTCATTTATATGTCATTTATATGACATTCTTGAGTTTTACACAGCACTTTCTTTCTTTAGAGCAGACCTCTGAGGTAGAGAGTTCAAGTAGTTTGCTCCCCATTTGAAAGATGAAGTGTTAAGTGGCTTGCCCAAAGTTGCACAGTAAATAAGAAAAAGGCAGATCTAAAAGTCAAGTCCTTGTAGACTCAAGTCCAAGGTGCTTTCCACTTAACTATCTTGCCTCTCAAGAAGGTTATGAACTTAGATCCTCAATCTAGATAGTCCTTTGTAGACATTTTGACATCTGAAATATTAATTCTTGATCTAGACTTCATTAACAAACATTGTCAGCTTGTTTATTTCTTCTTTATTTTTTACTATTCTCTATTCAGGAGCTTAAAAGGGTTAGTTTTCTGGTTTCTCAGGATGAACTGGGGTTGCCTGAGATTAATCATGGTTTGCTATGGACACTCTATTTGGATGAGGGCATTTGGGTGGTAGACTTGGTGAATTATGGGTATGAGTGGCTAGCTTGAGGTGCTAATCCACTGTGTGGTGACCCACCTAATCAGACCATATGTGGAATATTGTGTTCATTAGATATAATTAATTAAATGTTCAATTAAATATAATGTAATCAATTAATTTTGGCTATCTGTTGGATGATCACCAAGGTCCTGTCCAACTCTGAGATTGTATGATTGTCTTACTCATTTTTCTTATTTTCCCCCACAACTAGCATAAAATATACTTGATATATGTTTGATGATTAGGGATCATTTTTGTGAAGAATCACAGCTTCACAGGATATTAGAACCAGAAGGGACCTCCCATTACTTTGTATAGAAAAGATGCTTTACACACAGGCTGGCTATTGAATGAATAAATGATTCTATTCTCTCATTTTCAAATAAAGAAACTGAAGTGCAAAGAAGTTGTTTTGCCAAGATCATAAGTGATATAGATGGGACTAGAATCAGAATTCCAGATTTTCATATTATCAGTGTAGTGAGAATTCTCAGAAATTATCTGTTCCAACCAATACCCAATCAGGATCCATTCCTATAGAAAACCTTACAAGTGGTTATTCAGTCTTCTTTTTTTTTTCTTTAACATCTCCAGTAATGAGAAACCCATTTTTCTTCATCCCTAGTCTATTGCTTTATATTGCTATCTCATTTATTACTTCAACTGTTCTTCACAACAACTCAGTAGAGATATATAAGGAAATATTATTCTCTTTTAAAAGATGAGGAAACTGAGACTCAGATAATTTTTATACCTAAAATACATGATGACAGAATTGAACTAGAGCCTAGGATATTTTTACTTTTCACTTAGTGCTCACTCCATCACACCATTCCAATGATCTAGCCTTCTCTATTAAACATTAAAGAGCTGCCCTAATTAGAACTTTAATTTTAAGCATTTTCTCTGTGAAATATTGATGCTAATGTTTAAAAATGAGATCTGTCTCCAAAAATAATAAATGAGTGAGCTCATTCATTTAGCAAATACTGATTGATTCCAATAAGAACAAATCTCCGAGCTAAGCAATTTGGGAACATACATACATATTATTATTATTATATATAATATAATACATATAATAATATAATATAATTATAATATAAATAATTAATATAACATTAAAAATAATAATAGCTAACATTTATCTGGAGCTTGCCATATGCCAGGCACTATGCTAAGGATTTTCCAATGTTTATTTCATTTGGTTCTCACAACTCTAAAAGGGTAGATGTTATTATTATTTCCATTTTAGAGAAGAGGAAACTGAGGCAAATAGGAGTTAAGTGACTTGTTCAGAGTCAAATAGCTAGCAAGTGTTTGAGATCGAATTGGAACTGAATTTTTCTTGATTCCAGGACTAACTCTTAATCTACTCTTCTACTTAACTGTCCCTATAAGATGTAGTTTTTCCCCTTCAAAAACTTAGAAGAAATAAAATATGTGAGATACCATAAGACACAAGTCTCAAGTGGAAAGTGATTACTTCCCACTAACATAAGGAAAGGATTCATGGAAGAGTTGAATTCTGAGCTGATCCTGGGAAGATGGGTAAAGAATATTCTATCCAGCACTTTACAGATTTTTGGTTTTATGTCATATTGATTGGTTTTGACTGGGTTTTTCAAAAACTAATTTCTTTTAATGATCCACTTCGGTTTTGTATCTTGGACATTTTCAAATGTATCCCCTCTACTGCTATTGAGTCTATCCTTGGAGCAAAGAAAATTGGTAAGCAAAATCAACAGACACAGTGACTCTTTCTGAGAATCTACCATGCAGAATTGCCACATCTGTGGTTCTGGCATGTAAAAATAAGAAAAAACTAAAACATAAAATAATAGAAACAACATTAACATTGCAAAGGAGGACAACTTGCTATGGTCTTGGTTCCATGTATTTTGAATTGGATTTTAAAGGCAGTTGGGACATGGATAAATCAAGAGATGGTAGATTATGCCAGCCATAGGGTATATTACTGAAAAGAAGCTAGGAAGCTACTGAACAAATTGTTGGGGAGACAAAACAAATAGGCAAGACCAAGGAGGAGGATGGCAATGAGTCTGAAAAATCTAAAGGGGCAGCCTTGATATAAATTTGAAAAATTTTAGAGTTAATGGATGTGAGTTAATGAATGAATGAGTAAAGAAGCATTTCTTACATGCTTACTAAATGAAAAACCTTGTGCTAAGCTGAGAATACAAACAGAAAAGCAAGACAGTTCCCCACTCTCAAAGAGCTGATATTCTAATAACTCATCCAAGAGGTTTCATCTCACTGCAAATGGCAAGGAGTCTGTTCTTAGGATATAGTGGTAAAGTAGATGATAATGTTCATTAAGAATAAACCATACCATGTCCCTTTTTTTTTTTTTTTTTGGATAAAGTTTTAGGGGAATGGTGGAAATATGGAATGCCTGGATTTCATCAAAGTTTCTTACAAAGCCATTCATGATATCCTTGTGGGCAAAATATGAGCTGAATAATTGTACAATGTGGTAGATTCATAATTGGTTCAATGATTGGAGACAATGAAAGATAGAGAAAAACCTGAAGGAATGCCCCAGTGAAGTTCCAAGGCATCTGTTCTCTGCTTTGTTTTGTATATCATTTTTATCAAATCCTTGAAAGGAAGAATCATTGTTATGCTTATCGATTTTGCAAGAACTAAAAGAGAGAGCTAATTTTTTGAGTGATAGAATGGGGATAATAAATTATCTCCATAAACTTGAATGATGGGTTGAAACCAATATGGTAAAATTGAGAAGTATCAAATCTTATTCTTAGGTTCAGAAGATCAACTACAAAAGGATAGAATGTGGGAAATTTGATTAAACTACAGCTTCTATTAAAAAAAAAAAACAACTCTGAAGGGTTTTAGTGATCGACAACCTCATAAGTATAAAATGAAAACCAAAATAGTTGATGCAATCAAATGCTCTTTAATAGAAGCATAGTGTCCAGAATGAGGAAAGGACATGGAAAGAGAATTATGCTGTAATTCAAGAAGAACTGGATTCAAGTTTTGTCTTCTCAACTAGATTCCACTGTGAGCTTGAATAAATCATTCCCCTTGATTGAGCTTCATTGCCTATGTATATAAAACAAGAATATTGGACATATAATGTCCAAGTTCAGATTCAACTCTGGCATTCTTTGAAAGATGACCTAGTTTAGTAAAGAAATCATGAAATTTGGAAGACCTGGTCTGAGGCCTGATTGAGACAATTATTAGCTAAGCATACAAACATTATTGAATCTCTCTGAGCCCCAGTTCTCTCATTAGTGAAATGTAGGTAATGGTGCTTGTGCTCCTATCCTGGCAGTACATTGATAAGAGTGGTTCTTATGACACAAATCATTTTACTCCCATTTTTGCATTACTAAAATAAAAAAAAAAAAACTAAAACAGATAAGCACTCAGTTCCCTTACATTGCTAACTTTCCCCTACATCCATAAATTTTTTCATTGGATCCAATTCATTATAGCCCAGTCCCATAATTTCCAAAGTCATATTTATCAACTCTATCTAGTTGAGCTTATTGATTCTTTTTGAGTGTTTTGGGTTTTTTATTTGTTTGTTTGTTTTTGTTTTTGCTGTAATCAAATAAAAATAATCAGATCCATTTATTTGGTATTTTGTAATTTTCAAAGCATTTGCTCAGGACAATAAGACTTGGAATTGGATGAAATCTTAGAGATCACATAAACCAAACTTCTGTTTTTACAAATAAAGAAAATGAGGTCTATTATACTAGCTAATATACTAGGTACCATAATACTTAGATGTTTGATGAGTTGCTCAAGATCTCACAAGTAACAAATAGCAAAATCAGAATTTAAACACAGATTTTCTAATTCCAAACAACTGTCTATTCTACTGCAGTCTTGTTTGCATCAGTAAAGTAAATGTTTATATTTTTCATATCATTCCCATTTTGCAGATGAGAAAATTGAGGCTGAGAAGGGTTAAATGACTTATAGAAAAATCACACAATTAATAAGTAGCTAATTTGAAATAAAAACCCAAGTCTCCTTTCTCTAATTCCAGATTTTTTTTTTCACAATTACATGTCAATTCTGTAAGGGGAGTATTGCAATAAAACAGAAAGATTCTAGAGTGACCTAGAGAAGAATCTAGAGAAAGGACATAGGTTCTTGGTGTTTTCCACTGTAGGGACAGCTAAAATGTCTTGATTTCCTTAATATCTATTTTTGAGAAGTTTCAGAAGTCATAAAGATAAGAGAAAGAGTTTAGTTCTTCATCTTATTGTCTGATGACTCAGAAGTCAAAGTGAATTATTACTAACATATTTATATTTCTTCTTATATCTGAAATTTCTTTAAAGAAAGTGCCACCCCTTAATAAAGACATCTATATACTATTTATATCTTCTCTCTAGGCTATTTTCATAGAAATCAATAAAGATTTTTCTAACCATTTCTAAAAATCCAATGTGCAAATTATGGAAACCATATTTTTATGACAGAAAATTTCATAGATCCCTGGAGGGAAAATAGGGCCAAATTTCTGGACAATGTTAATTGCAGTGGAATGAAGAAGAGATCTATATACATAGGGAGACACACACCTATGAATAGTTTATTTGTTGTTTACACTGTAGCAGAAATTAATTGCACTCTCTTGCTTGCCAAGGTCCTTAACACAGTAACAGTTGCAAGTCGTTCTCTTTAATTAATAGATTTCTGAGAAGCAAACATTACTAAATATCCCCCAAATTGCCTCTTATCCTTTTACCAATTTCTCTCTCCATATCCGTGAGTCTCAGAAGGGGCATGACAGGCTTCCCTGGGAGCAAGAGTTCAGTACTTTGAAAAATGTTGGAATATTCACTAATGAATTTGCAGACTACATTATGCAGTAGGAGATGGATTTGTTCTCATGATGTATGGCTAATGTGTTATTGTGGGGGTTTTCTTCTTTTTCTCTCTCCTAAATGAGCATTAAGCTATTCCAAAGATTCCAAAGATAGCTTTGCCATTCTTTAGAACTTGACCTACAAGGCAGACTCCTCCTCATGTCTCATTTGCCTTATTTTTATAGTGTTCTGGGTCATGAAACTAAGTAGAAATAATCCCTTGATGAAAAATTTTAAAATAATTTCAAGGGACTGTTGTTTGTCCTTCTTTCTGGGAGCAAACTAACATCAGGAAGGTGATGTTCTGAATTGCAAGTGAATTAGATTTAAGAAAGGCAGACCTTGCAAACTTATCAGTCTAACTCTATCCTCCAGTGTCTTCTGAGTCTAGTGGTGGTGTGCCACAGTTCTCTTTTATTGTCCTGATTCAGTTTCCCTAATTATCCTAATTCAGTTTCCCTAAATTGTTCTGACTCAGTTTCCCTATATTGTTCTGCCTCAGTTTCCCTAACTGTTCTGCCTCATTCCCCTTAGTTGCAAACCCCACCTCTGGTTCATGAAGACTGATATAACTCAGGGCTATGTGCTCTAAGGTTATAAATTGTCAATGTGTAAACCCAGAAAGGGGACTCAAGACATTCTGTTTGTAGCCAGACACTTTCTTAACTCGCAGTTAGTAAGAATTTAAGGTCCTACCCCCCAAGCTGTCAAAACCGAGTTGATGGTTCTTTCCTGGAGATTCCCCACTCACCAGAGTTTGGACTCCACCCCCTTACCTTTGTTTAGCTACTGTGTATAAATAGGATGTTGAGAACTCACTTGGGCTGCTGGATGCTGGATGCTGGATTCTTGGAGATGATAGTCTCATTCAGCCCTGGGACCAAACCATGGATCCATTTGGTCCCAGTAAATTTCTCCCTTTCAAATAAAATCTTAAAAACTCTCTAATCTCTATCTTGTCTGTGTCTCTGGCATTACAGTGGCAACACATAGGTAAGGAAAATTAGCAATGCCTCCAGATGCAGTGGGAGACTCTGGCCTTTTAAACCAAGATCTTCCTGGATCCCCAGTTTGTCTGAAGTAATACCTATTATTTTGGGTAGTTAAAGGTTAGGTAAAAAATTGAGGCAAAAGATAGCCTTGTCTGTCTTTATAAAATGCCCAGATATGAATCTGGGTAAAGAAGGCCCTCTTTTGCTTCAATTCTTACCTACCCTTTAACTATTGAATGAGTATATGTGTTCATAGCCAAGCCACTGAACCTCATCCAGCCTCAGTTTCTTAATCTATAAAGTGGGGATAAAAATGACAGTAGTAATAACTCCCTAGGAGTTTATAGTGCTCAAATGAATTTAATGTATGTAAAGCACTAGATAAATGTCAGTTATTATTATTATCATAATTGTGGCTCTGATTACAACCTCAAGAAATTCAATTATTTGCTTTCTTCTGCTGTATTTGCTCTTCAGAGACTTGGACTGGATTTACTGCTCAGGACATTGCTTGATTACTTAAGCTGTTTTTCTCCCTTTCAATGCTTAGGATAATATTTTTTTTGCTCTGATTTTTTTGGGGGGGCAGAAAGGCTGGTGTTCCATTTATCCCTCTTAACACATTGAAATGTGTTACAAGAGCTAGAGACAATTCACAGCTTCTCAGAAAAAAAAAAATTCATGCAGTGAAATAGAAATTAGGCTCACTTCTAATCTTTGCACATTCCCAGCATGATTTCACATGCAGCTAATATTCTGATTAGCATTCCAAATAAGGAATATCCTGAATACTTAATCTGAATATAATGTGCCATTTAAACAGGAGCATCCTGTTCTCACTTGATCTGCAATAAAGGGAAAAGAATTGAATTGAGAGTCAGAAGATCTTAGTTCAGTGTATCCATCCTATTATAAAAGTGGAGGACAATTCATAGTCTCCCAGCAGTTCAGCCATTTGCTACCTGTATTTCTTTGGGCAAGACATTCTCCTTCACAGAGTTTCAGTTCCTCTTCTCTAAAATAAAGGGTTTACTTTAGATAACCCATACATTTCTTTTCCTCACTGTAATCTTATGATTTTATATATTTGTGAACTAATTTCTAGAATTATTGATTTTTTTGCTGAATGCTAAGGGCAAATATAGTTCAATTAGACTGAAGTGTCCTAGAGGACAACTGCACTAAATAGGAGTAATTTTAAATGATTTTACCCCAGGATGCAAGTCTAAAGTCCTTTTTATTAATATTGCTACCAATGTCAAAGATACAGATAGTTACTGAAAGGCCTCATTGAGGAATGGAAGAAACTGTGGGCAGCTAGATATAGCAGCAGATACAGCACGGGGCATGGAATTAAGAGGACTGAGTTCAAATTTGGCCTTAGGCACTAACTAGCTGTGTGATTTTGCGCAAGTCATTTAAACATTCTGCCTTAGTTGCCTTATCCATAAAATTCCTTATCTATAATCTATAAAATCTATTTTAGAAATCTATAAAATCTATAAAACATATAAAATATAAAAGCTAAAAAATAGCACCTATCTCCCAGCGTTGTTGTGAAGATAAAATGAGATATTTGTAAAGCATTTTACAAACTTTAATGCATAAGTAAATGCTATCTATTATTGGTATTGTTATCAACGAATAGTATCTATCTTCCCCAAAACTCACAGAATTTTGGGGACAATTTCAGTAAAATATTCTAATACCCTAATGAATCTGTGAGAATCCTTAAGGATAGCAAAATTTCATTCAATTATGCATCCTGTCCATGCCTTTTCATTCTCCAATCAGTTAATAAGCATTTATTAAGCACTCACTGTGCATCACAAACTGTGTTTTATGTTGGGAGTACCCAAAAAGGACAAACAATAACATTAGGAAAACTCATAGCCTCTGATCTCAGGAAACATATATTCAAATGAAGGAGACAAGATATAAAAACTGCAGTACCTATATGATAAATATAGTGTAGAGAGAAGATAAAATGAAAGCACCAGCAGAAACCAGTCCTATCCTCCTTAAGCTATTTGAGCTAAATCTTGAAAGAAGCCAGGGAATCTTAAGAGTTCAGAATGATGGGGCACAGCAGTACAGGTGTCAGGGACAGTCAGTACAAAGACATCAATGAAAGATGGAGGGTTTTATCTGAGAACCGTAAGTAAGCCAGCAAGAGGGGATAATACATAAAGGGATATGAAAGTTCTGGTCCCATGTCCTATAAATTTATCATAAGAAGTCCACCTTATATATAAAATGTTCCCCCAAGTTTGCATGACAATGTGTGGCTTTCCATTGGTGACATTTGTGCAACTTATATAAGGATTGTCTTCTGATAAATGCTTTTCTGCTCATACATCATATGGACAGTATGAGAATTCCAATAGAGCTGACCAGTGGGTGAAATGAAGTATTTTAAAGCATCAATCTGTTCAGAGCCTAATTGCAGTTGTCTTTTCTCAGAGTCTTCTCCTAAAGCTTGTGTAGAGTCAAAATAACCTCTTCTCATTCTGCTCTGCCTTTTTCTGTCCATCTCACGTTGCAGACCATATAACATCTAATAAATGTATATAGTTAAAAATATGTCACCTTTGAATAAAGCCTTATGGCTTATAAAATATTTTTCTCACAAACACAAACACAAAAGATATACAAGTATAATATCCCTCTTTTATAGGTAAGGAAACTGAAACTTCAGTAATTTAAGAGACTTGCCTATAATCACAATGCTAGTTAACATCTTAGGTCTGATTTTGAACTTGGGTCTCAAGACTCCAAGTGATGCATTAGTATCATAGCATTGGATTATAAAATGATTATTTTCTCTGAGCATGTATACAATCCAAAGATTTAGAATTGGTAGGAATGGTCATTGGTTTAAAATGCTCCAAATTCAAGAATATGTGACAACCAAGTTCTCTCAGGCATTTGAAGTTAGAATATACATGAAATTATATTTCCTGTGGACTACAAAACAGATTAGTTAGTGATCAGAGCTCATGATCTTAGATGGGCTTTACCTCAGAACAAAGGACATTTATTGTCTCAGAATGAATTCCTGAACATGAAAGCTTTCACTGCCAGTCTATTTGGACATCATGACTTTTTTGTCTTCAGTTATCAATGGCTGCCAGCTATCCCCTTTGCTTTGGCCTTGAAACACACTCGCCTATAAGAGGGAAAAATTGTCTGAAGTGTAGGTTATACCACCAGTGGCTGGGTTTGATAGCCTGAAGCCTGGGGAGTTGAGTAATCATAATAGTCCTGTAGCATCTGTAAAGTCAGACCCATGGAACTGTTCCAAGAATTGAGAATCTTGGTTGCTTGAACCAAGTAGCAGAAAGCTCTGTGTTTCAATAACGAATTTTGCACTCATTTTGATAGGTCAAAATTTGCCCTTCTGGATCCAGGCAAGGATCTGGAGCTAGCCTTTCTGAGTTCTGTTAGAAGCCAGCAAGAGGGGATTGAAGAATACATAAAGGGGTATGAAAGTTCTGATCCCATGTCCTAAAAATTTATCACAACATCAATACTCTAGATAAATCCATTAACAAATTTTTCTGTTATGCTCAGATTCTCTCAGAAAAACTGACATAATCACAAAATGGCAGATGTTATCAAAATAGAAGAGAACAGCAGAATGCTACAGCTAGAAGGTATCTTATGAATTATTTAGTACAATTTAGTACAATTCCCTTATTGAATAAAGGAGGAAACCAAGATCACACAGCAAGTGGTAGAATAAGAACTCAAATCCAGGACTCTTTCCATGTTACCAGGTCTTGGATAAGACTATTAACAAATTATCCAAAACAGGAATTATTTTTAGTCCAATCTGATTCATTGTTTCTCATGTTTTGTTAATCAAAGCCAATTTGATCTGTTTCCAGATTCTCTTTTTCTTCAATTCCGTTTCCTGTATTAGACTATAAATTCCATAAAGATAAAGACCATGTGTCTTATTTTTGAGCATCCTCCATTGCATTTCCCTGGGTCCACAATCCTGCTGTATACAGACTAAGAGCTCATTAGATTGATTTGGATAGTAGATAGTCTTTGGGAAGATTGCCAGTATGAAGTATGTGTGTGTAAATCCTATAGATTTATGAATTGGAAAGATAACTAATATTTTGATCATTGAGTACTAAAAGGAGGAGACAAATAATACATGAAAGCTGCATTTAAATACTTAAAGTCATATAGAAGGATTTGGACTTGTTTTTCTTGGTTCCAAAGACCAGAATTAAGAGAAAACGGATGAAAGCTAGAGAGGCAGATTTTGGTTTAATGTAAGAAAAATTTTCCTTATAATTAGAGGTATTCAAAAATAAGTCTTACCTTTTAAAATGGGAAGCTTAGACTAGATGACCTCCCACTTTCATTCTAACACTAATATATGATCCCTTCCAACAAAAAGGGATCCACCACTAGAGCTAAAACTCAAAATTATAATAGATTTAGAACAAGACTTCAGAGGTAATATATCTTAACCTTTTCATTTTATAGCTGTGTAACAAATTTTAGAAAGAAATGAGTTTGCCCAAGGTCTCAGAAGGAGTAGGCCATATACCAGGGTTCAAATTCAGGTTCTCTGACCAGGATTAATTCATTATTACTGTCAATATAATTTCAGAAGGTTAGTAGATCTTTTGGTTCAATTTGCTTTATGTAGGGCTTAAGCATGTTCCTATCAACTCAGATAATAAAGGCTGCTAAGGGATAATCATACTGATATTGCTGTTGTTCCTTTAGGTTGTTTCATATTGAAATATTTTGAAATATGTAATTTTACTTTGCCATTTCCATGAGTTATTTAAAGCATTCCTTATGCCTTCTAGACACACACACACACACACACACACACACACACACACACACACGACTGAAGAAAGATGATTTGAGTGTGCCAAGAGCTGGCTTGAGCTGACAGAGTGGGTTCTTGGTTTGTAGCCTTGATGTCAATCTGCCAACGTTAAACTCTCTTAAGGGACATCAGGAAACAAGTTTGCAATCAAGTGATTTTTCACCTCTTAGCTCTACAGGTTTCTTTTTTCTGAGAATTCAAATCTGTTTCCCTTCCCGACTTCTATCCATTTTAGACAGCAATGCTTAAACAAAAGTTTTCTCCAGGAGATTTTTTAAGAATCATGGAGATAGTCCCTGCTCTCCCAATTCCCCAGCCCCAGACTGCCTGCCTTCAATCCAATATCCAATTCCTTGGGCATGTAATGCTGTAACAACACATCAGCTCTGCCCAAGGATTATCCAATCCTCCAAATCCTTCACCCCTTTCTATGCAGGGCTTATTTTCCACGGGAATCCTGCTCCCAATTTGTACCAGCTCTTCAAGTATAACTCCTTGAATGGATTCAATTGATTTTCAGGGACCTGTGTACTTAAGGATTGTCTTTGGCTAGATCCTCTTCTGTTTACCCATCATTGTTTGACTCCATCCTTCTTTATCTAGCTAATAGCAGATGTTTACCGACTTGCAAGTAATATTTCTCTAAGGGGTTTCATGAAACCCACTCTTGTAAAGAAAAGAGGATTCCTGACCTCCCCAGTTCTTGAAGACCCTGTGTTTTCTCCCCTTCTAAGTATAGCACAACAGGTGAATGTTAATTTCCCTGACACTGCTTTCACCAGGAGGGTCTGTAGGTCATTCATTACTCTGCATGAGTGGGTTCCCTCCCCCTTTCCTCTTTCCACTGCTAAATCATCAGCTGCCTTTCAGAGAGTACTTAGATAATGCAGATATAATTACTCTCCATAATATCTTTTCTGAAGCATGCATTGGAGAAGTGGTAGTTTTTATTGACTAGATTTTTTTCCCCATGGAGGATGGAAAAAAGTGCCAATTGGTTTATAATGTTTTCTAAAACACAGGCACAAAAGGTATGGAGGGGAGGGGAATAACAAATATTATAGCGTTTGATATTTCCTCTCTCTCTGATGATTTCCACATCCAAACGGAGACAAAAGATTTTTTTTTTCCTCCACCACAGGCAATACAAAGGCTCTTTGTACTCTGCATCTTCTCTTCCTCTGGCATCAACATCAATAAGGGTTGGGAAGCTGAAATGTCAGTTTTTCTGAGAAAGAACTAAGTCCAGCTTCTTCTTCACTCTGTAATTAAAGCCGGGGTTTTTGAGCAAAGTAAGCCAACAGCACAAGTAGAAGATAAACTACAGGGCTATTTTTATCTCCCGCAGACCTTTTTGTGACTGAGCTTCCCACCCTTGGAAGCTCCCTAGCTTCTGCATGCTTGTGCCAAGAGAGAGGTGTAGTACATATAAAAGCCTGAAGTATTTCCGAGCTGAAATTAGAAATTAGAAGTCCTCTTTCTAACTGTTGGTTTGAGAAAGAATAGAAAAACAACAATAACACATAATGGAAGCTGAATTAAAGTGGAATGATTCCACTTCTGAGTTTATTGTTTAATAAAACCCAACTAAGAAAAGAGAAGGTCAATTTCACTTGGCCATGACAGAGCCAGAGACCCAGTATAAGGTGCCTTTTCTTTGTCTCTTTCATGGCATTCTCCTGTTCTTTTCAATCAATCAATAAACAAGTGTTAGAGATACAGAAAGTACCAAAAGACAAGACTATCCTCAATGAACTTAAAATCTAAAGGGAGAGACAAGAGCACCAATATAGACAAAGTAAGCTATATACAAGATGAAGAAGAAATCATATGCAGAAAGAACACATTAGAAGAAGGTTGAGGAAATCTTCCAGTAAAAAATTGGATTTCAGTTTGCACTAAAAGGAAGCTAGGGAGGTCAATATCAGCCTAAAGGTTCTGTCCCCAGTCTTTTCTAACAAATGTGTATTAAGTGCTTTTTATGAGCAAGGCACTTGGATACAAACACAAACAAAAAGCTAATTCTTTTGAGCTCAGTTGATGGGCTTTAAATTTATCCCAAAAGTAAAACAGGCACAATTATCTGAATAACATGGTGCTGACCTCATCATAGCCAAAAGGAGGAAAAGATCACTTTTGTCACTGCATAAATAGTTGAACAATGAACTTGAATGTTAGTAAGAGAATTTAGAAAATCTGAAAGTTATTCTTGAGTGTTTTAAGAGTGTGGTAAAGTAAGAATGAGATATGAAGTCATGGAAAATTTTCTTTTAGGTTGAAGTAAAATATATCTTAGAGAGGTTAAAAGCAGCTTTTAAAAATATGACTGTGCTTAGGGTTTAACCTTTTTAACTTGAAATGAAAAGGAAATTACTAAACTGAGAAGTGTGTTTCGAAAGCACCATTAAATGGGACTCATTTATTAAAAAACAAATAGCAAACCCATACTCATGGATGGTGTAAAGAAACTACCATATTACTATAGAAAATTATTCATAGGAAAAAAAAACCCCACAACTATTTACTTTCCCATTCCTTTAGTCCTGTGAGCTGAAATGTTTGAGTTCTGTACTATTTGTTATCCCAGGTAGCCAGGGGCAACAGTAGTTTAGTAAAAGGTGCCATTGTAAGGATAGTAAGCATCTCCTATAATCCTGTTTCTGGATGACATTGTACTGATTGCATCCTTCCCTGGAATGTGACAAGGCCACTTTAGTGAGATCCATAGACACTCAAAAGAAATTGGCCTACTTATCTTACCAGGCTAGAAAAGACCTTGGAGATCATTGAGTCTATCCCTCTATTTTGCCAGAGAAAAATAAAGTGACTTGTCTCTGATTAAGGGACAGAGCTGAAATTCAAACCCCAGTTGTCTGATGTTTAATATAATTCTCTTACCACTGACATAATTAAAAAATGAATTACATAATGAACACATTTTCCTTCACCTCATGATATGTAGGTTGGGAAATAACACATTGATTTAGGTACAGAGTCAATGAATTATAGACTTTATCACTTGAAAAGTCATGGAAAATGATGGCTATTTAAGCCAACACACTCTCCTATATAAATGAGGAAACTGATAAGCATCAATTATATGTGTATGTGTGTATTCATAAATGATGGGAAAAGGAGAGAAGGAAGGCAAACAGAGAGAGAAAATACAAGTACCTTGAAGTCAAGAAGAGATAAATCCAAGTGATTACTCTAATACCTTCTAACTGTTACCCTGGCTGAGTCGCCTGATGTCACTTAGTAACTATACATGACTTTCAGAATAGTTGCTAAACTATATTAATAAAAGGAGTTTTATCATCACCAGAGTTCTTATACCAATTAAAAACCAGAGAATTCTGGATCCCATATATTAATACCTGAACAATTTACATATGTACACAAACACATATATGTTTAAATATGGGTATGTTTTGGACCAATAGTTTCAATGGGATAAAGAACTCCCAGGTGAAGGAGTTGATTATTGATTGATTGTTGATTATCTCTATTGATATGGGTTAGTATTTTCTTTGCAATTTATATTTTAGATACTACTAGCATACTGAGAAAAAAATGACTTATCTAGGAATACATCGACAAGTTTTAGAGATGAAACTTGCATCCAAATCCAAATGGCTTTAAAGCCAGTTTTCTATTATACTATACTCTCCTGTGTATATGAATGTGTTTGTATAGATGTACAAATTTTATAAATTTTATATACATAGATACAGATAGATATAGATGTATATGTATATGTGCATATATATATATATATCCATATATAATGGTCCTGAGTATTTGTATTTGTTTGTATATGCACAATGTATATATGTATTTGGAAAGTTACTTTTGAAATACGTAATATTGAACTGAACCCAGAGTTGAAATAGGAGAAAGAGACAGGTTGTATTGCCCTTAGGAAATTGCTCTCCTTTATAGATCTCAAATTTTTCTCAAGTACAAAAGCTCACCTTTTAATAACAGCCTTCTTCTACTATTGCTACATACCTAAAAATCACGTAATGCCATGAACTCAGAAGAATAAAAATTGCCATTTATTCACAGGGAATTGAGGTGGGAGGTTTAAGTGGACCATAGTGTAAAAGATGTCTTCAGGGATATCTCAGACTAGAAAAGGAAAAGAATCAGTCATGTAACAAAAATAAAAACAGCTGTGTGGTCTGAGAACTGCGTAAGTATGACTGAAATAAATTAATGAACACACATACATATATATACATTTATACATACACATACATATATTTATGTACATATATATGTATGTAGTGGCAAAAATCTTAGTGTAGTTTTAAGCCATTGAAGTTTAAAATTGAATACACCATATATATTTATAATATGTGTGTAAATCTGCATATAGACAGATACATACATGCATATTCAAGTTTGTGTGTGTGTATAAAAAGAGAGAGGGAAAGAGGGAGATACAGAAACAGAGAGATAAATAGAAAGAGGGTGGGAAAGACTCTAGATGGGAGAATTTACACAGACAAGGATTGCACAGGTCTATAAAGCAGCATGGGTTGGGGTCCTTACCGAAGAAGACAGTGTGCACCAAGGAGTGTATGAATTGATTCAAGTAACAAAGCACATTGTGGTCTGAAAGGGTTAAAACACCTCCCGGAATAAATCGCTCTGCTCATTTGGTAAGCAGCTATCTGGCCTAATCTATTTCAAAGGTTTGTGTAAAGGAAAAACCCTAAGCGAAATGAACTATTTCTCAGATTCTATTAAAAATGCTTCCTCTTCACAGAGTCCAAGCTGGAGATAATATTCCCCAGGAAGAATATGACATACCTGTTCCACAGAGGATTCATAATGCAAATCTGATCTGAACAGGAGAATTACATCCCCTTATTACACAGATTGGCTTTATTTATTTAATCGCTAATTGAGAAACTTAGCCAAATTTAAATATAAATGACATATCTCTGTCCACCAGGACACGGGCTACAGTTCTCATTTGGTCATTCCTTCCATCCTCTGTGAGCCTTGATGTCTGCTATCTTCCTGTTGCAGCGAGCCCCTTATCTGGGATGTGAATTTCAATGGAGAGTTGCCTGTCAGTTTCAAAAGGAGACAGAACAGAGGCTGAGACAGCCCATTAAGAGCCAGAGAACCAATGGTATTCTTCTCCGTTATAGATGGTTCTAATTAACCCCCCAAACAACAGGAAACGCTAGAATGCTTTGACGTCCCCCTCTCCCTTTCCTTTTCTCATTCTCCCACGACATCCTAAGCTACAAGGTAGTCTGCCCCATCAGGGATGATCATGCAGGAAAAGCTCCTCTGGTCAGAAACACTGCGAGGAATCTGGAAGGAATCAATAAAATATAATAATATCTTTCCATTATAGGGTAATTAAAGCTTTTGTGTTCTCCTATCTATCTGTTGATGGACTCATATTTTCTTCACCAAAATGCTGTGAAGTCGGTAGTTGTAGATCCATCCCATTTTATAGATTAGGAAACAGACTCAAAGAACTCACTCAGTACCCAAAGCCACACAGCATAAGTTAGATCAAGGCAGCCCTCACGTCTCCCAACTCCAAATTCAGTATTGTATAATTTACCACTTTCTTTATAGTAAAAGACAAAATGATAGTTAAGGGGGCCCAATTAGAGATTGATAAAGAGGCAGAGATGACAAAATATTCCTTTTGTCCCCTTTCTCCTTCCCCCTACTTTCTTAAATATAACGGGATGACTATAGACACCTAGTGTCCAGGAAGAGTAAGCAGATGACCCTATGTGTCAATCCTCATCTCTCACCACAGTCTCCTCTTTAATCAGCTTTACATGCAGAGTATGCCAGATAAATCTCTAAAGAACATGACAGAATTCAGACTTTTCAGTTATGGGGTTGGCTTAGAAGTCTTTAATGGTTTGCATTTATATTTGGGTATTAAGGGCTATATGGTTAATTAGTTGCCCATTAGTCATTCCTCCAAACTTGAATTTCACTTCATCTCCCACACTAAAAAATTCAAGGCAAAGAGTCTGAAGGTCAGGTTGGTGCACTCTCTTTGATATTTACCAAATCCTACAACTTTCTAACATGGGCTGACATGACAGCCTTCTTTGATTCGATTCGTCCTCTCAAAGATTCCCAGCTCTCTCTTGCCCCCCCTAATCCTTCCTAGGATTATCAAGGAAGCAAAATGTATAACATTGCCACAATTCTCTCTTTGCCATCTAATCTATTCTTTACAACAAAGCAAATTTCTCTCTTCCAGGATAGCTTGCTTCTTGAAGTAGTGTTATGTGTACCATGTACCAAGCACACTCCAGAAAGAAGTCATTCTCTTTCTTGACTTGCTACAAACTTAGCTTTGTTGTCCTACTGGTGATATAGAGTGAGATTTTAAGTTTACAAAGAGCTTTACTTATGCTATTTCATTTGATCCCCAAACAACCCTATGAGATAGGCATTCTCGTTATCCTCACTGTTTTAGATAAGAAAACTGAAGTTGTGAGAATTTAAATAACTTTCCTAGGGGTCATATAACGTAGAATATGTCAAATCCTCATCACTCCAAGTCCACATTATCCAGTGTATCATGTACCTGCCTTATGGACATGGCCCTTGAATCTGACACTGACACAAATTCCTTGAGATCAATGACCAAAAAAATGGTGGGAGTACTGGCACACTTGGGCACCTCTCTCTCATTCTCTATACAGTTTGAAAAGAAAGAGTTCTGGCTATGGACTCAAAATGGTTTGAATCCTGATTTTTGATCCTGGAAAATCACTTACTCTATCTAGGTCTTAGTTTTTAGGTGGTTTTCTTTTTGGTTCTTTTCTTATAAGTCCTTTAGAGTTCCTCTGCTGGATCTTCATCTGTATTATGCCCTCTAAATGTAGAGATATGAAAGCTCTCTTCCCTTCTGTTTCTATATTCTCTCTTGGTGATCTCATCTGCTGCCATGTGTTCAATTATCATCTCTACATAATTGATTCCCAAATAGATATAGCTTGTACTGGCCTCTCTTCCGAACTCTACTTCCCCACCACCAACCGCCTGCCTGACATTTCTGGGTTGGTGTCCTGTAGGTATCTTAAACTCATTCTGTCTAAAAAGAACTCATTATCTCTACCACCAATACTCCTAACATTCTCTTCCAAGCTTCCCTGTTTCTATCAATTACACTCACTATTTTCCCATTCATACAGATGTGAAACCTGAATTATTCTTTACTCTCACCCTGCCCCACATGCCCAGTCTATTATCAAGTCTTGTCACTTCTATGCCATCTCTCTCACATCTTTTCTCCATGTACATAACTGCCACTTTTATTAAGGTCCTCATCACCTGGTCTATTGCAATGATATCTTATTTGGCACTTTTGTTTCATCTTTCTGCTTTCAACCCATGTTACACAAAGCTGCCACATTAATATTCCTATAGCATATTACTTCCTTGTTCATCAAACTCTGTTGTTCTTTAGTCATTAGTCAAGTCTGACTCTTCATGACCCCAAGGATCATATTGTCCATGGAGTTTTCTTGGCAAAGATATTGAAATGATTTGTCATTTTTTTTTCTCCAGTGGATTGTCACACAGCAAGTAAGTATCTGAGGCCAAATTTGAACTCATATCTTCCTGACCTTAGATTCAGCACTTAGTCCACTGAGCCATATAGTTGCTTCCTCCTCAAACTCTGGTGGCTCTTTATTACCTATAGGAGCAAATACAAATGGAGCATCTAGGTGTCAGAGTGGATAGAGTTCTGGGCTTATCTGATTTATCTTCCTGAGTTCAAATCAAGCTTCTGATACTTACTCTAATTACATGACCCTGGATAAATCACTTACCACTCATTGCCTCAGTTTCCTCACCTGTAAGAATGGGTTGGAGAAGGAAATGGTAAAATGGCCACAAAGAGTGGACATGAGAGAAACAACTGAATGACAACAACAAATGCATATTCCTTTGTTTCCCATTTAAAGCTTCTTATAACATGGCTCTGCAATGCAAATTAGTTCTCTTTACACCCTCATTTTGTATCCAAACTGGCTTTCTTGCTGTTCTTCATATGTGATACTCCATCTTCCTTCTCTCTGCTTTTGCTTCTATCCCTTCTATCTAGATTGTACTTCCTCATCACCTATAACCTTTAAACATTAAGAAGATGAGACTCCCTAGAGCTGAAGTTTGTTTGACTTTCTAGAAAATGTCTGTTTTTTTCTCTTATGGGAAGTCCTTACAAAGAGAAAAGATGAAGGCAACAACTCGAGGGAAAATTTCTCTTTTATATATGAGTTTGGGTATGAGCCTTTTCTGTGTTGTTTTTCTAAGTTAAATATAGTCTGTCCTATATACATGAAGTCTTGTATAATCTGGTAGGTAGAAATGGAGTTAGGAGGAAGGGAAAGAATATCTCCCACAAAATTTATTACCTTCCTCCAGGAAAATATTATTAACTGATTTTTTGCCCTCTGCAAATGTTCCCTCAATTTCTTTGAAATATTTAATAACAAATAAATAAAAAATATATGGTACAGTAGTAGATTGAATATCAGGCCTGAAGTCAGGAAGTCTTGTGTTCAAATGTAGCTTCAGACGCTTATTAGTTGTGTGACACAGGACAAGTCATTTAAGCCCTGTTTGCCTCAGTTTCCTCATTTATAGAATGAAGATAATAATAGCACCTTTCTCTCGAGGTTGTTAAAAGAGCGAAATGAGACAATAATTGTAAAATTCTTAGCATAGTGCCTGGCAATTAGCAAGAACTGCATAAAGGTAGTTGTTGTTGTTGTTACATTTAACCAAACAATAGAGATTCATTTCAGACTAGAAATACTCGACTATCATGAAAATTCTTCTCTCCTTTCCAGAAAGAATAAAGCAAGCTTCTGCTCTGTTGAGTACCACCTTCCTTTTAGTCCTATTCAATCCATATCCCCTGGTTCACTGTCCAGAATGATCCTTCATACCATGCTTTATTGTTCTTTGGTGCACCTGGCTCCCCATTATATTAGACTTCAAGAACTAGAATAGGCAAGGTCTGCAGTTTTATTCCTCCCTCCTCCTCCCCACCCCCCAACCCCAGCAAGGAGCTGTTACTATTTCAGCATCTCCATCTGGCTCTGGTTCCTTTGTGCATATGGTTCCCTGTAGGGGCTACATAGATGTTAGGCCTCTCTCCAAGACCATATGCATCTTTCTATCTCCATCTCTATCCATGTGGTCCCTTATATCCTGAAGCAATTCTTTCTTGAGCCTGAATTTTAGCTCATTCCCCCCACCCAAATAAAGAGGAACTGCTTTGCCCACATGCCCTTTACACAAAGTTCATTTTAGTTGCTGGTATATACCATTCATTTTTAATCCAATTGGCTTCTCAGATGCACCCTATCTATGGAAAGAACTCAAGTAGAACTCCTGGGTGGGAAAAGAGAAGGAGGAAGGGAGAGCTCTTAAATGAGAAACTATATACAAGCTAAGGTCCCATAAATATTGACTTGAACAAATATTAATTAAGCATCTACTATATCTAAGAACTATGTCCTATGGATACAAAGAAAAAGCTATCAGTTTCTGTGCTCAAATATCTTACATCCTATAGGGAGACATGTTCACTTCCATACATAAGTAAATACAAGAAAATTTGAAGAGGAACAATGAATTTAATAATTGGGGGAAGAGAAAATAGACATGAAAAAGCTTTATGTTGCAATTGGTATTAATTAGCTAAGACATTGGGGAAAATTTTATCAAACTGAAGTGAAGAGGCAGTGCATTTCAAGAATTGGAAGCAACTTACATAAACTATAATATCAGGGATGGAGTACTGAATTCAAATAAGCCCCTTTGGTGGGAATGTAGAGAGTGTGAAGAGGATGAAAGAGGAGTTAGCCTATAAAGGGCTTTAAATGCCAGCCTGAATTTATATATTATCAAAGAGACAACAGGGAGCCACTGAAGCTTCTTGAACAGTAGAGTGACATGGTCAGGCTAGTTTTTTAGAAAGTTGGGAGCTGTGTGAAGAATGGATTATATACACAAGAGACTGAACGTAGAGACACCATTTAAGAATATTAATAATAGTCTATGCTAAGTGAAATGAGCAGGACCAAGAGATCATTATATACTTCAATAACAATACTATATGATGATCAATTCTGATGGACATGGCCCTCTTCAACAATGAGATAAAACAAATCAGTTCCAATAAAGCAATAATAAATAGAACCAGGGAAAGAACTCAGAGAAAAGAGTATGAACCACTACATAGAATTCCCAATTCCTCTATTTTTGTCCACCTGCATTTTTGATTTCCTTCACAGATTAATTGTACACTATTTCAAAGTCTGACTCTTTTTGTGCAGCAAAATAACTGCATGGACATGTATACATATATTGTATTTAACATATACTTTAACATATTTAACATGTAATCTTCTACCTGCCATCTGGGGGAGGGGATGGGAGAGAGAGAGGAAAAATTGGAACAAAAGGTTTTGCAATTGTCAATGCTGAAAAATTATCCATGTATATATCTTGTAAATAAAAAGCTATAATAAAAAATTATGAAAAAAAAACTACACTACAGGCAATAAGGACCTGAACTAAAGTGGTCATGAGAGAAGAGAAGGTGACAAAATGTGACACATGTACTGAGTAAGGCGCATTCATTGACAGGATTTGGCAACGGATTCCTCTGAACCCAAAATGTTCTCCTCCATTCTCTTCCCCTCACCTCTTTCCCCTGAGCCTTTTCTTGCTCAGTAGTGTGAGTACTGTAAGCTGAGGGACTTTCCAGTTACCTAGTAAACTGCATGTAACCTAAAAAAACAAAATGACACATTCCGCTAATAGGATGTTCCAGTGGGAACATCTATGTTCACATTTTTATTATCTCCTCTTGCTACTGAGTAACCTTGTAATTTCCTGGTGTACTTAAGTTGTAACAATCATCCAAACAATTAAAACACACTTCTTTACTATTTACAAAGTGAAATTCCAACCACACCCTTCCAAAGCAGATTGGTAAATCTTATTGTGAAATGACCCTTGGAGAATTTGGGCCCTGATTGTCACTTTTCCCTGATTTCCTCAGCTTTCTCTAGTGCTCCAGGATCATGCCCTCGAAACTAAAGGTCAATGACAGATCTAGTTTAGAAGTACCAGTTATTCTAGCTCTCTCTTCCCCCTGCTGCTGCCTTTGGGAGTCACAATAACTGATCTGTCTAGAAGAAGCCTAGGAGAAGTTATCAGAAGAGGCTGCTACTCATTGAGTGATCTTGGGTAAAACACTTCCCAAGATTCCATGACTCTACAATAGAACCTCTCTCAGTGAAGAGATTGTTGACTTTTGGCCTCAAAGGTGACCCATTATCTCATTCAGGTTTCTCATTAAAATAGGAGGAAACTCGGGTCCAACGAAATTGAATAATCTTTTGGGGAAGGCACAAGAGCGGAGGCAATGATGCTCCAAGTTACTCAGTACAAGTCAACAAGCATCTATTAGGCACCTAGTATGTGCAAGGCGCCACACATACTTTTCACCATTCTAATTAGCATTAAGACTTGCAGAGCACTTTACAGACAGGATCTCATTTGATTCTCACAAGAGCCTTGTAAGAGAAGACTATTATTAATCCTATATTATAGTTGAGGAAATGGGGGATGAGAGAAATTAAATAACATGCCCAGAGTCACACAGCTAGTAAGTGTCTGAGGCAGGAAGATTCCAGTTCTAGTGCTCTATCCACTATGCCATCAGGCTGCCTCTCTACTGCATTCCTAAAACTTATCTAGTAATTTCTCTATTTAAAAACCTCCAGTGGCTTCTCATCTAATACCGAAGCATAATATAAATTGAATATACCATTAAAGTTCCCAGATTTTTTCAGACTTAATACTACGTAGTTACCTCTTTTACCTTTAGTTGGTAAAACAGATCTTTTTTTTAAACTCGGATGTAAAACTATATATATTCCTACAATATTGTATCTAAAAAGATTCTAACCTAACAAGATTGCTTTTAAGATCCTTGTCATATCAGATAAAATGTTGGCTATTCTTAGATTCCTGCTATTGGAATGGAATTCATGTTATCTTAAATTTTGCTAAGTATGCATTTTGTCTCCCCCTGAGCTCTTTGAGGGCAGGGACTATTTTGCATGGTAGTTATTAAAGGATTACTCTCATTTGGAGGCAAGAATAAGTGAACTCCAGGAAGAGAAATTAATGATTCAAAATCACATACCTATTAAGTAGACAAATAATATTTTAAACTCAGGTTTTCTGCCCCAAAGTTGAATGTTACTTCGGGTACCCTCATACTGCTCACTGGTAAATCTGGGAAAGGAAATGGGTTAGCATAAGTCAAATGGATTTAATTCTACACAGTTAAAAACATGTTAAATTGAGGCAGTTAATAGTACATCGATTCTAGGGCTGGTCCTAGAAGTAGGAATTCAAACCAGCCTCAGATTCTTATAAGCTATGGGCAAGTAACTCAACTCTATCTGCCTCAGTTTCCTCAACTGTAAAATGGGGGAATGGGGAAAATAATAGCACTCATCACACAGGGTTGCAGTAAGAAGTGAATGAGATGTTTGTAAAAATTAGAATAAAACTGTTTAGTACAATAACTGGTAAATAGTAAGTGCTATAAAAAATGAGTATTCTTTTCCTCCCTTCCTCTCTTTCCCCGTGTTTTTCTTTCAAGGTCCTATATACTATAGATAGAGAAAAGCATAAGTTAAATAAATAGACTCTTTCCTCAAGGAGCTAATTTTGTACTTGGGAATTGGAAGTGAGAATACAACATGAATGTAGACATATAAACACGAAGAAACACAAAATAATATCAAGAGATAGGGAGCACTAATACCTGGTAGGTATCAAAAAAGTTTTGCAGGAAGATCAAGATTACTAGGAATCAGACATAAGGTTTATATAGGAGAAGAAACTGACTCATAGTTTACTTTTCACAGAATTGTTTTTTTTTTTCCTCCAATAGAGAAAATTTCAGGGTATTAATTAAACCAGAGGAAGTAATTAAGTTTGGAAAGACATATTTCATTTTCTGAAATTAAACTTATTCCACTGAAAGCATTTATTTAAAGTGCAGATATTTCTTCAGGGCATCTAGGAAGAAACTAACAACATCTCACCTTGAGGTCAGATAAGTTATTATGAGGGTGATTGTTATTCCAACAATTCAGAATTTTCTGACACAGTCTTGCTTTCAAAAAGAGAAAAAAATGTTTTTTAAATAGGTTTTACATATATATATATATATACATATTGTTTTAAATGAAACTACCTGTTATAATTTTTACTTCTCAAAATAAGATTACTGAAGAGTGCATCTGTTATACTTTCCTCTTATGTGGACACTAACAAGAGAGTCAGAGCACAGATAAATAAAGAATAGGCAAAGCTAACAACTTCCCCACTATTCAAGATCTCACGTTTATCTCACCTCTTTCACAGAAACCTCTCTAGATCCAGTAATATGTTATAATTATATGCATATATCACATTCAGATTTATATTATAATTATTTGTGAACTTGTTTTATCTCTCACCCACTGGAAAGAGGAAGAGAGGAAATGGGAGAGAAGGAAAGCAGGAGAGAGAGAGAGAGAGAGAGAGAGAGAGAGAGAGAGAGAGAAGGAAGCAAGGGGAGGGGGACACAGAGAGAAGGTCAAGACAGAGACAGAGAAATCTCAAGCATTTATTAAGTACTTAATAAGTCTAGCAATGTACTAATAAGTGCTAGGGATACAAAATCAAGGCAGTTTCTGTCCTCCAGAAGTTTGTAATTTAATGGAGGAGATAATGCTTATGTGGGTGTATAGCTGCAGGCTTCATGGCAAGGTCTAAAGGTCTTTAAGGTGCATGGCTTGGTAGATGGCAAGGCATGGGATTCCGTATAAATAATTTCTTTCTCTCCAGTCTTTCCTGCAAAGAATATAATATATTCTCCCAAGGTTTGAGGACAGCAGAAAGATCTTTTTATTTCCTTTTCCCTAGAATTGCTGTTTTTCCCAACCTTCAACTTCACATTTCTTCCTGACTCCAAAAGAAAAGCGCTTAGATTCTATTTTGTGAAGTTAGAAATCTCTAGCTACTATTTTTAAATCCTGGTGGGTTGAGAGGGGGGAAAGGAGGGAATAGCCTGCTTTTTCTAGCCTCCTTCACTAGATCATGGAGACTCTGTGTTGGGGAAGACAAGGAATTTTCCAGAGTTTTACTTCCAGGAAGATGATGAATGGTTAGAGTGTCCAAAGAAAGAAGAGGAGGGAACAATGTTAAACAGAAAAAGAAAGAAAATCTGGAAACCTGAAGCTTGGAAATAGAAATTGGGGGAGAAAGGAGATAGTTGAGACCAATTAAAGTATCAGGGACAGAGGAAGAAAAACAGTCAATCCCCTAATGGCTATTAGAGTGAGCCTAAATGAGATAGATTGAGGCTGATGGGGGCTCAATAGATAGAATGCTGGGCCAGAAAGACCTGAGTTTCAAATTCAGCCTCAGACATTTAGTTATATGACCCCAGGGAAGTCATTTAACCTCTTTGCTTTAATAAACTAGAGAAGAAATAGCAGTCTACTACAGTATCTTTGCCAAGAAAAACCCATGGACATTATGGTCTACAGAATCACAAAGAAGAGGACATGACTGAACCACAACAAATGAGATATGAGCTATGTGATTCTTGGACTGCACTCCTCTAGCTCGTGTGGGAAAAGGCAGGACTAGACACAGTATCTTCCCAAGCACCTAGCACAAAGCATTATACACAGTAAAAAATTCAATAATTGTTCAGTGAAGGAATGAGTCATTTTTCAAAACAAAACTGTAAGCTTTATTTAATTAGCAAACTTATTTTTAGAAGAGATTTGTATATGATTTTCAAATGAAAGGTATATCTGAATGGAGGTAGGCCACCTAGCTCCCATATACCTGCTCTAATAAATATCTCAAAAACACACCACATCAAATAATGACCATTTAACCCAATGAGAAACTATAATAAGTAATTCCTCTTTATGCAGAACTACACAAAAAAGTCAGCAAGAAGCCAGGAGACAAAGCCAATGCCAACAGAGGTAAATAAGTGAGATATATTTAAAAATGAAATAACTAAGAATTGAAAAAAAGAATAAGTAATTTAGAAAAGCAAGTAGTAAACCTTATCTAAGAAGCAATTCCCTGAAAACTAGAAATCAATGACTCCATGAGACATCAAGAAATATTAGAACAAAATTTAAAAATGGAAAAAATAGAACATTTAGAAAAAGTTGTTAATATAGACAACTGATTCAGAAAACAGGTTAAAGAGAGATAATTTAAACTAAATTCATTAGAACCAGAAAGCATATTGAATACAGAAAGAATTCACTGATATTCTCTTGAAAAGAATCCCAAAAGGAAAGTGTTAGGAATGTAGCAGCCAAAATTCAGAGCTCCCACATCAAAGGGAAAAAAAAATGCCACAAGAATTCACAAGAACTAAGTAACTACGACTGGTATCAGATAAGTCCTAGCGGACTCTAGCCAGAGATCAATATACCAAAAAGTAAAAGAAATAGACTTACAACCAAGGATAAATTACTCTGACAAGCAGACTATGATTCTAGGAGGAAAAAAAGAAATTTCAATCAAAAAGAAGACATTTAAGCACTTTCCAAAAATAAAAATATCAGACCTGAATAGAAACTTTGAAATACTAACATAAGAGTGAAAATTAGAAAGGTAATGAACAATTTGAACAATTGGAAGGTATGTGTGATGAGATTATGCTAATATTCTAATAGAAACTTGACTTTTCAGAACCTTAGTATCTTTAAATGGTATTGAGAAAGAAAGAAACCCTGGAAGTGGATTGATTCTGTACTGAGGGACCAAAAAAGTAAGGAAAGGTAAAAGAAGGAATACCCTAATGAAAAAGAGAAAGAATTGTAATGTGTGAGAAGAATATATAAATATCAAGAAAGGGATAAGGGTGGAGGTAGAAATGAGATGAACCTCACTTTTATCTGAAATGGATAAAGCAGTATTAAATACACAAAGTTTAGTTTAAAAATATACTAAACCCAATAGGGAAATAAGCAGTGATAGGTAAGGGGTGGTGGTTGAGGAAGAACCAGAATGACAATAGTCTTAAACAAAACAAAGTTCTTGATCCTGAGAGGGGAATTAAAATGGCCCCCAAAAAGAAAAGAAAAAATGAAGAAAATGAGTCGATGCTCATGGTTAAATAAAGTGATATGGTTATAATGGAATATTATAATGCCTTAAGAAATACGATGCAAAGTGAAGCAAAATCAGGGAAAAAATTGTATAAAAACAAAAACATTATATAGACTTAAATAGGACTTAAGAATTTTTTATCAATTCAATTAAGAAATTTTTATCAATCAAAGAATAGTAATCAGTCACATCTCCAGAAGCTTATGATGAATCATGCTACCCATCTCCTCAGAAAGGTAGTGGACGTGAGGTATAGAAAGAGACATAAATATTTGGACATGGATACTTTGGGAAACATTTTTCTTGACTATGTTTATGTTTTGCAAGTTTTCTTTTCCTTAATTTTTAATTGGGGGAAACTGGGGATAGGAGGTATTAGCAATAAAAAAAAAACAAAAAAAAGAGAGAGAGAGGGAGGGAGGGAGGAACAGAGAGAAAGGAAGGGAAGAGAGAGAGAGAGAGCATGCCATTATAATATTTTAAAGATTACACAAAATATAACCCAAGGAATTTCAAAAGAAAGCACAGATAAGCAGGACAGTTTTGAAAATAACATTTGGAATTATGTACTTTTTTTCTTTTAAAAAGCAAGCTGTATAAAATTGATGTTCACAATTTTATGTATAATTCTCTTTGTTTATGCTTTTAGAAGTGCTATTTGGGAGTGTTTAAATTCAGGGGAGAAAGCAAAATTTAAAAAGAAACATGAAAGAATAGAATACTGGGGAGTTGGTGTAACTGCTATCTTTGAGAAGACTGGCAGTTTAATTATCATTCTAGATTTTGTAATTGTAAACGTTGGTGAAAAGTTGTGAGGATAGAGAGAAGAAAGTAAAAGAAATTTTCTGAGCGATATATAACTGTCGAAGAGGAAGAATCTGAGGAAACATTTCTCAGGGGAACTAAGTTTAACTCCTATCTTCTAAAGAAATATTGTGAAAAAAAAATATTGAGAAGAAATTTTAAGGGAGAGCCTGAATGGTGGGTCTGTGCTTCCAGAGGTGATGGTTAAAGGTTCTCTTTATTTTAGTAGATACATTGTAAATAATTATTTACATATTTGTTTTATTGTTTGTTGTACTGTTTACATATTTATTATCAGTTTAAAGAAAAAGAATATAAAAAGAGTCTAATTTTTCAAGCCTTCAACAACATTTATGAGTGTCCACTGTGGGCAAAGAATAATATAAGAAATGCTAAAGGCAGCAGAAGATACCCTATCTTCAAGGAGCTTCTGATCTGATTGGATAAAAAAAAATACAAAAATTCAGTGGGGCAGGTAGATGGCAAAGCACCAACCCTGGAATCAGGGAGACCTGAATTCAAATCAGATCAGAGATACTTACTAGCTAAGGGACACAGCTAGTCCCTTAACCTTTTTCCCTAAAAAAAAAAAAAAAAAAAAAAAAATCAACAGAAACCTATTTCCTGGACTGGCAAAATAGTGTAGTAGAGAGCATTACAAGCAGACCTTGGTTCAAAACACAAGTCTACTACCTGTGTAGATTTAGATAAAATATGTCCAATCTCCAGACCTTCGTTTCTCTACTTGTATAATTAGAGGATTGGACCAAATGATCTTTTAAAGGTCTCCTTCAGGTCTAAACAATTTCCTTTGCTTTCTTTATTTCCTTTGAAGTATATATATGGCCAGTTATAGATTAATACAATTAGATGTGTATAAACATTGCTAGAGTGACTGGAGCTACATGAGAAACTTTGAGGGCATAGATGAATTTAAATCTGAGTCCTCCAGAGAAGGACCACACTTGCCGACAGAGGAGATCACTCCAGCCAGGGATGGCAGGAAGAAATTTGTACGTACATTGGCTTAACAGGGAATTCAGGTGTGAATGAGAAGGTTAGCTTTCGTGGGAATAGAGAGCACAAAGAGGGCTGTTGTAAAAATGGAGGGCAGATGAGTTAGTGGGCTCCAAATCAAAAAGTCAGTGTTCTGGAAGAGATTAAGCAACTGACCAAAGACACCCAGAGGCCCAGGAAGAACTCAAATAGCTCATATAGGCCAGTACTTTCTCATAAAAACATTTTATTGAACCTTAGTGGGTGCATGGTGGGATTATATCCATTTGTCAATATCTTTGCTGCAGTAATAATTTCAACCTAGCAAAGTCAGGGGAAAAAAAAAGGAAAGCAAAAGATTCTCCCAGAAGCCATAATTCACTGACATTCCCTTCTCTAGTGATTTCAATAGCTGATTTGGTTTCTGAATGAAATGGCTATGTCACAGTTTGTGCCTAGGACAAGATTTTCTTACAGCTGGTTTAAATTGGTTTTAATAGGAAACATGTCACTTGACACTTTCTTCCAAATGAACATTTTACTCCTTGCCACCCATCTCAAGACATGAAACCTCCAAATGAAAACAAAACAAAACAAAACAAGGCATGTTTAGCATACTTTTCACCTATTAGATTCATCCTGTTGTGTCTACATTAGGGCCAGGGGAGGAAAGAAAGGGAGATATTTTTAGGTCTTGAGGAAATGTTTATGTAATTTTATTATTTCAATAACTTATAGTCATTTTCCTTTTACTCCCTGCTCCCTTCCACATAATTGTGTACTAACTAGGGTAGACAAAAATGTCTTCTTACTCATTCAACTGCATTTTTCCCAGTATGAAGACTGAGATGAAAATGAGGGAGCTGAGATTTATAGATGCAAATTTGGCAGTCTTTTCTTATTTCTTTATACTATGAAACTGAAATCAAATTTGAGGCTCTCGATCCAAGAACACATTATTTGTTATCTAAATAATGATGTGTTAGTGAGTTGGATGTAGATGAGATGTTGCCATTATAGCTCCGTGGGTTTGCTGTGATTTACATTGGCCTGTTTTTTCTTCACACTGGCTTTCATCAAATCTATTCTTCTTGGTTTTCAAGGCTTTGCCCACTTAGGCAACACATTCTGTCATTGTTACCTTCCAAACTAATAAAAACAGGAAAAATTTTAGAGCAATAAAGAAAACGTTTTCTCTAGGTAGGTCCTAGGTTAATAGTTAGTTGTTCCTTGGTAGAAGATTGAGGAAAAGATCTGTCAAGAACATATAATATAGTAGAAATGTTTCTGGTTCTTATTGCCTTCCAAAGTTTCAGAGTGCGAAGAGATCTCAAAGCTCAACCAGTGATCTTTATTAAGTCAGTGGATGAATGAAAAAGCATTTATTAAGGGCTTACAATGTACCAGGTACTATGCTATGAGTTCAGGGTACAAATATAAGTAAACAATATAGTTCTTGCTCTCAAAGGGACTTAAATGGAACAAGTCCCTAATCCATAGCATAAAGGGAACTAGCATTGAGAAGGGGAAGTTCATCATGTAGGCAGTATTTAGAAATATCCAGAAGCCTTGATCCAAGCATAGTAAGAAGAAAATTCACTTATCAGAGCCCAACAACCTAGAGGCAGAGTTAAATGTTGTATGACAAAAGTATTAAGAGGAAGATAAGAAAGGGGGTTGAGGCAGTTAGGTGGGGCCATAGTGCATAGATTGCTCAGCCTAGAATCGGGAAGATTGATGTTCCTGAGTTCAGTTCTGACCTCAGACACTTCCTCGCTGTGGGATCCCAGACAAGTCACTCAACCCTGTTTGCCTCAGTTTCCTCATCTGAAAAATGAGTTGGAGAAGGAAATGGCAAATCATTCCAGCGTCTTTGTCAAGAAAACCCCACATGGGGTCATGAAGAGTTACACATGACTGAAAGGACTGCACAACAACTGCAAAGAATATGATTAGAATACAGAGAGCATGTTTTGGAAATGGATGGGACAAGTGACCATCATCTCTTATAAGTAATCGAGCCTGTTTGAAGGACTCTAGAGTCTATGGTTATTAGGATCTTGTTCCAAGATAAAAATTAACTGCAGAGAGCTCTTCACAAATGTGAGCTATTCTTCTGAAAATGTGAAAAAATAGTCTGCTTTAGTTAAGTATCTGAATTTAGTGACTAACAATCTGTTAACCTATCACTAAACCATAAGAAACATTATCCTAGCAAATGAGAGCCTTCCTTTTCTCTGCACCAGGGCCATTTTAAGCACACTAGGAAATAAGCTAGTTTATAGGCTGCTATGTGAAGGGTTGATGAAAGATGCTAGAGAAAAGATAGTCTTGCTTTTAACAATATAATGGATTGCATAAAGGAGCTTTATATGCCTTTACTACTATTCATGTAAGGGTTTTAGTTTCCTATAAACTCCATGGGCCTATAAATTTGAGTTCAATTCTTGGGAAAATTCTACAAGACATTATTAAAGGGGCAGAGTAGTTTCATCAAGAATAATTCTATCAGATTAGTCTATTTTTTAAAAACCAGGTTGCTAACTCAGAGGAAAGCTATCGACAATTTACCTAAAGTTTAGTCAAGGGATCCACAAAGACTTTCATTATGTTATTATGGACAAGATGGAAACATGGGCTAAATAACAGTACAACTAAGTAGAATTGAAACCAGTTGCTGGGATAGAATCATAGAAGAGACATTAATTAATTGATGTCAGCTTATAAGGCCATCCCAATTGGGAAGTCATAGGGATTTAACATTTTAGTCATTACCTTGGATTGAGACACAATTAACATGTCTATCAATTTTTCAGATCACATGGAAGTAAGAAGAGTAATTAATACATTAAAAGACAAGATCCTTAATAAAGCATTGGATCAAATCTAATAAGATAAAACTAAAAGGGGATAAATGTAAAGTTTTACATTTGGGTTTAAACAATCAATTTTACAAATCCAACGTGAAGGAGGCTTGGCTAGTAGCAGTCTGAAAAAGGTTTTAGAAAAATGGAAGCTCAATATGAGCCAACATTATAACAGCTAATGCCATCTTAAGCTGCATTAAAAAAAAAAAAAAGCATAATGTCCAGGACTAAGTTAATGTTAATCAATTAATAGGTATTTATTAAGCACTTAATAGTGCTATGTATGGTACTAACTACTGAGAATACAAAAAACAAAAATAAAACAAAGAATAAACAAAAAGCTACAATAATCCCTGCTCTCAAGAAGTTTATATTCTAAGGGGGCAGTTCATAGGTACATAAATGGATATATGCTGAGTAGATTGAAGGTAATCCTAAGGAGGAAGTCACTAGTCTTTGAAAGAATCAAGAAAGCCCTGCTATCAAAAAAGTGATGGTTGAGATTTAGTCCTAAAGGGAGTTAAATATTCTAACAGATGGAAATGAGAAACAGCCAGTGGAAAGGATAATAATCCCATAGAAGTGGGTTTGGTTAGATTTAAATTAGATTTTAATAAGACGGAAAGACATATGACTTGTCAGATATGTTGCAGAAGAATAGATTCTTGATAAGGAGCAGTGAGATTAAGTGACCTCTTCAGGTCCTCTCCACCTCTGAGATTCTGAGGTATGTGTTAGCTTATGACACAGTCAATTGGATTTCTTTCTCTTGTCATGATTCAAGTTAGCTATAGCACATGTCAAGTCTATTCAGGATCTTATTATTACAATCAACTTATCAAATGGCTCCCCATACTCAGGACTTAACAAAGAAAGACAGAAACCTAAACAAATACATAGATCTATGTGCAGTTAGGTGGTGCTGTGAATAGAACACTGGACCTAAAGTCCAGAGGACCTGAATTCAAGTATGGCCTCAGACTTCTGACACTTATTAGATATGTGATTCTGGGCAAATCACTTAATTCTGTTGCCTTGCCAAAAAAAAAAAAAAAAATCTATGGCCTATAAGATCGATAAAAGTCCCTTCTGTATTCCATGGCTATCCTTTTCAATTCATTGATGTCTCCCCAACTTGGGGAATGGGACAAGTGGAAACAGGCTATTTCAGAAGTTTATATAATAGTATCCCCCCAAAAAATATATGACAAGAAAATTTATAGCATTTCTTTTTTAGAAGATTTTGAGTTCCAAAGTTTTCTCTCTTCCTCCCTCTCTTCTTTGAAGAAGGTAGGCAGTTTGCTATAGTTTATACATGTGCTATCATGTAAAACATTTCCATATGTTTTTTGTTTCTTTATATAATAGTATTTTATTTTCAGAAGTTTACAAAGTGCTTCCCCCACAATAGCCTGCAAGTCTCATGAACACTGTGGCTTGGTGGATACAGTGTTAATGCTGAGAGACTCAGGTTCAAATCTCAACTCAGACAGTTATTCAATGTGTGATTCTGAACAAGTCACTTAAAGTTTCTATATCTCAGATTCCTCATGTACAAAATAGAAATACGAGTAGCCTACACTTCATTGAATTCTTGTAGGGATTAAGCAAGGTAATATAGAGAGAGTGCTTTACAACACTCAAAGTACAAGATGGATATAAACTAATATTTTTGTCCACATTTTTTAAAAGATGAGACAATTACAGCATAGAGATGAAAGAACACTGTCTAAGACTGCTCAGCTAATAAATACTGGAGCTGGATTTTGGGTCCTATGTCCAAGGAAAGTACTCTTTCCTCCAAACTACACTGCCTTGCCATGCCATATTGTCTCATTATACCACCATCCCTTACATGGATGTAAATCTATGTTTCATTTAAATGTAACTGCTTTGATCAGCTGTTATGTTTTAAAAGAGAGAGAGAGAGAAAAAAGAAAACATGTCCCCAAAGCCTCGTTTTTTTTTGCAATTTATTTTTAGACTAGATTCATGTAATAACATTCCTCTAAGGAACCATATTCAGAATTCCAGTTTGAAGAGTAGGTAGGGTAGACAGCCCCCTAGGGTTTCAACAGTTGGAGAAAGGACTAACAAGGGACACTTTTCAATGTTATTTTAAATAACTATATTTTTTTAATGCTAGAAAATCACCATGGCTCACACATTTATTTTGTGAGCAGTCAAGTCACAAAATAGCAGCCAGGTGCAAAAAGTTGAATCTGAAGACAGAAACTGAAGGTTGGTCACTTACTACTATGAGGCCCAAAGAGGCAAAAAAACTTCTGCTGGTCTGAGTTACTTCAACTTTAAAATGAGAATTCAGACATACCTTGTGGAATCCAAAATCTTGAAAGTGGTTTATAGAATATACGCTCTAGTGCCTTTTCCAAATGCAAGTCGATGACCTGTGATCCTTACTACTTTTAGGTGTATTACCCTATGATAGTTTGTCAGTGGTTCTCAAAAGTTTTGGTCTCGGGACCCCTTTGCTCTCTAATAAATATTGAGGGCCCAATAGAGCTTTTATTTATGTGTGTTATATCTATCAATATATAACATATTGGAAATTAAAACCAAATTTAAAAAAAATAATTAAAAATTTAATAGTTTATAAACCTACTGTAGATTAACATAACATTTTTAAAAAACTACATTTTCCAAGCAGAAAACATTAGTGAGAAAAGGAACATTGTTACATATATTTTCTTTTCCAAATATCTTTTAACATCTGACAATCAAGGATTCTCCTATCTGCTTCTGCATTCAATTTCTTGGAATATATTGTTTTGGTTAAAGTGTTTGAAGAAAATACAGGCTCCTGAAGATATGTAGTAGGAAAGAAGACTATATTCATAGGTAAATAATGCCTTAGAATTCTTATAAAGATAGTTTTGATCTTGTGAACTCCATAAAAGGGAGGGAGCTCTAGGAGTCCAGGGTCCACATTCTGAGAACCACTGATAGTAAGTGTAACTACAAAGTCTCAAAGCTTCTAATGGACTGCTTAATGCCTCTAGACAGCATCTAACTTATCAATGCCCTTCTTAATATTTGGTACTCAGACTTGAACATCATACTCCACATGTGTTCTGATCAAGGCAGAGCACAACAGACTTAATGACCTTCTCTTTCATGGAATCAGTGTTTCTCCTATTGCCACCCAAGATTGTGTTCGCTTTTTCAGTGCCATATCACACCATTGACTGATATGAAACTTGTAGTCCATTGAGTTTTGTGTGTAAGGGGAAAAAAGAAAGCATGGAGCTCATTGGAGTATAAATGGGGATGGACCGTGAAATCATCGACTAGGATATTGGAAAGCACATTCACTTTGATGGTTTGATCAATGACTTCTCAGCCATTAGAGCAAGAAAAGTTGTATTGCAATCACTATTCAATTTGCCACTGTAGCTCTATATAAGTAACTATGATTTTGTTTTGCTGTTGCTGCTAAACTGTTCAATTGAAATAAACTACTTTTTATGATCTAAAATTAAGCTCCTACTCTCACTGGGTGGAATAGAGGTGTGGGGATGGGAACATAAGATTTTCATACTTAAGAATAAGCACTCTCTGTCCAAGCAACATTCTCACTTAAACCTGCATAGTTTAAAAATATGAGAATATAGGATAATATCTTAATATTTGTCAATAACTGGCTAATTGATAGAAGTCAAGCTGCTGTAGAACATTATTTGGCAAATGGTACTAAGTAGGTGACTCCCTTCAAATACACCTTATTGATTTGATTTCTCAGAGTTGTGGACTCCAGTTTCCAGAATAAATAATAGTACAACAGGGTCTAAATGGCATAAAGAGCAGCTAGGTGATACAGTGGATAGAATGCTAACCTTGGAGTCAGGAGAACCTGAGTTTGAATCCACCCTCAGACCCTTAACTAGCTGAGTGATCCTAAGCAAGTCACTTAACTCTGTGTGCCTCAGTTTCCTCATCTATAAGATGAGCTGTAAAAGGAAATGGCAAGTCACTCCAGCACCTTTGCCAAGAAAATCCCGAACAGAGTCAGATATGGGTAACACAACTCAAAAGCAACAACAAATAGTGCTTTGAATCATCTTAGTAATATACATATTCCCCTTATGGAATTTGATGTACCTAAAAATGTTCTTTCTCTTTCAGTAAAGAAGAATCCAAATATCAATTAAACTAATATCAAATACATTTCTGTTTGTAGAAATGTACTTTGCCAGAATTCAGTCTTGAAAAAAAAATTATCAAATTAATACTATCATTGTTTCTTTTTCATAGGAAAAAGTTAAATGCCCAAGTACTCTTAAGAGTTTCAATCTTCTTTCCTCACAACAGACCAGGAATTAGTGAAAGTCTTTGTTAGCAAGATGCTCTCTGGGCTATGTTTGGTTCCAGGCCATCCACCCAAGAACAACAAAAGAAGGCTGAGTGTAGGGGAAAGAAGAGGCCTGAGCTGATAAGAGATATGTGGGATCCTAGGCATAATGGGGGGAAATTAGGGATGCTGTTGATGGCTGGGTGCAGACTGTTGTGTAGGAAGGGAGAGGCCTATATAACTGTACTGCAAGAGAAAATTCAAACCTCTCATTTGGATAGCCAACAAGCATTTATCAAGGGCATAATATAAGCCAGGCACTATGTTAAGCCAAAGGAATACAAATACAAGCAAAAAGAGACAGTCCTGCCCTCAAGGAGCTTGCATTCTAATGGTGAAGATAATACAAAAAAGAAAGGAAAATGAGGCAGAAAAAGAAAAAAAAACTGCCCAATGGTATTCAGGTCCTTCACATCTGGCCCTGGGTATATGATTATGCTCATTTGCAGATAGAAAGCTATAATTCAAAGAAGCACTGTCAATGATAGAGATAGTAAATTAATCCAGATGAAGTGACCCCAAAATCAGTGTTCCTTTCATTTCACAGAATCAGTGTATGGTAGAAGTTGAAAGTATTTAAGATATCCTATAATCCCTTTATTTTCATCATCTTACCTCCTTTACATGGTACCTTTTCTTGCCTTGTCATTATGTTAAACCAAAAGGTCTTGTTTAATTTTTTTTCTCACCCTCATCCCTTTTTTAACATTTCTTCTCACCTTGTATTAATGGTTTGAACTAACTACTAAACTTCCTTAAGTTTTTTTTTTTCAGTCTGATTTTCCAGATTTCTTTTTGAATGAAAATTCTCTCCCTATCTTTTTACCCAGTGAGTGATGTCATAGCTAATCACAAACATATCATTCCCCTTTTATGAGCTTTTTTTAATCTGTAAAATGAAAAGGTGGGATGTTTTGAGATGACCACAAACATCCCTGCTGATGCAGAAATTCCATGGATATTTTTTTCTTTTCAGGCTCTGGGTTCATATATAACACCATTGGCAAAGCTGTAGTACATGAGACCTGCCTAACATTCAACAAAAAGAACTTCAATGAATATTGTTTGCTACTCTATCCTCCATACAGCTGCCAAAGGAATCTTCACAAGGAAGAGATATGACCAAATTATTCCTCTACTCAAATATATCCAATTTCCTTTAGGATAAAATAAGTCCCTGCATAAGAAATTAAAGCTGTAGACAATTTGGCCCCAACCTGCCTTTACAGCTTGATTCCATATTATTCCTTTTCATATATTCTTCATCCCAAACTATGTTACTAGCTGGTCCCTAAATTTAGCATTCTGTTTCCTGTATCCTCTTGTGAGAAGTCTCCTCAAATTTCCAGGTGTTAAGACTCTCTCCTGCCTCATATTGCCTGGTAATTACTTAAATATGTACATTTTGTATGTAGAGGAATATAAACTCCTTGATGGATATGAGGAAGCTTCCCAGAAGAGAACACAGGAGAGAATGCTAGATTGGGGACCAGAATTTTTGCAGTCCAAAATCTTTCACTAGACTTAGGGAGATGCTGTGATGTTTGCTGAATTGAATTGACCTGACCTGAATTAAATTCCATAGTCTACAATCCTCTATCCACAGGTGAACTGATCCTTAGAAACAGTTACAGAGTTGTTATGAACCAATCGGGCACAATGTCACTTATTTCTTTTTAATCTACCTGGGGAGTTATTCAATTGTCCATGGCAACCAAAGGCACCTGGTATATGTATGACTGGTGTAAGCAGTGGCTAGTTCTATAACTTATGAAAGCAGGAGTGTTTCTTCTTTTTCTTTTTCAAAAGTCATTATCCCTGTGACTGCTGTGGTCAGTGTCATTGTCTTCATATATTTGTTACTAAAAAGAAGAATCAGGGTCATAAGTCAGTTTGAAATGAGATTCAGTAAGTATCTTCTGTGAGTTGTCTGAGTAAGTAGATGAATGGGAACCATTTGATTTAATCAAATACACTTGAACCTCACTGAAACATGTTGGGGGGAAAAAAGCAATCATAAGGCAGAGAAATATTCCCCATTTTTCTCCTTTTTTTCCTTCTTTCTCTTTATTCTTCTTTCTCTATTCTTCCCTTTTTTAAAAATTTTAATAAAAAAGGATGGGAAAGACCTTAGATTTGGAATAAAAATAACTGGGTTTGAGCCTCACCTGTGCCACTACCTAGCTGTGCGACTGGGTAATTCATATCTATGAACCTCAGTTTCTTCATCTATAAAATGGTGATAATATGACTTCATAGTATTGCTAGGAAGGAGTCCTTTGGCTACCCTAAAGTATTATATGAAATGTGAGCCATTACAGAAAGTAACCCATGCTGTTACAATTTAGCTGTTCTCTTATTTTCCTTCTTATTCATTTTTTTCTAACTTCTCTTTATCTCCCTACTATTCCTTTTCTTTTTTTTTTTTAGTTCCCCCTAATATCTCCTACTTCTTTCTCTCTTTCCTGGACTACATACCCATCTCCTTCAAATGCTGCCATTTAACATCCGAGTGACCTTGGAAAGCCAATTTACCTCTTTGAGTTGCCATCTCTTTGATGTGAAGTGGAGATAATAAAAATAAGACATAAAATAATAATAAGCTAGTACTCACAGAGTTGATGAGAAGGAAATATTTTTCTTTTACAATTTTTCTTTTCCTATTATTTACAATCTTATCTCCATTTTCTATTCTTACCATCTCTCCACAATCACTTTCCTTTTATCATTTTTCCCCCTTTACTCTTTTTTCAACCTTCTCACTTTCTCATTCTCTTTTTTCTCTGTTCTTTTCTTTATTTCTCCATTCTCTAGATCCCACTGTCCTCTGGGAAATAAAAAAGGGCAAGAAAGACTATATAATTGATGACATGAAATATACTGAAGGTCACCCATCTGGCATTTGATTCTGTGAACATCTGAAATGGTCATGACCTCTGGGAGTGTAAGATTCCCTAGGGTTTCTGCCACTGACTTACTCAAAGCATCGAGAGTCTATGTCTAGTTCTCCCCTGGGATTTCACTCATATACTCATATGTTCATTAGAATGTGAGCAAAGTGATCTCAAATAGCTATTGAAACTGATTGTTTCTATGGTGGGTGTGGACCATTTAATGAAGGAAGGTCACCTTGTGTATTTTTCCTTCCTCCCCTTTCTGACACAGATAATGACTAGAGCTACTCTTTCCAGATCTCCCATTGTGGAAGGAAGAACATTGACTTCTATATTAATTAGCTTCCAACTTGCAGACCTTAATATAAAACAGTGAAAACTAAGCTCTGAGAGTCTGAGAGTCAGGGGAAGAAATAACTAGGATGGCACAACCATATTTCTTCCCTGATGCCAAATTTAGAATACTATCTAAAGAATATTTGATATCAATTGTTGTCTTTTTCAACTTAGCTGTTCTCTTCTCCTTTTTCTTTCTTTCATTTTTTCCATTTTCTCTTGTCTTGATATTTCTTCTTACTCTTTCCCTTTCTTTTTTGTTCCTCTGAATATCTCCCTTTTCTCCCTACTTTCTTTTTTCTCCATCCTTCTCTCCCTCCCTCCTTCCCTCCTGCCTCCCTTCTTTCTTTCCCCCCTCCCTCCTTCCCTCCTGCCTCCCTCCTTTCTTTCCTTCCTTCCTCCCCCCCCCCCAAGAGACACTGGCCCTGGACTACATACTCAGAATAATGATAACTACCCAGTTATCACTAGATAATCATTTAAAATAGGAGGCTACTAATAGCCACTATGGACAGAACTTTTCCCCTTTCTTGCTTTTCCCCTCTCCCTTGCATCAGTTACCTCCACAAGGACCCTGTACTTGGGGCAGGCAGGTTAAAAGCGTGTTGTACTATTTGCCCTGGGCATAAAAAGACCTACTTATGGCTTTGCTTACTTTTTTCACTTTTCTGTTGACCACCTTTGATCTCATAGAACTCTTTTTTTTTTTTTTAAACCAAATGAGGCTTCTGGACCAGATGACTAAGGGCTCAAAAAAGCTTTGACTTAGTGAAATTCACTACTATAGCTTTCCACAACCCAGAATGAACAAGTCATTTGTCCTCTGTTCACTTTTCTCATCTGTACAACTGGTAAGAGGAGAGGTAGAAAAAGATTAGAATAGATGATCTCTAAGGTTGCTTTTTGTATTAAGATTCTATTTCACTGGGTATGAAAGAAATAGGGATGGGATAGAGAGATATAATTTTTGCACTTTCCCTAATCTGGGTAGAACCTAGGTGTGAAGTGAGGAGGTTATGTTATCCGTTGATGGTATTGACAGTTACATAAATACAAAAGACATCAATAAAACTACAGTCAAGAAAATATTTGTAAAAAGAGCTTCTATAGAATATTACAAGATGGCCATTTTGCTACTGAAGTTATTTTTAGACAGTAAATTCTACCCTACCAGGTAAGGATACATACTTGACTATGTACTTACAAAAAAAAGGTTGCAGAGATGAAGGGCATTGAGGGCTTGTCCCTAATCTGTACAATTCTTGTTCTTTCTCTTTCTTCATAAGCACTTTTGAAAATTAAAACAAGGAGGATGTGAATGAAACTAAGAAAGACAAAATTTTTGAGAAAGGAAGGTGAGATCTTACTTCTTGTCAGTAACTGCTTAGTAATAAAAAAAAAAGTCATATAGCTATAAGCTAGGGCAGCTAGATGTTAGAGTTAATAGAGTATCAGGCCTCGAGTCAGGAAGATTTATTTTTCTGAGTTCAAATCTGCCCTCAGACACTTTCTAGCTGTATGACCCTAAGCATGTCATTTAAAACTGTTTCTTCAGTTTTCTCATGTGTCAAATGAGTTGGAAAAGGAAATGAGAAACCAGTACCAAGAAAACTCCAAATAGACAGGATTGAACAACAACTAGCTAAAGCTATTGTTGGGAATATTTGAGTCATAATCTACTAGTGCCATTGTACTTAGTGAGAAGCATTTTAAAGAATATCAATAGTAATTCATCAGCATAGAAGTAAGAACTTATAAATTTGAGGGGCCTCTTGAATTCAAGTGGGTCATAGTGTTTCACCCTACTTTCCTTCCCAGGACACAGTACAAAAGCAATTAAAACGCAGTTAGTGAACTGGTCATTTAGTTAGTGTCAACTCTGTGTGGGTCATTATAAGTACTAGGGATACAAAAATAAACAAATAAACAAAACAGGAAAAGTACAGTTCTAGCTGATGAGCTCCATTCTAATAGGGTAGAAAGCAAGGGAAAACTTCTCCATAGAAGATAGCTGCAATATAAAGGTTTTTGTTTTGGGGGGGTTTTGTTTGTTTGTTTGTTTTGCTGAGGCAGTTGGGGTTAAGTGACTTGCCCAGGGTCACACAGCTAGAAAATGTCAAGTGTTTGAGGTTAGATTTGAACTCAGGTCCTCCCGACTTCAGGGCTGGTGCTCTATTTACTGTGCCATTTAGTTGCCCCTAGCTGTAATATAAATGGAAAGTCACCTTAGTGGGAAGGAAGAAGTCACAAAGTGGGGTGAAGTAAGTGTGAGAAGTTCCTGGGGAATATTTCTTGCAGAACATAAAATGGGAGCTGCATCTGGAAAGAATCCAGGAAGTAAGGAGAGAAGGTAGAAAGCATGGGATCAGGTAGTAAAAAGAAACAGGAAACAGAGCATAGTATGAGGAAAGCAGTAAAGTGAAAGGTAGAAAAGGGCTTAGCTCTGAAGGGCTTTGAAGGCCAAACAAAATTTTATATTTGATGCTGTGTGGGCAAAGAACTCTATGTATAGAGAAGAGAGGCCCACTGTGGCAAGGGGGCGCTTTTTGAGTATGGTTTAAAGGAAGGTAAAATAGACATACTTAGTCTCTTCTAGCCCTCACCTTCTCCAAGAGAGACTTTCATTCTTGCTAGAAGTTAAAGGACGTTGGGGCCAGAGGCTACTTTGCTTTCTTCAGATAGATGAGGGACCAGGCTAGGGGCATATCTATATATTCCCTTAAATACTGTTCATCTGGATTCCATCTAACTTTTGATTGCTTTATCATCTCGGAGTGAAGGGAGGACTCCAAGTTCTAGATCTAAAGCTTGCCCCTTTTCATCAAAAACTAGTTTAAGTAATTAAACACACATAGAGATAGCAAAGGAACCCATATATCCAAGTCATAAAGCAAATCAGAGAAGGTATGTGTGTAGGAGAATGTATATCAGGCTGTCCAGAATGAAAGACCTCTTCCATCAGAAGCAAGATAGCTCAGCCAAGAACGTCCTCGCTTCATGCAAATGGGAAGTCCTCAAAGTCTCTAGAGTAGCAAATTGAAAATAGGGAGATGATGGAAACGATCCATTTCTCTCATGTTTCCCCTCTTTTCTTTCAGCAACCTGAAGTGAAATGGCTGTCTTCTATCTTCTCTCTCAACTCTGAAAGCTAACTCAACATTATGTTCAAAGAAGACTCTCACTTGGAGCATCCCACAAGGAGATTTGCTTTTGAAGAGTCCCCAAAGGGATACTGCTTAAGAACTGAAGCTCTTCTACTCTTAATAACTGTGTCCTGACTGTCACATAGGTCGGGACTTTCATCTCCACCATCAGTAAGGAAAGAGTTCCATACCAGTAGGCCTTAGGACAGGAGCTGTACTTCAAAATAATAGAGAGCCTAGGACATAAAAGGGACATGATGAAAACTACCCATTCCTCTCATGTTTTTTATTTCAGCATCCTGAAATGAGGAGCATGTCTTCCATCTTCCCTCTTAAATCTGGAAGCCAACTCAATATTACATTCAAAGAAGACTCTCTTCAAGAAGAGATCCCAAAAGGCGATTTACTTTTGAAGAGTCCCCATTGAAATTTATTAAGAAGGAGACATGATATGATCAAGCATGTGTTTTGGCAACTGAGTTAGGAGTGGATTGAAGTGAAGTTAGATTTAAATAAATACTCCAAGTGTATGGGGAAAAGGACCTACCCCAATTGATGGCAAATGATAGTTACATAAACCCCAAAGGCATCAATAAAGCTTAAATTTTATATGCAAAAAGAGCTTCTTTAGTCCAGAAAATTACAAGAGGACCATTTTACTATTGGGACTATTTCTAAACAGTGCCTTTCTATATTGTCAGCTTAGAACCCATATTTTATTCTACTGGTTTTGTTTTCCTCAGGGATAAAACTTCAGAAGTATATTGTGAACATTACCTAATTTTTTTCTCATATGTACATTCATTAGCCTGAAAGATTAAATGGATAGAGAAATGGGATTGTGGCCCCAACAAAAGTATCACATATTTCTTCATATCTCTGGATAAGTATGATATAGTGGAAAAAGAACTGGATTTGGAATTAGAGAGAATTAGAATTAAGTATCAACTCAGTTATTCATTAGCTGTGTATCTTTAGTTAAATCTTATTCCTTCCCTGGGATCTCAGTTTCCTTGTTTGTAAAATGAGGAGATTGTGGGAAGAGTCTCAAAAGGTTCCTTCCAGCTCTAAACCCTAGAATCCTACAGCAATTGCACAAAAGTAATAGCAGGCATGATTTGAGTGCTAGCAATTCAATCCAATCTTTCCAATGTTTTTGCAGTTCAGTCTGAAATATCAGTAAGTCAAAAACCACTTTTGAAATAGAAATGTTTGGCCCATATCAGGTCAAGAGAAAGCATCACGTAATCTGATTTGATCCTTTGATCAGAGACAGATTTGTTACAATTTCTCACTTTTCAGCAGAGAAAGGCTAGAACTTGTGTGGGAGCAGTCAGGGAGGAAGCCCAGGCAATAAGACTCCTAAATTCAGCAATGGTTGGTGTTTTATTTTATTTTGTTTTTTTTAACTGGATTTGGGAAGACTTGGAAATTGAAGAATCACATGGCAAGCAATGAGAGGTGCCTTATAGTATGTTGTTATTACTGAAAGCATCCCAGCACAGATTCTATCGACTTGGCCCTAATTCTCAACCTGAGCCCATGTACAGGATGCTAAGTCTTAACTGCCAACTTCTGCTCCTAAAGCAAGCTACAAGAAATTCATCATCAGTTTAGCTATGGTGGGAAGCAAATGGGGACACATTTGAACATTGAAAGGTAGCTTTTAGGGAGGTCTTAGGGTGGGAATATAAATCAAGGTGGGGTGGTGGGTTGATGGGGTGGAAGCAACGAACTACCTTACCTGTTCAGGATCACTAGGTGTGAAGTTCAGATGTGTTAATGGTGCAGAAAACAGCTCGGCATAGGGGAAATTATGTTAGATTTGGAGTCAGAGAATGTGAGTTCAAATTTTGGCTTTGTCACTTATTAGCAGTATAACCTTCAAACAAATCACTTGACCTTGCTCTAGTAGCTTCAAGCTTTTCTTATTGATAAATTGGGGGGTCAAACCAGATAATTTCTAAGCTTCCATCTCTAAATCTGTGATCTGTTGGATTAAATACCCTCTAAATTTTGATCAAGGCTCTATTTATATCTCTGACTAAATGGATTTATCCAATCCAATTTATTTTTATTTCAATCAATTTCCATTCTGAGAACTCTTAACCATCACTGTTACGTGAAGAAACGTCCAGCTACATTCCTAGCAATGGCCTCTCAAGGGAAATCCAGACCTGCTGGAAGTTGCCACTGCAAAGATCTTCCTGTCACATTCCAGGATATTATCTCACTGTCACATCAGATTCAACATTGAAAACTAGATTCAACATCTTGCCCCCTTCAATCCCTCCCTGAAAAAAAAAAAAAAAAAAACAAACTAGCTCTTCCTTTGGACTTTGTGATTTCCCAAGCTACCAAATTCAAAACCTTTGAATCACCTTTGAATCCCAACCTCTCTGACCCCCTTCCCTTGATCCCTATAGCAATCAGTCACCAATCGATTAATGTTCATTCTTCCTTTGTGGTATCTTTTGAAATCTGTCCCTTTCTTTCCACTCTCATTGACAATACTGGTTTCACTGCCTTATCACTTCCCACCACAGCAATTACAAGAGGTTCTTAACTTGTCTACTGACCTCCAGTCTTTCTCCTTTTCAATCCATCACTGCCACTGGATTGATCTTCCTCTTTCCATAAACATTAGTCTTACTTTTGGAGCATTCCAGGGCAAAGCTAAAACTAATTCATGAAAAGTATGGATGGTAGATTTTAGCTCAGCTTTGGAGCTGTTCATGGTGGATCCCTTCTTTCTGTTTCCAGTTAGCTTACAATCTCATAGATGGTATTTGACATATATACAAAAATGTATGATACAAGGTATAATGTCATAGAAACAAAATTTAAGGAGGAAGGGATCACTTTCAGATTCAAGGAAGATTTCATGGAGAAGACAGTGAGTGTTTTGGACTTTTAAGGGGAGAGAAGAATTTCCACAGGCACAAATGGAGAGAAAATACATCATAGGGATGGTCTGCACAATTTCATGGAAGTAAAAGAGCATAGGGCAAGATTTAGAAATGCCAATTAGTTCAGTTTGGCTAAAATGTAGCGTTTATGAAAGAGAGTAGTATAAAATAAGTTGTGTTATATTAAATTATTTTAAAATAATAAGTATAAATTAATAATTGAGGCTGTGAAACACTTTAGATGCTAAAGGGGTTCTAGTGGAACTGTTTGAGTCAAGAAATGATGTAATCAGGCTTGTGCCTTAAGAAGTGAATTTTGGTAGCGATGTGAGGGAGATGGGGTGAGAAACCTGTTAGAACCTAATGCCATAGATAAAGCAGGAAGAGACAGAAAGGACCTGAACTAGGACACTGACCATGTGAGCAAAGAGAAGGGGAAAAAATGCTGGGAGGGTATAATTGACAAGACTCTTATGACTGAATATGAATAAGTGAATGAATGGAGCCATTGAGGAAGCTGTTCCATCTATGACTCACCTACAAGATTAGAAAACTGGCATCTAGGTGTTTGGTATTGTCAACAAATTATTCACTGTCAAATAGGACATGAGAAATATCTTGGTGTACTGAGAAAAGAGCTAGGTTGGGTTTAGGAATACTAAATTCTTGGATTTAGGGATTCTTCCTTGTCCAAAAAAATGTTAGTAATATCCTATTGCTACTAGGATAAAATATAAATTCTTCTGGCATTTAAAACCTTTTGTAATCTGATTTTACTCTATCTTTCCAGTCTGTTTATGTATTACTTTTTTGGATATTTTCTGTTTTCTAGCCAAAATAGCCTATATGATATTTTCTAAACTTCTTCAACCTCTGTGCCTTTTCAGTGACTGCCCCCATATCTGGAATACCCTCCTTTCTCCAATCTAATCCTGGGTGACCTCTGCCCCAAGATCTTTAAGTTTCAGTTCAAAAGCCCCCTCCTCTAGAAAGCCATTCCTATTTTATTAATTCTTCTCCACTTCTCTCTGAAATCCCAAATTATATTTGGATGTATTTTTTATTTACTTCTCAGTATACATGCACATGAGAATAGGTACTATTTTAATTTTGTCTTTGTATGCTGGGTGTCTAATATGGTACATGTCCCATACCCAGTGCTTAATAAATGTCAATCGAAGTTGTATCTCTTAGACCTACTAGCTCTTTGACTCTGAGCAAATTGTTGAATCGCTGACACAATAAGTTGTTGATTGGCAATAGATAGAGGGAGCTTCCACCTCTAAAGCTCCGCAAACTAATGAAAGCACACACTGAACAAAAATCAATCAATAAAATGACCTAAAAGGAAATTATAAGAAGAAAAAGTTTCTCTTTGAAAGATTGACATGCTATAAAATTTCTTTAGTTTTTTTTTTCACCCATCGAAAGAAAAAGTCTTACTTCATAGAAACAGTTTTCATTCTCTACCAGTTTTAACTTTTTTTGAGTGTGAAGATCATCCCATATGTGTGTTCATTTCTGCAGCCTGTATAAGTTGGGGAAAAGGGCCAAAGTCATTGTTTTTATATTTATATTAGAAGTTCCAGATGCACAAATGCCTTAAATTTGATTTTTCCCCTTGAACAATAGCATTCCTCTAAGCAAAAATAGGCATCCTTTGTTAGTGAATGTTAAAAGTTATTGCTTTGAAATCTTCTACGATAAATTACTGGCAGCCCAAGACCATATTGTGCCAAGTTTCATTCCAAAATAATTTTCCTAGAGCTTATAACAGGAGTGGAAATTCTCACTCAACAAACTTCATTATACTAACTTGAGGTAAGAAAGAGGAAAAAGTCAGGATTACAGATTGTCGAAACTGGAAGGAACTTGAAGGTAGCACGACTACCTCTTCTTTAATATCCCTAATGATGACAAAACTGAGATCAAAGAAATGAAGTTATTTATCCAAAGTTACTCTATTAATTCGTGGCCAAACACCCTAAGTTTAAGTCACTAAGTTTTTGCAAAATCTGTTGTAGAAAAAAGAAATATAGCATATGAAGGTATCCACTACTTTAGTTTCCTTTCCATTTTATTTCTCATCCCTAGGTTTACAGTATTTTCCATCAGTTGATAACTAAGTTTTTACACATCAGTTTAAGTACTGTTCAAATTACTTGCAAAGCTATTAGTAATAGGAGGTCTTACAAACTTAAAGCACTATGGGATATGGAGCTGGGATGAACTTTAGACACCATCTCAAACAATTCCCACATTTTACAGTTGAAGAATTTTAGGTCCAATAAGGTTCAGGCCATTTCTTGAAGTCACAAGTCATTTTCATTATGCCGTACCACATCCTCTGATGCCTTAAAGTCTGAGTAGACCTTAAAAGAACAATCTGAGACCAGTGTAGGGACTATAATAGCAAACTTCTAATGCTCATAAGGTTAGGTATTCCCCCTTGCTTGAGTTCTCCAGGCTAAAGCTGAATGTTTTATAGATATCCGTTTTTAGATGTGTATTGGTCCAGGTGGTTAATTAGGTTCCTTCTAGGTCTAAAATTCTACAGTTTTCTAATATATGGTTCCCTCAACCCAATAAACAATAATCAGTATTATCTAAGACCTTTAAAGGTAGTGTTTGATAAATGTGGCTCTGAGGACAAGTCCCTGCCAATTTCTTTTTCTACTCTGAACACTGCTTATTTAAAAAGACTCAGGTATCTTAAAAACCTTGTAACTTTTAAATTCTCCTTTTTCTGCTTCTCCCCTTCTTCCTTTATCATGTACCTTCTATTTCTAGCTTATGATCTCCTCAAATCCCCAGTCTCATGAAGCCAATAAGTTGCAAATTAGGAAGAATAGTTCAATATTCAAAATGGAAACAGATTCTTATTCAAGGTATTAGTGTCCAGAAGATGTCTTATACAAATTCAAAGTATATTATGATTGATACACTTACTAGCATAGGCTTCTTTAGATATTCCTCTTTGCAGACTATGTATATATGTAGATATATGTGTATATATCTACATATATACACACATATGTGTGTATATATACATATACATACACACGATTCTGTGACTTTTGGGAATTCTGGCTCATGCATCACTTTTTTCCTTTTTTTATTTCAAATTGCATTTAATTAAATACATTTTGAACATTCATTAACACCTTTCTTCTATTCTTTTTAGTTAATATTCTATTATAACAGAAAATAACACTAAAAACATGAACATTAAAGTTTTTCTCTATTTTTAAAGATTTCTTACTTTGAGGATGACTGATTACAATGGATTCAATCCATTCTTTAGCTTCTGGGTCCAAGGTCAGCTGTCATATTGCTGATGAGGGTGGCCCTCAATAGGTTGACACTGAGGGAGAAAAGGCAGTAGAACAGCTTGCCACACAGCTGTTCTTTTCCCCTTTCCTAGAGGTCATGTAAAAGACATCTGCATCCCTCAAGGCATTCTTGTGGCAGCTGAACCATGATCCTGATGATCCACTAATGTCACTTTCTTAAACATTATAGACATGTACAGGAAATATCAAAGCCTGACACACATATAAGGTTTTTGGTTCTTGGGTCCATGAGTCTGCACAAGGCTAACTTGAATGTGAGCTTCAGTTGTAGAACTGAATTTTGGGTAGAAAAATAGGGAAAGTTCCAATTCTCTGTTACCTAAAGTTTTCATTAAGAAAAAGAATCAAATTGGCTCAAGAATGGCCACTCAAAACCCCTGAATTCCATTAATAACATTATTGATTTTAACCACAGTGCTCAAGACCACATGTTTGGAAAGCTTTATTTTTTTAGTAGTAAAATCTGTTGCAGTAGTATCAGTTTATTCACCATCTCTAGTACGTGTTCATAGTAAATGATTTTTCTCAAGGACAAAATGTTCTTAAATAAAGATATGGGGGGGGGAAGGGGGAATGGGGATAGCTAGGTGGTCCAGTGGATAGAGTACCAGCCCTAAAGTCAGGAGGACCTGAGTTCAAATCTGACCTCAGACACTTAATATTTCCTAGCTGTGTGATCCTGGGCAAGTCACTTAACCCCAATTGCCTTAGCAAAAATAAATAAATAACTAAGGATGCTGGATCAATAAAAATCAGTAAAATCAGCTAATTCAAAGTACATATAGATGCATGTACATACATATGTGTATCTGTATGTTTTTGTATCTAGTATATATACATATATATGCATAAATATGTATAATTAAGAAATTAGAAAAATATGGAAATAAGTTTGCCCAACAATCCTCTGGTTATTAAGTCTAGCTCCTATAGTGAATTAAGGGTGTGAATTTACCGGGGCCAGGTGGAGAGAGTTTCAAATATGAACTCTTCAAAATTTATTGATCAGAGAGATAATTATATATACCTCAAATGCTCATAGACTTGATACAAAGTACACTCTTGAAGTTCCTATACTTTTATCTAACAAACAAGATCTAAATGATTAAGCCCCGGATCTTGGTTACTTAGACAGAGATACAAATAGTTGAGATACACATCAGGGTAAAGTTTATCATACCATTGTCTCAAGTATCTTTCTCCCAAATGCCTTTAGTCTCTCTTATGGGTTGTTTTTTCCTGTTCTAAATTCAAAGGTTTGCCTTTAATCCAAAGAGTAGTGTTTTCATTTTGCTTCAGTTGGTAGATTATTAATTTATCATATTGATAAGCAATATTTGCTATTTCAATAAGAAAAGGGAGTTTTAATGACCAAGTTACTGTAAGATTCAAGTCCTAGAATACATTTTTACTTTCTGGTCCTCTACACATTCGTTTCTGGAAGATGTCTTATATAAATTCAAACTATATGATATTGATGATAGTTCCATTTATTGGCATAGGCTTCCTGTTTGCAGACAGTATTGCATTCAGTAAACAGAGACCTGGAATACTATAAAGCTTGTTTGATGTGATCCATGGTAATTCAAAAGAAACCAGTTAGCCATTCATACTGGAAAAATTAAAATGAAAGAGGAATGGCTAGTTTTCAGATTGTGATATATAATTAGATTGACAGTCCATCACACTATTAAGCACACAAGGATCTGGGGTAAAAATTGAAAAGAAAAGGATACTGGATTGGGAAGACTCCTTATAAACACTGTTTCATTGCTTATATTGTACATCCTAATACAATACATTGCACATTGAAAATACTTATTGATTGATTAATTGCATTTAATAAAATGTAATCATTTTTTTTCAACATTAATATTCTCCTAGAGATATACAGCATGGGGTAGTAAATAGCTAATCTTGGAATAAGAAGTTCTAGGTTTAAGTGTCACTTTTGATATAAAATGGTTGTGTTACTGAGCAAAATCACTTAATTTCTCAATCCTCAAGACAACTCTCTAAGACCAGAAGTTAAAGAACAGGTACCCATTTTCAGTCATAAGAGTTCCTTACTATGTTTCCTATGCCAACATACTCAAAGTTCAGTTAAACAAACAAATAAATAGATTAATCCTCCTAGAGATGTAACTGACTATCAGTCATGGAATGCTTTGCTCAGAAAAGTCAAACTCCCACCCAAGTGTATAAATCAAAGTATGAGTAGGTTATAGCCATATATTGCCAAAGGCGATAAGACGAAGAATTATATGCATCAATGAGGACATATGAGTAGAAAATGGAAGGGAGGTGGAGGGAAGGGGAAGGGAAGAAGGGAGGAAAAGAGGAAGAGACAGAGAAAAGAGAGAGGAAAAAAGAAAGAAGGAAAAGAGAGAAAAGAGAGAGAAGAAAGAAAGAAAAGAGAGAGAGCAGAAACAGATGAGTGTGATATGAACTGGTGGAAGAACAGTCCCCACTGATAAGATCACAGATCTATCAAAGGATTAAAGCTAAATCCTGTCTTCAAAGTAAAAAACAAACCAACAAAAACAAGCAGAGTATATTGAAATTAATAATGAATAGTTTCTATCATACATAAAAATATCAATTGTATTTTGTATATTTTTATGTACTCCTGACTTAGCTAACCCTTCAGACATTTTTCTTTTTACTCTAGAGCTGAAATTGGCAAATAACTAACTGCCAGAAATAAGTGTCAAGAACCAACTCATATGACTTACTGAAGCCATTAAAACATATACGTAAGCTTTTCCTTTTATTAATATGAATAGTGTCTGCCATAAAGTGCAGCAAAATGTTGTAATGTTCATTGGTCAGCGGGTTATATAATTCATTGTTTTAAGTAATTCTGATTGTCTGGCTTTTGAAACATTTAAAAATATAATGTACTGTTTTTATTGCAAGGTCAATTAAATCCTTCTAAAAGTATATAAGTTAATTGTCAAAAGATATTTAATAAGCACTTATTTGCCAGGTACTGTGCTAACTTTTGGGTATTCAAAAAAGGGAAATATGCCTTTGCACTCCTTGCATTCAAAGAGTTCATATTCGGGGAGTGGGGGGGGGGGGAGATGGTGGCAATTGCATATAAATACAATGTACATACAGTATAAAATGGGAGGTAATCTAGAAGGAAGGCATTTTCTGTGAAGATGTGAGAGATGGTAGCCAATGGGATGAAATTGGGAAAGGCCTCTCAAAGAAAGTGAGATTTGATATGAATTAGGCAATCAGAGAAACCTGGAGGAATAGCATTCTAGGCATGGGGGAGAGCCAAGGAAAAGGTAAAGATTGAATGCAGAAGAAGATGGCATGTTTTTAGTGTGAGATTCTAGAAACAGCAACAGGACCATTCTAAATGCTGAAAAATTGTGTTATAATCAGAGGGGAGGGGCAAGTCAAAATACCGCAAATATAAGGAGACACAGTTCTTTAAGGGTTTTTGAAGACCAAACAGAGGATTTTATGTTTGATTATGAAATTAATAGGTAGTTACTAGAGTGTTTTAAGTGTAAGGGAGTAGTGTGGAGATGGTTATGTGAGAAAAGGTATAAGTGATGTCATAAAGATAAAAATGACAAGATTTGACAACAATTGTTTATACAAGATGAGTGTAAATGAGATGTTAAAGATGATATCAGGGTTTTGAGTCTGAGTAACTAAGAAGATGATGGTTTTCTGGACAGTAATAGGGAAGTCTGGGAAGAGAGGAGGGTTTGGGGGAAAGATAATGAGTTCAGTTTGGGACATATAGAATTTGAGATGTCTACAGGACATAGACATATCTATGGTACATTCGGTTCAAGATGTCCGAGAGATGGTTGTTGATGTAAGACTGGAGGGATAGAAGAGAGGTTAAGGTTGGATAATTCTAAATAGCAAATAGAAATGATGTCACCAAGTAAGATAATATGATTGGTAAGAGAGCCCAAGAAAAACACTTGGGGCACTAATTCATGGTTAATAATCATGACCTGGAAGGAAATGCAAGAAAGGGGAAATGGGAAGGAATAAGCATTTAAAGAACACATACTATGAGTCAGGCACTAAGCTAAGCACTTTATCACTATCTTACTTGATAAGATACAAGATCAGAAAAGTAAGATAAAAATCAGAAAAGAGCAGCATCATGGAAACCTAAAGAGGGGAAGTAGAAAAGGAATTTAGAAAAGATATATTAGATTTAGAAATTCAGGGATCATTGGTCATTTTGAAGAGAACAGTTTCAATTGAATGACAAGATAAATGCAATTACAGAAGGTTAGAGCATTATAAACCAAAGCTTTTTAAACTATGGATCACAACCCCATGTCAGGTCATGTAACTGAATGTGGGATTTGTGAAATTGTTATTTATTATCAGTAACTATTTGATCTATATACTTATTCTATAAACCTACATAGCCAGGGCTACATAAAAATTCCTCAGGTGAAAAAAAGGTCATGAGTGGAAAAAGTTTAAGAAACACTGCTTTTTCAAGGTCCTCCCAAAATACTCAAGGCATGGACTTCCTTCCCCCGTGTTCTTTCTATTAATTTTTGTGAATTTGATGTGACATACTTAGTCATAGTTGTTTATCCTGAAGTAGCAAATCATCGTATGTGTCTGGAACTTTGGTCCATCAAAATTAGTCCTAGTTATAATAATGTAATATTTTTAAAATCTTCATTTCATTAGCTTGACTTCTCTCTTCACCAATAAATAGATTATCTTCATGATCTTCTGTGACTAAAATTTAAATGAATACAGGGTGTCTAGTCTTATGGTGATGAACCTCCTTGTGCTGAGCTAAATTGGTTTTCAGACAAAAGATATACAAAATCTCTAGGCCCATATTTAATTTTTATTCTAGTTTGCCAAGTGAGCCAGAGTTTTCATTCTAATAATATAACTTTAAAGCTTTATTATGCTGTAATGTTGGATCTGAAGAAAGTTGATTTGGAGATAGAAAATTAATAATGATTAAGAATTATTAAGAATAATAATATTCTTTACATTTATGTAGAGTTTTTGGACATATTCTCATTTTATAAATACCCAATGAAAACTAATAATGATCAAAACATTATTTGGGGTACTTTGTGGAATATAAAAATAAATGACATTCTTAAGGAGCTTATAGTCTAATAAGAAGTTAGCCTGATAGAATTGGAAAAAATAATCAGAGTTTATTAGAGGTCTCAGAGATCATGATAGCCAATGTTTACCAAAGCATGAATGTCCTCTATAATATCCTGAACGAGTATTTATTTCATCTCTGCTGAAAGACCACTAGTGACCAGGAATTCATCACACTCAAAGGAAACTCATTGCTTTTCTGGGCACCCCTAATTTTTAGGAAGTTTTTCCATTACAAAGAGCATAGATCAATCTCTCAATAACTTTAGTCCATTTATCCTAGCCCTATCCTCCAGCGTTAACCAGAACAAATCAATTTTTCCATGACAATTTTTACTTGATAAAAATCATTTCACCTCAACCTCCTCAGTTCTTCCAACCAATCATGTTATGGCTTTGAATCTACCCACTATCCCCATTGCTCTATACTAATGTCCTTGGATTTTTTCCTCATGCCTTCTAAAATAACGCATCCAGTACTGAGGACAACAGAGGTTATCTGTTCAGATCAAATTTAGATAGGGCTATTATTTCCTCTGCTTTGGAAATAATACTTCTACTAATGCAACTTAAAGTGGAAGTAGTTTTTATTTAGGGGTTACCACTTTATGTTGATATCCATTTGATCTAGCATCCATTGAGCTTGCAGTCTATTACTTAGTCTTTTTAAATGAACTACTTTCTAGCCATGTCTGTTGATGTTGCTCACTCATTTCTAAACCTGTCCCCATTTTGTATGTCCCCATTTGAGGTTTTCAAGGCAAAGATATTAACTTGCTTTTTCCTTCTTCAGCTAATTTCACAGATGAGGAAACTCAGGTAAACAACATTAAGTGATTTGCCGGAACAATACAAATAATCTGAGGCCAGATTTGAATTCATCTACCCATCTTGTAATTTGTACAGTCATTTTATTTATCCAAATGGGGAACTTTTACATTGATACTGATTAAATTGTAGCTTATGACGATCAAATGTAGCACCTATCACATTAGTTGTGATTATATTTGATAGCAACTCTTTCATCATATAAATATGGCTGATATTGGAGTGTAAGACAAGGACAATCCTGATACACCACCCAAAAAAAAAGGATGGATTTGTCTATTTATTTGGTGAAGGATATAAAGAAAGAAGACTTGCAGCATCAGTTAAGATGTCAGCCCCTATCTCCTAGGGTTCCCCAAATCTGGGCTGTGTAACAGCACAGATATCACTGAAAATTTTACCATCTGAAAGGTTTTCAGTATAGTTAGGGACTAATCATATAGGAGGAGGTGACCTGAGGAAGTGACTATAGGTTACATAAAAAAACCTGTGTACTTAAAGAATTTTTATATAATTTCAAATAGTATTAATCATCAAAAATCACTATTTTGCATCCATCAGTTTACAGCACTTTGGCTAGTGTTACTTCATATGAAATCGTTTGTGCAACAGTTTGATGCTCTAATCATAAAATTGAGTACATTGACAGTCCAGATAGCTATAGGACAAAAATAAGCCCTAGGTTGAGGTCTAGAAGTGTGTTGAGTATATAAAATTTTCCAATGAGGATCAAGCATTGCAGAAGGTCCAATCACAAGGAAATACTAAATGTTGACTGATTCATAGAGGAAAAGCACACTCTATGAATCTGGGTTTCACTGAGGAGTCATTCCAATTGAATCACATGTTTTTTCAGAAAAGCAAATGCCATTTATTTTGAACAGAAGCCCTAACTTGTATGAGATGTAGAATATAAGCAAGTATGAGAAACAATTGATTTGTACCCATACTCTATTCTAATCACTATTAATCAACTTAATAGAATCATATCATCAAATTTCTGTATATTGAGCCCCAGAGTTGTAAACTGCAGGTTCTAACCTTGCTTGATTAATAATAAGAAGTTAGAAGCTCCCCTTCCTTGTTTTTCCTTGTAATAGAGACCAAGCCCAGGACAATGGAGGTGACTCAAGCATATGAGAAGTCCCCCTATGTATTTTTGTACTCTCAGACCATTCTCTCTTGTCCTACAGGAGCTGGTGATTATGGTATGACCACTCAGAAGCCCAATGCTTCACTCGACCTATGATACCTTATATTATCTCCTCCTGCCTAACCTAAGGAGAAATCCATTCATCTTATAAACACCCCTTATAACCACATCAGTAGAAATATTGCTTCATCCAAATCATGACCCTGCTCATATATCATCTTGCTTATTTTAGCTTGTGTCATCAATGGAACTATTTTGTAACTTGTATAGTTGTTCCTGAATGTCTGAATATCTAGTCCTATAAAAATGGGGTCCTGGAAGAAGGAGGTATCTCAGATCATGAAAAAGATCTAAAGTCCACTTCGTTAGAAGGGACCATGGAACCTTTAACAAATTGCCATGGGCTCAGCATTCTGCCTGTCTCTTTTATTGTAGATCGGACAATTTTAATCACCGCACAAAAGAAGAAAAAAACAGTTCTAGCAATACAAGATAGAGTAGGATGTATAAAGATACAGAGACAGCTCTAAGAATTGACAGAGTGGATGCTAATGAGTATAAATATATTATGAAGAGAAACAGAGGTGCTTTACTGATATAATGGATCTCTGGTTTATGCCAGCTAGGTCCCCATTTTGGCTTATTATTTTCATGTAAAATGCAGTTCTTCAATCCCTTTTGGCATATTCCCCCCCCTTTTAAATATGTATATCTTAATAATAACAAATGTATTTAACTTATTTCACAGTGGATATAGCCTTTGATTAGGGTCAAGAAGACCTGAATTCAAATCCTACTTTTGGGTAAGTTTCAGCTATAGTTTCTTCATCTATAAAAATAGGCTAATAAAAACACCTACCTCGCAGAGTTGTGGTGAGGTTTCAATGAAATGATGTAAATAAATGGTAATTTATTAAATATTAAATAAATTGGTAAATAAACGATAATTTTTATTATCTTTAATTATCATTATGGAGTATCTTACATTTCCTTTGATCTTCCTAAAAATTCTATTTGATAGGGACTAGGGATCTTATTATCATCTTCATTTTTCAGATAAGAAAACAGGGGCACAAAGCTAGTAAGTTACAGGGGCCAGATTAAAATCTACATTACTCCTAACTCCAAGTCTGGCATTTTTTCTTCAGATTATTCCAATGACACCTATAAGGCCAGGTTTATGTAATATTATTTTTAATAAATATAATATATTTATAATTGTATATTATATATAATTATATAATTAAAAATGTAATTTTATTACCTGTATTAATGTGCTCCCTTGAGCTTATGGATTATCATCTCTGTGATATTCTCCTGACTTACTAAATGTTTTCTATTTCTGTTCATCTACTTATCTCTACTGTAATGGCAACAGTATCTGGTGAGTTTTGTCTTTCCTCTTCCAGTCCAGTTTTAAGGCTCCTTAATCAATTCAATCAATTACTTAGACAAATGCATTTGTGCTGGCCCTCATCAGGTATGCTTCTTCTGGCCAAAAGACCTTCATTCTTATATCTTACTTGATGGCTCAGAATGCCAAATCCTGTTCTCCTACATTCTTTTTAGAGATAGCTGCCCCCTTTCATTATTCCATTTTCCCTTCTAACCATCTAATTTTTAATCTACAGCAGTAGTGAAAACCAAGTTTCCTCCTTTTCTTTGCTAGGTCTTTAAAGTAACTAGAAAATCTTCCTAACATCCTTCCAGCAGTGTCATTTAGTTCCATATTAATTTCCAGGAGTGGGTTTAAACCCTTAAGTTTTATAAGTCTCAGGAGATTCTCTGTTGAATCTTTAATGTATATGGCTAGCTAGTCAGCATTCTTTATTATTCACATAAGATTTATGTACAATAGGCTACCACTATGCTTGCCAATAAGATTCCCTCTTTTTCCTAAGAATTGGTGGCATCTATAAATCTGTCTCTTCCTCCTATAAAGCCTGAGAAGCTGTTTTTTCCTCAGAATAGTCCAGCCCAATTTCTATGAGTATGTTTGTAGGTCAAAAAATGGGCAAGCAGGTGACAATTCCTTTTGAAAATGAATGGTAATATTCTGAATAAATTAATATTCACAGATTCTATTCAAAAGGACTAGTGACCGAAAGCATATTATTTATCCCAATAGTGAATCTAAAAATATCTTTCATAAACTTAAATTAAATTTCAGTGTCATTAATTGTTTGAACAATAAGCACATTTATTAAGCACCTACTTGGGGCGGGGGGAGGGGCATTGGCCTTATGGACTGGAGAAAAGACAATATTTAGATGAGATAAAGTATCAGGAGAACCAGCACGAAATAGTAGCCAAAGTAGTGAGATTTAAGTCAGAAAGGCCCGAAATTTAGCTCTGTGATTATTAAGAAGCCTTTTGTCTCAGTTTATATGTCTATAAAATAGGGTTAACCACAACAAAACTTCCCAAAGTTGTTTTGAGTCTTTATATATATAAAATGTAAAATGTATATATTTTTATCAAATATTTTATATATATATACATATACATATATATATATAATGTAAAATGTGTGTGTGTGTATTACAGAGGGCATCCCAAAACTAATGCAGTTTTAAGCTTACATTAAGACAAGAAAGCTTAAAACTACATTAGGACTTTGAGATACCATGAGAGTATATATGTGTTATGTATGTGTATGTGTTATATACATATATTAAATATATATATATACTTATATATGTTTATATAAGTATATAAATATATTAAAAATATATATATACTTATATATGTATATATAAGTATATAAATATATACATATACATAGTGCTTCCAAATTTTACAAAAATAAGCATTAGTATATGTGTGATTTGGACAAGATAGACTGTGAGTTCCTTTCAAACTTGAAATTCTGTTATTTTCCTGGAAGAGGCATTGTTTAAACTGGGCCTTAATGAATAAAGGTATAATGAAGACCTATGGCTGAGTTGCTATTTCTGGTTTTTGGCCATCATTCACAGCTGAACAATTTCCACCGAGTACTTTCTCCTCTCCAGTAGCAACAATAGGGCTCAATTTTCAGAGGGCCACAACTCTGAAACATCAATCTGAACCCTTGGGAAAGGCAAAATGAAAATTACCCTTGTTCTAGGATGTCCCCTCATAAGTTTATTCTGGGTTTTATCATCAGCAAGACACTTGAGTTCATCCCCTATGCAGCAGATTGTGTTTGAAAATCCCATGGGACAGGATTACATTTAGAAGCAACAGAAAAGAAAGGAAAAAAAAGGTTGAAAGTCATAAAGAACTTCATCTCATTTAAGATTTCCAACTCACCAGGCTTATTAATTTGTTTGGGTAATGTCTTCAGAGAGGCAAAAGAGGTGAACTGACAAGTCATATCTTTTCCTATTGACCCTCTTCCTTATTAAGTAAAAGAAAAATAAATCAACATGTGAGATAATCTTGCCACTGTACTTTTTTTTTGTCCCTCTCTGCAAAGTAGTTTTCAGACCAAAAGTTTCCTAAAATACAGTGCATCATAAAAGGACATTTCCAATTCCAATTACTGGAACACTGTGCCTACTGGTCAACATAATTCCTTCTTTATATCAGAAACAACTCTCCATATTCTCTGATACTCCTTTCCCCTCATATAATGGTAGGGATTTTTACATAATTTAATTACAACAATGTAATGAATCCAAATGCCAATTCCAGCAAGCACAGATATTTAGTAATCCTATGCAATCATTTAACACCTGACTCCTTGTTTCCTCATTTTTAAAATGGGCATAAACTATATCTGTGCTACCTACCATCTCTCCACTGGTACAGATAGCATCTTCTCTATTTTCTGGTTTTATGATTTGCTGTGCTCAAAGAAAAAAATTAGGCTAAATTAGGTTGGTTCACAGGTAGTCTGACCTTTAACTTCTCTGGGTTAAAATTTCCTCTTCTCTAAAATCAAGGGATTGAATTCAGTAAGGCTCCCTCAGTTCCCAAAGACTCTGATTCTATGACAGCCAGCCATTCTCTATTTGGGCCCTATTCAAAGTCTTTCTAGCTAGGGAAGGGAACACTAGAAAGCCTTTAGTAAAGGAGAGACTCAGCATCCCTTGGAAATCTAGCTTGAACACTAAACAGCAAGGCAGGACAGCCTTGCCAACTGGCTGCATCACTGCTCTGCTGGCCACGTGTAGGGAGGAGGACCAACAGCAGGATCACTGAGCTGCTGCCATATGGCGATTTGAAGTGGGATGACCTCGGGCAAGGAGGGCAGAAGAAGCATCTTCGGGAAACACTGGAGTACAACTCCAGGCACACAGCCTGGCCAGAGAGCAGTAGATGACAACAGCCGCTGAGAGGGGCCAGTGTGGACATTCTAATTAGGTACAGAGAGGTCCTTTCAGAGCAAAGACATTGGAGTTTTGCAGAATAAGGATTTTTGCAAGGCTAGATAGACCCTATTTTTTTTCCTATAGGTTAAAGCACAGCAAAATGAGCATGGGAGGGATTGGATAAAGGGAAAACAAGTAGCAAAAAAGGGCAATCTGGTTGATGTAGGTGGAGGAGAGGAAATAAGGTTGTCAGAGGACTTGGATTCTAAGCCTTCCCATATCTCCCCCCCCCCCCCCCCCCCCCGACTATGTGACCTTGGGCAAAGTAGGTCAATCTGGAGGTGAATAGAGAAGCATTTATTTAGAATCACAAAGACAGGGTTTAAACATTGCTTCAGATTCTTACAACTGTGTGATCAAGGGAATAATCACCTAAATCTTCCCTGGGTATCAGTTTGCTCATTTTTAAATTGAGGGGCCAGCCTTCTTGGCTTAGAAAGTCTCTGCTGATTCCAAATCTGTGATCCTTTGGACCCTCTCTGGGTTTCAGTTTGATCATCAGTAAAATGAAAGGTTTAAATTGGATCTTTAAGATCTCTCCTCATTGGAAAGTCCAAGGAAAGAGCTATTACTTTTATAAAGAGCCACAGAAAGATTAACAGTCTTGTGTGACATCAAAAAGCAACCCATAGACTGAAACATGACGTTAAAGTAGTCTAGAGAAGAAACTGGTCATTACACTTGTGACAAAAATAAGTGGGTAGATTGTGCTTTCTCAAAGAGAGAAAGGGGAGGAGGGAGAGAAGAACGAAGGGAAAAAGAGACACAGAGAGAGACAGAGACACAGACTGTCATTGGGATAAATGAGTAAAAGTCCCATTACTTCCTATTCTTCTACCCCACCCCACTTCTTAGAAAGCATTTGTGATGTTAACAGACCTGGAGACCATGATTTATGAGGACCAGGGAAGCAACTTGGGATGTTTAGTATGAAAAAGTAAAGATTTAGGCTTGAGGCAGTATATGACAGCTTTCTTCAAGTTTTTCCAAAGTTGTCAAATAAAAGTGGATAAGACTTGCATTGCTTGGACTCCGAGGGCAAAATGAAAAGCAAAAGATGGAACATTACAAGGAAGAAGATTCTATGTAAGGGAAAACTTCTTGATAATCTTGGTTTTCCCAGACTAGACTGGACTGCATCATGAGGTGATAGCTTCTCCCTGACTAGCAATCTCCTAAGAAAGTTTGGATACTATTATATTATATTTGGTTATATTATAGGAGGACATTGTTGTCTAGATGAACTTGATGGTTCTTTCTAGCACTAGTATATCTAATAGTCAATGAATAGTGATTCTTAGGAGTTCTTCTGGGTCTAACATCCTATGTATAACTCCTGAGGATTTTCCTGTTCACCTACCTCTTTCTTTAGGACACCCAGAGAATCTATACTATGGGACTTTGAGTCTGCATTCATACAGAACCAAAGTTCACGAGCCACTACTGATGTTTTTACAAGTCAACTGGAAGGCACTATTCATTCAAAGGAATTTAATGATATAGTATAATTAAAACAGATCTATGAGAGTAATGGAACATTTCTCCTGTAAATATGTGTCACATTATTTTTTCCTACAAAATAGAGAAATGAACATATTCAGGGAGGTATGAAAGAAGAATTCTCTGATGTGGAGGGCTGCACCTGTAGGGAACAGGTATGGCTAAGGAATATGTGTGGCCAGGATACACAGAGCGGAGGAACAACTCTAACCTCCAACATTATGGTATCATTGATATCTTTTAGTAACAGCATCACCCTATTCTACTTTGTATATGTATGACCACATGTGTGTGTTATGTGGCTGGGCAGGTTCTGCTGGTCTAAAATTGTGAGTATATATATTGTCCTGTGCAGGTAATGAAGAACCTCCTCTCTGCTCTCAGCTTCTGGTTTCAGCTAGTATCCTCAGCTGAGGTGCTACCTCTTTCCCATAAGATACAAAAGCTAAAGTTTCAGCTCTTTTGAGGAAGCAGGTACTCTAAATTCCCTGAATCAGCCTTTCTAGAGAATCTTCGCCTTTTACGATGACGTATCCATCACCTGTAGATACCCTTTCTCTTCAAAAAGCTTTTGACAACAAGGTCAAAGCATATTTGAAACCTAGATTAGCCACTCAGCTAAGAAAAGTATTTCATCTTTCAATCTCCTCTTGCTAAAAAGGACCCATTTACCTATATTAAGCTTTTAATTAAAAGTTATAAAGTCCTTGAAAATCCTGAATAATTGCCTTAGAGGATCCCAGGTTCCAAATTCATTTTTTTTTGGGGGGGGGAAGTGTCAAAAGAACCTTCATAAGTACTCTGTGGATTTAATATTATTGTTATTTTCTTTTTTCTCCAAACCAAGATTTTTGAAGTTCCCATATGAATGAATGACCGAAGAAAAAAAGAAACAGTGGTCTGGGTGGAACCACTGATGAACACTGACTCTGTGTTGGAAAAACTTTTATTCTAGTAAATATATGTGACCTGCAATGAGGTTCCCAGTCTTTGAGATGCACTACATGGGAACCTTTGAATCTTTGAGTAGTTCTATGCTTTGACTCAGTGATTGATGGTGAGGGGTTTTGCAGACTGATTAAATGTCCCTGTAAGAACTTCCTTGTCCTCCCGCTCCTTGCCTTCACTGGGTATCTTTCTGAGTCACTGTTCTTTCAGAATTGGAGGGAAAAAGAGGATGGGGAAGTCAGACCTGGGCCTAAGACAATCTCCTGCATTCCCAATCTCTGCTTAAATATTGCTTTCTTTTTTTTTTTTTCCCAGCCATTGCATTAAAGGCAGATAATAGTCTTTACAATGTCATCTTAAAAAAAAGCAACTCAAAGCAAGACAGCAACTCAGAACTTTTGTGGTTTTTTTAAAAGACATGCTTCTCTTTCATTATGTGCAATTGTGTGACTATTAACAATGCAAGGTATATTTTAAGTTGCTTTGTAGGTTTTAGTGGCTTCTCAATGATTTTGTAGTAGATGAAGAAATGAGATAAACACAGACAGAGCTCAGTACAGGAAAGCTTAAGCATCTTTGTGTTTGCAAGGAAGAAGAAAATGCACAACAGCTAGAGTTGACTGGGAAACAGGCTCTGAGCTTGTCTGGCAATATTTGTAAATAATTGGCCTCCTAAAGTGTGCACCTACCAAAAAAAAACAAAAAACCTTTACATGAAAGAAATGACAGAAAGACTTTGTATTTGGAAAGTGTTTGTACATAAAAGCTCTCATTGGCCCCTTTGTCTTCTCCCGGGGCTTATTCACCAAATATCACAGCAAGAAATGGAGACCATTTAGTTCAACTCCCTCATTTTATAGATGAGGAAAACTGAGGCCTAGAAAAGTCCAGTGTCACACAGTTTCTGCCTTGGATTTTCTCTTCCTCCTTCATACTAGATTATGACTGGATTATTTGAGACTGCTGTTTCGTTGTTTTTGTTTACCTTTCTTTCTATCTGCCACACTTAGCAAAGTGCTTGAGAAGAGAAAATAGTTTAAAATAATGTTTGACAATTAACTATATCCATCAAAATGTATTACTTCCTTCTATTCTCTAGTTTTCTAAACCCCATCCTTTGCTATTTAAAATCTTTTGCTTTAAAACCCCTTCCCCAAATCAACTTAGAAGTTTTTCATTACATAATTCATTTTATAATTTTAGCTAAAAGTATATATTTATTATGTATAATACTTATTTTCTATAATTATTATGTTAACAATAATTATTATAATAAAATTATGTTATTTAATCTGAGCCCTAGTTTTCCCATTGGTGGGCAAAGTAGGCATCTAGGTGACTCAGAGGAAATAGTACTGGGTCTGGAATCAAAAAAACCTGAGTCCAATTCAATCACAGACACCGTTTGCCTTAATCCACTGGAGAAGGAAATGGCACATCACTCCAGTATCTTTGTCAAGAAAGCCCCATGAACAATATGTTCCACAGGGTCATGAAGAATTGGGCAAGACTGAAACAACTAAACAACCGATAGGCAGAACAATCTTGAAGGTCCCTTCCAGAATTCTGTGACTCTAATCATATACCAAAAAGGGATTTCTCTTTATGCTAGAAAAGGTCAAAGACCAAGGGCAGAGGAAAATAATTGGAAAATAAAAGTAAAAGGTAATAATTTAAGATTTTTATTATTGCTTCCATTTTTACTTGGCATCTGTTTTATTCAAACTATCATCCAACTAGAAGGGTTTTTCATTTTCTAGGCAGTGCTTCTATGGGATTAGCTTCAGAGAGAATTAGTTCTATTCCTTTATTTACTATTAAGTTTGGGTAAATAATCTCCTAAAATTTGTATTCATCTGTAAAATTAAGAGGTTGAAATAGATATTCTCTAAAGTTATTCTAATCCTTAAAAAAATGTTATCTATTCTGATTTTTTCTAAAATATCTTTCTACAAATATTCTAGAAAATTTTATTTTTCTAAATAATTTAAATGACTAAACTTTTTCTCCTGTAGATTTGTTTAAAAATTTTTCTGTGCTCAGAAAACTTTACTATTGACAACTCAGGTAATAGGATAAATGTGTCATATCTGATACATACTATGTGACCCTGATCAAGTCCCTTAATTTCTTCTCCAGAAAACTTTCAAAGACTTTATTGCAGAGAAGGTAATAATCTGCTTTGGTGCAGGGAATGCCTTCTGCCAGCGAAATCACAGGTTCAGAGTCTACCCCTTGTTTCCTAATTCAAAAAAAAAGTCTGAATTTATAGAAAAATTTCTTTTCTGTAAACCTCAATTTAATTCAATCCAACTCAAATAAAAAATGGTTAAGAACATACAAAACAGTGTGCTCTGTACTGGCAATACAAAGAAAGGAAAAGATAGTTTTTGCTCTCAAGGAATTCACAATCTATTTCAGGAGATTTAGATTTTAAGTTTGGATTCAATTCAACTTTTATCAGCTGTGTCACACTTGATAAGTCACTTAACTTCCCTAAACTTAGCTTCCTCATCTGCAAAACAGAGATGATATTTTTGCTATCTCAAATGATTTTACATATGTAAAGTACTTTGCAAATCTTAAAGAGCTATATAAATGCTAACTATTATCTACAGCACAAGGCTGTTTTAAGAAAAATGCTATGTAAACTTAATCACTAAGGGACTAGAATTTGTTATTATGGCTGAGTTTGCTTTCCAGAATGAAAAGGATAACCAAATCTTGATAATAATATAAATCACATATTACTTTAAAGTCACAAAGCAGGCCCTGAGAGGTAGGTAATATAAGTATCATTTTCCTCATTTTACAAATGAGAAAAACGAGGCACAAAATGTTGTGACTGACCCAGTATCATCCAGCAAGTAAATGACAAAACCTGATCTTAAGTCTAGATCTCTTGAATCCAAGTAGATAAATCAAATGGACATTTGTCTTCCCTTTGACCACTGGACTCACTTTCCACATTGGAGTAACAGCTGAGGGGTTCAATGCTTTCCTATGGTATTATCAAGTATTGTCTGATAAATGATAGGCCTGGAGATAATTTCTCCCTACTGACACACCCATTGTTGTGTCTATTGTTGCATTCTGGCACATCACTTCTCCCCTACAGACTGTCACTAAGAGCACTAAAGGGCTATGTTTGAAATGGACCATCACTCAGTGCCTTTCTGAAAGCGTTTATATTCAGATGTGCAAGGGCCATGATGGATGCTGATGTTCAATGGTCCCCTTTGGCAACATCAAATTCCCTGGATGGAATTTCAGGCTCTGTTGGATCCTGCAGGGAGATCAATGAAATTTGCATCTCAAAACAATACTCCTGCAGAGGGTTCCAAGTGAACCGAAGGGAATGGCAGGATTTTATGGAAAATAATGCCAGTTTCATGGCTCACCATGGTATACCTTATTGCTGCTCATGATGCTGCAATGCTTCTGGACACTTCTTGTAATGCAGGATCTCTGTAAATCACTGTGCTTTTGACTGGTTATTGTCTTTGCTGCATCTATAATTCTTCTTTAAGGGTAACTAATAGGAATATTTAAATTTTATGAGAGCAGGGTTTCTTAACCATTTTTGTGTCATGGATCCCTTTGGTAGTCTGATAACAACTATGATTTCCTACTTAGAATAATTTTGAATTCATAAAAAGTATAAGATTATGAAAGAAACCAATTATATTCAAATGCAGTTATCAAAAGATTTTTTAAGTGTTTACAGATCCCAGGTTAAGAATCTTCAGATAGTTTTAAAGATAAACTTAACACCTTCCAAAATATAGTTTTGAAAAAGACTTTGTCAAAAAAAGTAGAATCAGCTTGTTACAAACATAAGCTTCTGTACAAAGTGACAAAGGAATCTTAGAGAAAGAAATCAATTTATAGATGAGGAAACTGATAATCCTGAGAAGTTAGGTGATTATCTCAAAATCATAAATTGGTAAGTGGCAGAACTGGTGGTTGAACAGAAATCTGCTCCTTTTCTCATCCTTTCCCTTTTTGATTATTAGAATATTTAATTGATGCTTAAAAAACATTATCCTCTATAAGTGAACCCTTTTTGGGGAAACAATTATAGGGAGCTAAAATAAATCCTTTTCCTTTTGACTATTAGAATGTTTAAATGATGCTTCAAAAAACACTATCCTCTCTATGTGAATTCTTTTTGAGGAAACAATCAATCGTAGGGAGGTAAAATAAATCCTCACACTGGCCATGAATGAAAATGTATGGCACATTCACCAACTATTGTCTATCTCCTTTCTCCCAAGAGCTAAGAAACAAATTTTACTATCAGCCAGGGATGTTATGAGGTTCAAATGAGATAATGGCTATAAAGTCCTTTGCAAACTTTAAAGCTCTGTATAAATGGAAGTTAGTATCTAAATACTAGGCTTCTAGTCTGGTGAAAACTTTATTCCCTTAGTTTTGCACTGTACTACTAGTAAACTTAAGGAATATATTTAGAGCAATATATGGATGTGCTTATAAATGTTTAACAACTAAACTCCAGAAAAAAAGTATCCACAAATGCAATTTTAATATGCATTATTGGAACTTTCTTAAGCCTAAACAATGAGCAAAGCAATAAATCATTTGATATGTAGCAATTTCTGACATATTAGTTCTCAGATTGAAAATTAAATAATCAAGATTCACAAGTCAGATAGAGCTGATTTTTAGGACTCTCCAGAGTCTCATCCCTGTAAAGTTACAATTGGCCTTCATTGCTTTATTTCAGTATTAGATTTTTGGAAGCAGGGTCTGTTTGTTATACATATTAATGTTCTAAATAGGGCTAATCCTTTAGACATAATTTGTCTTCAAAAATAATCCATGAATGAATTGTATAGAGATTTTATCTATTAAAATTTTCACATTAACACTGGCTCAGAACTTCTTTGATTCTATTTTTTTTTTCTCTTCAAAGGACCATAATTATTACCTGAGGTAACTAACATGAACCATATGAGAGAGGTAGTGTGGTATAATGAAAAGGAAGTAAGCTTTGAACCCAGAAGATTTTGCTTAGAATTCCAACTGCCACGAACTTAAATAAACTCTTTGAGTCTCAGTTTCCTCATCTGTAAGACAGGAGTGTTAGAGTAGATGACCTCTAAAGTTGCTTCCACCTCCAGATCTGTGATTTTAAGAACCAATTCCAAAGATAGCGATTAAATAAATCCTCATATAATTCTTCCATTTTTGATCTTTTCCTCAGGATTATCATCAGCTCTTGTTACCTTAAATCCTTTTGGAAGGAGAAAGAGCATAAATCTTATTTTTCAAAAAATGTTCTCTGTTTCATGAGTTTCAAAGAAAGACAGGCTCAAGGATAGCATGCAATGAAATGCCCTGGATGAGTTGTGATTGGAATCTTTGAAAGAAGTACACATAGATGAAATCACAGATCCATTCCAAGTTTTTAAAAGATTGTTTCTAATAGGAAATGACTTGTTGGCATAAGGGAAAATAAACCCTGTCATCCAGCATATATATCTTGAGTAGTTGTTGTGTAAAAATATATTTAGAATTATAATTTAGCATATACTATGCACAATGGCCTTAGACATTAGGAAAATTATGGTGATATATAATATATCCTCCAAACTCTTGAGGAATATGCAATATGACAAATATAGAACTTTGTTTTGTTTTCCTAGCACTAAAGACCTGAAATTGCTATTCAAATGTCATGTTTGATTTGGGTCTTTGGAAGGTGGGAGATAAAGGAAGTAGGGAGAAAGTACTGAATTTGAAGCCAAAAGCCATGGGCTTATTATATTGTTACTCTAACCCTAACCCTAAATGCTATTTGTGTTATCTTGGGCTAAGTCAATCAATCTCCCTGAGCTTTAATTTCCTACTTGTAAATTGAGGGGGTTTGGTGAAATGGTTCCTGAGGTCCCTTCTAGTTCAAAACTATGATGCTAGATTGGAATTAACTCTGCCACCTACACAACTCTGAGAAAGTCATTAGCTCTCTGAGTTTTTGTTTCTTCAATTTTACAATGAGTTTTATTCTAGATCATATGGGTCAATCACCAGGACTCCATGTGAGCCACATTCTGAAATGCAGCCCAAACCAGATTAAAATATAATTGGGAAATATTTAACAAACTTATAAAGAAACATAATGATAATATATGTTTTTCTAAGCAAATATTCAGTATGTGTTTTATTGACCCCTGTTTCTTGAAATTGATACCACTGGGCTAAAAGATTTCTAATGTCCCTTCTAACTCTATCATCCTTAATTTTATACACAAAATATTCCTCGAAAATTAGTTTAAAATAGATGTTTTCTATAGGATAATGTGGTGCTGTTTATTGCCTTTGTTGTCCTTCATCCTTTAAATCATTTATCTCAGTTTACTTTACAAACATTCATTTACTGGCCCAAATTCAGGTACAAAATCACAGGACTTCATATATCTAGACTAAAAGGAATCTCAAAGCCATCAATATATTCCAACTCCTTGCAGAAGAATAATATTTTCTACAACATCTAACAAGTGATCATCCAGCCCTTGGTAGAATTTTAATGAAGAGGATTCCATTCCCTCCAAGGGCAACCCACTTTGCAATATCTCCAATTGTTAGAAAGGCTTTTCGGATAACTCTTCATCTTGTTCTTTTGTACCTTATTCTCATTTGATCCTTTGGAGCAAGATAGAAAGCTAATCCTTAGTAACCAACAGGCTATCAAAGTGTGCATACTCTTTGATCTAGCAGTGTTTCTACTGGGCCTGTATCCCCAAAAGATCACAAAACAGGGAAAGGGACCCATATGTGCAAAACTGTGGCAGCACTTTTTGTAGTGACAAGAAACTGGAAACTGAGTGGATGCCCATCAATTGGAAAATGTCTGAAAAAGTTATGATATATGAATGTTTTGGAATATTATTGTTCAGTAAGAAATGACCAGCAGGATGATTTCTGAGAGGCCTGGAGAGACTTACATGAACTGATGCTGAGTGAAATGAATAGAACCAGGAGATCATTATACATGGCAACAACAAGACTACACAATGATCAATTCTGATGGATGTGACTCTCTTCAACAATGAAATGATACAGTCCAGTTTCAATGGTCTTATGATGAAGAGAGCCATCTGTACCCAGAGAGATTACTGTAGGAACTGAATATGGATAACAATACAGCATTTTCACTTTTTTGTTGTTATTTGCTTACATTTTGCTTTTTTCTCATTTTTTTTCCCTTTTTGATCTGTTCTTTTTCTTGCTCAACATGATTATTGTGGAAATTTGTAGAGAAGAATTGCACATGTTTAACATATATTGTATTATTTGCTGTCTCGGGAAAGAATGGAAAAATTTGGAACAACAACAAGTGTAAATGTTGAAAATTATGCATTTGTTTTGAAATAAAAAGCTTTAATAATTAAAAAAATCTAATCCTTCTTCCTCACATCATGACAACCCTTGAATAGCTCTTATATCACCCCTAAATTTCTTCTTTATGTTAAATGACTTCATTGCTTCAACTATACCTTTTTTGTTAACCTTCTCTAGATTTTGTTGTTCAATCATTTTCAGTCATATCAAAATCTTTGTGACCCCATTTGGGGTTTTCTTGACAAACTGAAGTGGTTTTCTATTAAGTGACTTAGCCAATGCTACACAGCTAATGTCTAAAGTCATATTTGAACTCATGTCTTCCTGATTCCAGGCCCAGCATTCTCTCCATACCTTCAACTAGCTATCTCTATGAAATAAGCATAAGCTTACATTAGTAATTTGCTATGCATATAACAATATTGAGTTGTATTGACTTTTTGTTTCATTAACATTTTTAAGCAAACTGCAAACTAGCCATGTTTCTTTTATCTTGTACTTGTGGAGTAGATTCTTTGACCCAAGAGCAAAACTTGATATTTATCATTGTTAAATTTTACTTGCTTAGATTTGGCACAGTGTTCTAGCCTGTTAAGAGCTTTATATTCTCTTATCTGAAATGATTAAAGGAGGAAAGAATACACATGCACAGTTAAGTCTAAAAATTCATCTTATCCAACTGGAAAATGGGGAGAAGGATAAGAAATAAGACAGACTAAAGAATATATAAAACAGACTGTTAGGGAAGTATACAGTTGGCATAATAGTTAATGGAATGAATTCACCCATAAAACAGAAGAAGACATCAAAGAAGATTAGAAACCAGAAACAAAAGGAGACACACAAAATTAAGATAAGGAACTATAACAGAATTTATGTTTCAATTGAACTTAAAATTTAGGGGTGGCAATCATAATGTCAGACAAAGCAAAAACAAAAGTACAACTAATTAAAAGAGAAAAACAGGGAACTACATTTGCAGTATTTAGCTAAAATGTACTACAGATAATGAAAAATCAGTATTAACATATGCATTAAATAGCATAGAACAAAATTCTTAAAGCAAAGATTAAATGAGGTACAAGAAAAAAATAGACAACAAAGTATAATGGGTTCCTTAATTTACCTTTATTAGATTGAAGTATAGTTAATTATAAAATGAATAAGAAAGAAGGTAAGGGGATGAATAGAATTTTTAGAAAAGTTAAATATTATAAGCTTCTGGAAAATGCTAAATGGAATAGAAAGAAATATATTCTCTCTACTATGCATGGCATCTACAAAAATAATTGATCATATTTTAAAACATTAAAAACCTCTCAAATGCTGAAAAACTAAATTAAATGAATCTTTTTCTGACCACCAAGCAATAAAAATTATATTCAGCTTTTGAAATATAGATGAAAAACTCATTGTAAACTAAATACTCTAATGGTAAAGAATGAATGTGACAAAGAACAAATCATAGGAGCAAACAATAACTGCACTAAAGATAATGTTACAATGAGACGATATCTCAAAATTTATGGGACTTGGGTTATCTCTTTAAATACCTATATCAATAAAAAAAAAAAGAAATAACAAATCAACAAACTGGGCACACAATTAAAAGAACTAGAAAATCAACAATTAGGCCCTTTCCCTATTGAACACTAAAAAAAGAAATCCTCAAAGTCAAAATAAATATTAACATAAGTGAAAATTTTTTTAAAAAAATAAATAAAATAGATATATCATTTGCTAATTTGATTTTTTTTAAGAAAAAAGAAAACCAAATTACTAGTACCAAAAATCTTAAAAGGTGAATTCACAACAAATGAATTAATAAAAGCAATTATTAGGAACTATTTTATCTAACTAAATGTCAATAAAATTGATTATCTAAATGAAATAGATGAATATTTAAATAATGTTTTCTTAGAAAAACAAACCCAACAAGTCATGTGAATTCCAGGGCTGAGAAGGTGGAGATTGAATAGTACCAAATGTACTTAACAAGTAAATTCCACCAACCATTTAAAGAACAAATAATTACAATACTATTAACTGTTTGGGGGAAAAATGTAAAGGAATCCTAACAAACTCCTTCTATGACATAATTATGATCTGGATACTTGAGCTGGGAAGAGTCAAAACAAAGAAAGAAAACTATTAACCAATTTTCCTAATGAATATTGATGCAAAAAATTTAAATAAAATACTAGCAAGGAGATTATAATAATTTGTCATAAGGATCATCTATTATGGCCAACTTGGACTTACACTAGGAATGCAGGATTGGCTCAATATCAGGAAAACTATGAGCATAATTTGTTATTATTAATAACAAAATTAATAATAGAAACATGATGTAATTATTTCAATAGATACATATAAAAGTTTTGACAAAACACTATATTGATTTCTGCTTTGAAAGCATATAAATAAATGGTCCTTTCCTTAAAATGATGAGCAATATCTATTTGAAACCAAAGGCAAGTATTATCTGTAATGAGGATAAACTATAAAACCCTTTTCAATAATATCCAAAACCAACAGGAACCCTTTCTTCAAATATGCTATCAGTCCCTGATCTAGATCTGAAATCTGAAATCTATAACCCAAAGTTCACCTCCCAACACATATACAAGAACTACATAAATACAATTATAAAACATTCCACACAAATATAAATAGATCTAAATAATGGAAGAAATATTAATTGCTCATAAATAGGCTTGAGCCAATATAATAAAAATGAAATGCTACTTAAATTAACTTACTTATCCAGTGCCATACCAATTAGATTACCAAAGAATTACTTTATAAAACTGAGAAAATAATAAGATTAATCTGGAAAAATAAAAGGTCAAGAATATCCAGAGAATCAATGAAAAAGAGAGACAGAAACTGAGAGGGAAAGAAAGGACCAGATCTTAAACTCTTTTTACAAAACTATAATTAAAAAAAAAAAAAATCAGGCACTGAACAAAGCAAGAACAAAACAGGATACTGAAAGAGATTAGGCATGTAGTATGCTGAAGCTTTTGAATCCAGAAATCTAGTGCTACCAAAGATCCCCTTTATTGGGTCAAAAATTCATTATTTGATCATTTTAATTGACTATTGGAAAATCTGGAAAGCAGTTTTGCAGAAATTTAGAACAATATTTCATACAATATGCCAAAAATAAGCTTAAAATAAGCATATGATAATGACATAAAGAATGTCTTCATAAGTAAATTAGTAGAGCAGAGAAGATATTACTCATCATATATATGGATAAGGGAACAGTATATGACAAAACAAGAGATAGAGAGATTCACAGGAGGTAAAATTTTAATTATATAAAATTTAAAAGTCTTCACAAATGAAACAAATGAAGCTAAAATTAGAAAAGGAGCAGGAACCTAAGAGGGGAGGGTATGGAAATCATTACATCAGTTTCTCTGATAAAAGTTTTATTTCTAAGTTATATAGGAAACTAAGTCAAATTTCAAGAATAAGAGCCATTTCTCAACTGACAAAGCATATAAACAGGCAATTTTCAGAGGAAAAATCTATGCTTATAAATTAACTTATAAAAAAACTCTAAATGCCTAATATTAAAGTTGAAAATTAAAACAACTTTGAGATACCACCTTATACCTATCAGACTATGATGAGGAAAAAAAGGAAAGATAAAGGCTAAGAGGAATATGGGAAAACAGGTATACTACTGAAAAGGTGTCAAATACATTATCTGCTACATTCCTAAGTGCAACAACCAAGTGCAGCAAAATTCCCAGATTAAAATATAATTTGGAAATATTATTCAACAAAATAAATAAAAATACCACAAAATAGGTAAGAACCCATAGGGATTCTTGTTTGTGGCTCAGTTGCCCTTATTCTATGTGAGTTTTTTTCTCTTTTCTTTTCCTATTTTTGGACACTATAAATATAAGAATTTATTTTGCATGACTATGTATATTTATAAGAGACTTTGTTTTTCTTGCCTTCTCAAAAGGTTGGGGAGAAGAGAATTTGGAAATGAAAATAAAATTGAGTTGTTGGGGGAAAAGTGCTTTGTTGATTCTTTCATTCAACATGTCAACCATCCTTCCTAGTGAAATGTCATCTGCAAGTTTGCCTAGCATACTATCTACACCTTTATTAGAGTTAGGTGTAAAAATGTTTTAAAAAATACAATTTTTTTAAAGATAATAGAAAGAAAAGAGGGACATTGAAGCATTTTTAAAATTTTAAAATCACTAGATCAATGACATCTCTTGAGCATTCTACTGAGTACCTCTTAAAATTATTCCAATGATTTATTATTTACCCTTTGAATCTGTTTACTTAATCAGCTTTAAATCCACTCACCTAGCTACTGTTTTTTAACATACCTCTCCATCTTTTCCTGAAGAGCAGTCCAAGGAACTTAATTTAATACCTTACCCAAATCTTGGTAAACTTTATGAGTATCATTCTTTTGATCTACCAATCTAGTAAGTTTGTCAGAAAAGGAAGTTAGACAGCATTTTCTTGCAGAACCATGATAATTTTTAGTGATCAGTTTCCTTTTATTCCTTTTCTATCCCTTTAATAATAGATTCTAGAATTTGGTCAGAAATTGAAGTAAAACTCACTAATCTATATTTTTTCAGATTCTGCCCTCTTCCCTTTTGTGAAATGTTCACCCTTTTTCAGTGCCATAATATCTCTCCTATACTCAACCCCTGACAGAGACTCAGCCATCATGTCCTCTTGTTTCAACAAGTACAGATAGATGCTTTGAATTCTCAGGTTTTGTTTCCCTTTAATCATCTTCTTCTGTCCATTAAAAATAAAACATATTACAAAATTCTTCCTTTTAATTATCACTCAGTTCAAAGATCTGAGTGTTTCAGTGATTTTTTTTTTCCAACACCATGGACAGTATTTTTTTTATGCATACATATTGATACAATTATTGTGTTGCACAAGAGAAAAAGTGAAGCAAAATAAAATGCAAGCAAACAACAACAAAAAGAGAGAAAATACTGTTGTGAACCAGTCATTTCCCACGGTCCTCTCTCTCGGTGTCAATGGCTTTCTTCATCACTGAACAATTGGAACTGGTTTGAATCATCTCATTGTTGAAGAGAGCCATGTATGGGCAGTATTTTCTTATACTGTAGCTTTAATTCTTTGATATTGCAAATACCAACTACCATTGCAGGGCAAATTCCTTGTGTTGAATTATGGTAGTGAGTATATCATTTGAGTATTTCAAACTTCATATGAGGTATGAAATATGGTAAGTCATTAAAATCTCCCTGGGACTTAGTTTCCTATAAAGGATGATTGGACTAAGATGTTCTTCTGGGACCCCTCCTGTTCTAACAATTCATGTTTATAATTCTACTGTGTCTATATATACAGAAAAACTAAAATGGAAAATAGTCATTAAAAAGATTAGCACCTTGCAAGTCCAAAGACCACAAACAGAGAGAGAATCCAGCATGGACTTCCATAAATCTTGTAAGAATCTCTCTCTTGACTCTACAGTGAAAACTGATGACTTAATTCAGTGTAAGTTTTACCTCCCTGGTCAGACTGGGGGATGTCAGATCTGTAGAGTTATGAGACCTAGAATTGAAACGGGCTTTGCTGGTCATCTGGTCCAATCCAAATGAGAAGACCAAGGGACTGAGAGAGAGAATGACATGTCTAGGGACATAAAGGAAATGAGTAACAAAGTCAGGATTTAAATCTTGACCTTTTAGCACCAAATCCCATGTTCCTAACACTATATCAAGCATTGTAGCTCTGCAAAAGCCAAGTTTCTTTGTAGTGGTGTTGTTCTCAGCAGTTAAATGCTAATTCTAAATCCTTTTCTGGCAGAGGCTGAGGGAATCGATGAGCTGATGAGTTTGAAGGAAGGAAAACAGGAAGAAAAGGAAAATCCTGAACTGGTTAGTTATTTACTGTGCAAACCATTTATTTCCTCTTAATTCAAGTTTCTAATTTGTACTTGATGTCTTTCCTCATGCAGTCATTCTTTTGAATCTCTGATAAAATAGCCACCCACTTGTTTTGCGTTCTTGACATAATAATAGCTCACATTTCTATAGTGTTTTAAGTTTACAAATTGTTTCCTTCACAACAACCCTGTGAATTAAGTGGCCTATTTAAAAAAAAAAAAATCTATGTTATAAATGAGGAGATTGAGATAGCCAAGAACCCTGACCTACTCAGGACTATGCAATGGCAGGTTGCTAGAAGAACCCACTTATGTGCTCTTAATCTAAAACCAATGTGCTTCTTATTATACACACACAGGCTGCCTCAAATGACAATAAACTATACAGAGTGAAAGAGAGTGGGAGATGCATTGTTTTTGGATGACCAATGTCTGAATTAAACTCCCAACTCTGCTCCTTCTGTATATACCTTGAAGAAAAGAGGAGAGGAAAGAAAAGAACAGAAGCTATTGAGGAGAGAAAAGGATTCTTCTAACCCATGGTAATGAGGAAAAAATCCTGCAATGCAAGATGCCAGGGTGTTCCTTTATGTGTTTGACAGGTCCCTTGGATCAAGAGCTGGCAGGAGTGAACACTCTGTAAGGCAGGATTACGAGAATAACTCTTCTCTTTCCTCGTGCCAAAAGTATCACAGACCCATTGGCTTCCAGTCCCTCTGGCTTCAGTTTCTTATTCTGGACTCCATGTGCTTCTCCACAGGTGCTGCTCCATGATCAGAGAAAAAACGAGATGGGAGGGGTTGGGGACGATTCATGGTGGCCAGCATTTGGCGAAGATGCTCATTGCTCAGAGGAACACTATTTTCATTGATAAATCAATAGTAGAAACTCAGAGAGGAGGCAATTTGTTCTTGGGAGAAACCAAGGCCACTTTCATGAGCACTGGCTCTTAAAAAATGCCCTATCAGTGACCCATATCATAGTAGGTGAAAATAAAAATCCTTCATACAATGCTCTACTCTACTCTACCCCACCCTTCATCACCAAATGTCAATTTTTAAAAACATCATTCAGTTTTACATTTTAAAAAATATAACGGGCCTACCACTGAACTTTCATTTTCCTCTTCCATTTACTCCAGGAATCATATCCAGTGAATACTTTGAAATTGAAATTATACTGAAAATGAAATAAATTAAGGAACTGCAATCTTTGGGGACATGATTTTATTGTGTCCATGTAAAATCACATGTGGGGCTTGTTTATTAGATTTTAGTGTTTTTCTATATAGGGACATATCTAAAAAAAAAAAAAAAACACACACCCTTCTTTTCTAGTGGTCCAGAAAGAGAAGAAAGGGAGCAAGTGCTGGATGTTGAAGTGAACAAAACATGGAATTAGCAATAGCTAGCTGGTACAGTGGATCTGGAGTCAGGAAGATCTGAATTTAAATCCAACCTCCAAAACTACCTCAATTTGCTTCAATTTCCTTTGGATCATTTTCCTAGTTTGTCAAATAGGGAATGGAGACTAGACCTATCATCTCCTCAGTACAGAGAATTCCTAGGAATTCCTCTATCAATATGTCATTTTTTCCCCAATTTATATTCTTAACAGTTGCTTAGAGCACTGAGTGAACTCTGTATATCTTGATGAAAAGAGGAGAGGAAAGAAAAGAACAGAAGCTATTGAGGAGAGAAAAGGAATTTTCTAACCCATGGTAATGAGACAATCCTGCAATGTAAGATGCCAGGGTGTTCCTTTATGTGTTTGACAGGTCCCTCAGATCAAGAGCTGGCAGGACTGAACACTCTGTCAGTGTTCGGTCAGTGAACTACCTAGAGTCATTCCATCAAAGTGTGTCAGAAGCAAGACTTGAACCCAGGTACTATAGACTTGAGAGCCTGAGCTATCTCTCCAAACTCCTGCTCATGGGGCTATTGAGACTATAGGAAATCCTATATTCAAAACATCTTCATTATGTGTAAGCTGCTATGAGCATGTCTCTCCTGTTTTCAAGCTTCAGGTATCATTTATAGTATCATAATTAGAATCTGAGGAAAGAGGAGAGAAGAGAGGAGACCAGAAACGAGGAGAAATGAGAGGAGAGGAGAAGAGATAGAAAGCTAAGGGATAGAGAGGGCGGGAGGAGGGGGGAGGGAGGGAAGGGAAGTCAAATATCAAATTAAAAAAGGAATGGGTTAGAAGTTGTTTAAACAAGAGAAAAGAAATAAAACTATTTACTAAACTGCCTGTTTACAATTAAACATTAGCAAAACCGAGAATTTAGAAAAAATGGATGAATCAAAATGATGGATTGAACAAAAATATAAAAACATCCATATTAATAGAACATAAAAATAGAGATCTTAAATCAAATTCATAAAATGAAATTAAACAAGTTATAAGAGAAAACCAGAAAAGTCCATTTTTTTTCAGGTGAATTCTGTCAAATAAAGATCTATAGTTATGTTTTAGTAAACTATATAAATTATTATTTAAAAAAAAACTGGGAAAGAAAGTCACTCTAGGCATTCCAGGAGGACTAGCCCTTCTGGTGTGAGGGCTGCTGAGCCCTTTACAGGGCTGTTCATCTGTCTTTGGTGTCCACCTGCCACCCAACTCTTACCTGTGACTCCAGAAAGCTGTAACATGCATATATAGTATCCACACTTAAATAAACCATCTCAGCAGATGGGCTAAATCAGGATGAAGGTAATCAACAGACCCCAAACCTGTCATGAATTAGGGAGATATCTACCCAGGTATATGAAGACTTTCCAAGACAGATGGATAGATGAGAGCAATTTGTTCCAATAGTCATGCAGGCATCTGAAGCAGGCACTATGGAACACTTAGAGCTTGATTAGACATCAAAGATGTCTTCATCCACTGCATCCTGGATTATTCCAGTCTTCTTGGCTTTTGTTTTGCCATAGAACTTCAGTGACTCCAGAAAAGAGAGGCTGACAACTTTGTTCAGCTCTGACTCACTTAAGTCAAGACATTACCCTGTGATATCATGGATCATTTCTGAAAAAGAAGTATGAACAGCAACAACAATGAGACAAAGTCATTAAACTTTAATAAAGCAAAGAAAACTATGTACTATTGATAATACATGTGTACAAAACTATTGATGCAAAATTTTAAAATTAAATCTTGGCAAAAGGTCTATAGCAATATAGCCAAAAAAATTTCCCCTATGTATAAGTTGAATATATTCCAGAGATGCAAAGATGGTTTCAAGTTAAAAAATCAATATAATCTTATTTTTAAATCACATGATCTGAGGCATCAAACTAGTAAGAAACACTCAAGTACTACATAAATATAATTAGGAAATTTGAATTAAATAAAGGATATAAATTGCTCATGGTTGGACTGTACAAACAAAAAAATGTTGATCTTAGTTTAATTTATAGGTTTAGTGCTATGCCAAACTAAGAGATTGTTCTATAGAGCTAGACAATAAAAATTATTATGAAGAGCACAGTCTAGAATTTCAAGAGAACTAATAATAAAAGCTAGCACTTAAATAATGTTTTTATATTTGCAAAGCACAATATAAATATTTTTATTTTATTCTCACAACTTTAAGAGGTACAGGCTATTATTGTCCTCATTTTATAGCTGAGGAAACTGAGGAAAACAGAGGTTAAATGACTAGCCCAAAATTATATAGCTAGTAAATGTCTGAAGCTGAATTTGAATTCATATCTCCCTAACTCTTGGCTCAAATCTATCCACTGAGCCATCTAGTTGAACAGTCCAGAGAAACATGACAAGGCATGTAAAATGATGCAAAGTGAAATGACAAGGAAGAGGAAAGCAATGTACCGAATGATCATAATGATATAAACAGAATAATAAAGGGAGACTAAATACTTTGAGATTATAATGATGAAGTTTGGCCCCAAAATAAGAATTAAGAAAAAATGCAATTTCTATTCTTTATTTCATATATTGTCAGAAATGGCTATCATGTTGGTTTTTGCTGATTTATTTTTCTTTCTTCAGGAGAGACAGTGTTGTTTGCTGCAAGAGAAGACTCTCTGAGTAGTAAAGGAATAATGGAGAATATATTACATAACTATCACTGTGATACAAAAACCTACATTTTTTTTAAATTCAAGAAAGAGAATAGCAATGGAAAGAAAAATGGATCAGAAACTTGGATTTTTGAATTATAGTTCTGCAACTTACTTGCTATCTGACCTTAAGCAAACTCTTTTTTCTCTTGGCTTTACTTTTCTATTTAAAAATGACAGCTCTAGAGTGATGGATACACTGGAAAACATCCAGAAAAGGGAAATCAGAAAGATGAAGGGCCTCCAGATCCTGCTGTATGTGGAACACCTAAAGAATCTAAAAATGGTTAACCTGGAGAGGGCACGAGAGGAGTCTTGAAAGATTTGGGAAGCTATCATGGTGAAGTGATATCTGACTTGCTCTGCTCACCTCCAAAGGGCAGAAAAATCATTGGAATGAATATGAACTGTAGTTGGCAATTTTGGGCTCAATGTGAAGAAAAATGTTCCTAACATTAGACTTGTCTTTACTACATAGAAGAATTTGCACTGAGAAGACTTTAAGCAGAGGCTAGCTAACTATTGTGGACATATGGCATAGAGAGGATTATTTTTCAAGTATGAGTTGGACTTCTTAATGATAATGATGATAATGATAATAATGATATTTGATGATAATGATATTGACATGTTTCCTTAAAGTTTGTAAAGTGCTTTACGTATGGTATTTTATTTGGCCTTCACCACATTCTTGTGAAATAAGTGCTATGGGCATTTTCATCCCCATTATGTAGTTGGGGAAATGGAGTCTGCCCATGTTAATCCATATGGGCATTTGACTTTAAGTCTTCCAGATCCCAGATTTTGTCCTGTATGATACCCTCGAGTTTCTTATAACTCAGGGTTTCTTTGATCCTTTACCTCCTAACCCTAAGTCCTATGGTGTTGTACAGCATCAATCCACTATACCAATTTACATTGACATTTTCTCCATTCCTTTTCTGAAATACGTGACCATTTATCTATATGTATGATCTGAGGATGCCAGAAAAAACTGTGATGAGGCAGTTAAGTGTTGCAGTGAATAGTTCAGGATGACCACAATTGAGGTCTCAGATGTTTATTCGCTGTGGTCAAGCTCCTCAACTGTAAAAGAGGATTAATAAAAGCACCAAGGAGTTTTATGGAGTTCAAATGAGATATTTGTGAGGGACTTAGCACAATGCCTGCCTGGCACATAGTAAATGCTATTTAAATGCTTATTCCTTTCTCTTCCCTTCAACCTCTAATGATCCAAACTTACTTTAGCCTGGCTTAAGCAAGGTCCCCAATATTAGTTACTTTAAAAGGGCCAGGGAATATGATAAAATATATGGCCAAAGTGGCTCTTTCTTGCACTGAGGTGATAGGCTCATATGTTTTGGGTCTCAAATGACTCTCAAAGGTCATCTCTTCCAATCCTTTTATTTTGCAGATGAGAAAACTTAATTCTCTCTCAGGATGCCCAACTGAAGTGGAAGCAAGACTACAGAAAATCCCTTCCATACTCATAAGACTCCATTGGGAAGTTACTATCTTGCACCAGGACTTTTTTGATTTTGTACCTGCATTCTTTAGGCCAAGCTATACTATAAGATGATGGCTCTTATAATTCAATCCTTGCACACTGATAAAATATTCCCAGTTGCATCTGCTCTTCTGAGTTCTCTACATGGATGGAAATTTAAAGCCATTCTAATGCTCAAGGATAGGAGTAAATGTTAAAATATAAAATCCCATTTTATTTTTATATGTTTATGAATTTATTACACTCTGCTCACCTGGAGCCAGCTTTATTTCAGACTCCATTAAAATAAAGAATGATATGTTGCCACTGTTTGCCACTGGTCATCCTTCTCGATGCCGAGGGCAGGAATTGAGCCTGGAATGCAGACAACTTTTGATTAAAAAAAAAAGTTATGTGTTCTGTTTACTTTTCCTTCTTGACACTTTGACATAAATCCCCCAGACAGATGATTTTTCCATTTCTCCATGCATCCTCTGCTGTTATCCTGATTTAGAGGAGACATCTATGCCAAGTTTCCCTCCTCTGCAGTCTTCCCTCTAACCCTTCAGGCTTCATTGCTACTTCCAACTTGCCATTATCAAAAGAAAACATCAAACCTGAACCAGGAGAAGTTCACAATTTAAGCAATAACAACACTAATTGGTTACCTACTTTACAAAGAGCACTATCCACTTGGTACTTACAACATTAGAATATATAATCGGCTCTTCTCAAGGACTTCAAAATCTACTAAGATGAAATCCAAAACCAGATAGTTACAATTTCACATAATAAATGTATTTTTAAAATTATAAAATCAAGAGCAAATTGAGATCCAAAAGTAAGGGGATGAGGTTATGACCAACTAAGGAGATAAAGGAAGGTTTCCTGCAGATACAATTTGAATTGGATTTTTAATTGCTAATTAGCATAAATTTATTTTGTGGTGGGATAAACATACATAAACATACAAATAGGAAGATTTTAGATATCTGGAAGCAATTGAGCTAGTAAAAATATCCAAAATTTTTTCCAATCCAAAATTTTTCAGCTTAAATAAAGCATAGAATTTCTTGAAGGTTGTAATATGAAATGAAACTGAAAGTGTAGGATGAGACCATATGGTGGATGCAAGGCCTTGAATGACAAGCCAAGGGGTTTTCAACTTCATTAATTTCACTAGACTATAGGGAGCCATTGAAGATTTTTGAGCAGAACAGTGACATGCATGATCAAATCTATAGCTAAGGAAAAAATATGCTGATAGTAATGAAAGCTGGAGGGAAAACGGAGGTGCAAGTATATGTAAGGAACATCCAGAAAAGGAACTCTAGAGCATTCTGTTAGGTGAAATCTTCAAAAGTGGGTGGGTAAAGGCATTAGGATGGATGGCCATAGAGTTGGTGACAATATAGAAAAAACTCAATCAAAAGCTGTGTTTCTTGAAAAAATATGATTAGACTAGAACAAGGAAAATGAGGCAAAATAGGAATTAAAGAAAATAAAGTAATGAAACTACAAGACCACATCTTCATGGACCAGTCCTGTAAGATGTAATTCCAAAAAGTTAATTTGTATTTTTTTGCAAGCTTACCAAAATGTGAAATATTTCTTGCTATAACCAACATCAGTACACAGGTAGAAGAAAGCAGAGAAGTTGCATTTGGCCTATTATAACTTTTTGTCATACCAATAACATCTGTGTATCTTGATTTTTTGCTGCCATGAGAAAAAAATCTTTAAAGATATAAAATATGACAACAAAATATTCTTTTCCCTTTCATCTTATCCTTCATTACAATAGGTGGGGAGTATCAGACTTGTTATCTGCCCTAATCAAAAATGTTAGGAATTTCTCTTTCCTTCATACCCCACTGAACAAAGTATTTTTACAACAGATCTAGTTGTCCAACAGGGGAAATGGCATCCAGCACCATGAAGAGAGAATTTAAAGTCAGTGGAGGTGGTTCCAAGGAGTTTGATCCACTGCAACAGAAGAAAGCCAGATATGGATTAAGAAAGTTTGCTATGGTAACTGGCATATTGAAAAAGAGGATGTTGGTAGAGGAAAGGGCATTGACATTGATTATAATTATATAGGAAGTTTAACTGAGGTAAAGCAACTGACAAATAAAACCAAAAAAGTCTAGAACTGTCTTAATGAGAAAGATACTTCATCTTCTTGACAAGTAGAAAGGGAAGGCAGCTAAGGACAACATTTGTTGAGAATATAAACTCATTTGAAAAGTTTTTATGAGAAGATCATAAGCAATATCACCTTGTAAAATAACAAGAAACACAGGAGGGAACAGTTTTAAAGAAAGTTTGGAAAAAGACCCAACTAAGCAAAATCATCCCTAAGGCATTTAAGAATAAAACTGGAAGGATGAGAAATTATGAAAGATGGAATAGAACTGAAAAGATATTCATAACAAATTCTTTTCATTTTCAGTAAATGGAACCTAAAATCACAATCAAGATGGGATTACAAAGAAAGTGGAAATTACACGGAAAAAAGAGATGGAAAAAACAGCTATAAACCAAATACATACAAAAGAAGTCTCAGCTGGAAGTACAATGTTGAGGGCATAAAGAGATCAATTTTCAAAGCATCTAAAGAAGATTCTAAAGGAATGGAAAGAAAAAAAATCCTCAACATTATTATTATCCAAAAAAGACAACTGAGAGCATATCAGTAACTACTGATCCATGCTTTCTCATTTATATACAATTGGTTTACCTTTTTGGATTACTTTTACAACTCCTAAATTTAATTTCAGGTTGGGTTTCTTAATGGATAGCTATTCTTTCAGATTCAGGTTTTTACTACTAAAGCTATAGCTCACAAGCTACCACCTTACCTTTAATGTCAAAACTGTCCCTGAGATTTAATTGGCTCCTGCCTCCCATTCACAGCTTCCTAGTCATCTAACCTCATAAAAAGTGCTATCCATGTATGGACTATTTAAGGAAAGCTAATCCCACAACTACTTATATAGGACATGGTGGATAGAGAATGATAGATAGAACACTGGGTTTGGAATCAGGAAGATTCATCTTCATAGGTTCAAATCTAGTCTCAGATACTTATCAACTGTTTGTCCCTGGGCAAGGCACTTAACCATTTGTTCAGTTTCCTCATCTATAAAATGAGCCAGAGAAGGAAATGGCAAACACTCCCGTATCTTTGCCAAGAAAACCCTAAATCGGATCATGAAGAGCCAGACATAACAACAACAACAAATCTCTATTGAAAAGTGCACCAGGAGCACAGCCTGTATTCAGTTAGACAATGGCCAGCTATCCTTCCAATTTCAATGGAAAACTTCTTCACACTTTCTAAAGGGAAAACAGGATATAAACTCTATTTGCACTTTGCTTAAACACATTAACACCTTGTCTCTCTATTGCCTGTCCCCTTCTGTGGTTTCATCAAATGAGCTTGGCAGGTGGAAGGGAAATTAATTGATCAGAAACCCAATCCCTGATGAGATTTATCTATATATGTGTATTGAGGGTATCCTTAGTAAGAGAGGGTAATAGAAGGGAACAAATAGTTTTTGCTTATCTTTTCCATAATTCAAACTTTTAAAATATATAGACAATGAAAGATCCACTCCACTTATTGTATGCTGACAATGTACTTGGTTCAATAGAACTAGGTACCACATTGTACACTCTCCTCCAGAAAGGTATCTCCTCTGCATATGTCAAAATTATACAAGATTCCTTAAAAGATACAACAGAAATAACCTTGTTGGAAAGCCCTCAGGTTATTAATATCAAGTGAGGCATAAAACAAGGAGACATATGCTCATAAAGGTGTTCGCCGCTGTCATGGAGGACATCCAGAATAGAATCCAAGCCAAAATGGAATTTTCTGTAGATGTACAGAGTTTCCAGATGCTACTGTTTGTTTATGACTGCACTGGTTACATCAAACCCCAGAACATTACAAAACCTCCTAAATGAAATCTATAATCACTCAAAAAGAAAGTTGATTCAACTCTCCACTCAGAAAGAATGGAGATGAGAATTTCCTATTGTCCTGACTATGACATTCAGTTGGATGAGTAAATTCTTGGGCTCATTGATCAGTATATGTAGCTTGGACTGGTACTATAAAAGGACAATGATCTGGACTCAAAATTAAGCAGGAAGAGGAAAGTAGTCAAAATTACTTTTGGAAAATTAAAGAGTTCTTTTTAACATTTCCAAATTTCTCCCTGAAACAAAGGTCTGTTTTTTTTTTTCAAATATCAACAATTTTCCAGTGATATTATATGTCTGTGAGTTGTAAAACACTAGTCTCCAAAGAAATGAAGATTTCCCCAAAAGGCAATGGGAAACTGCACAGTTTAGCACAATAAAAAAAAGGAATCAAATGGATGAGTGAAAGGAATATCACTGAAGAAATTCATGAACAAAAATGAACTAGTCATGTGACATGAATGATGATGGATAATTGATAAATCCATATAATCCAGTGGTATTCTTATTAAGTCAAGGAACAATTCCTTTGAAAAAGGAATGCACTTTCCGGCTATTCCACTCTTAAGGAGTTTTTTCTCTAATGAGGGAAGACAATAAACAAAAGAAACCTGAAAAGGATGGGGGTTATAGGAGCATATTGTTCTGTGGAGCCAAAGCTAAGCAGAGATGCTGATGGAAAATGGAATGCCCAGGAAGGTTGTAAGAGCCCTTTATAAAGAAAGGTTTTGGGAGAAGTTCAATGTTCTGCTCTCCAGTCCTCCATTCAAAGGAGAGGAAACTGAGGGTTAATTGAGAAGGTAAAGAATATCAAAAACTGAGTCATGCTTTGTAGCAATAAAATTTCAGGTAACCATCTTGTCTTTTATAAAATCAAATGTGTTAGGAAATTTTGGGTTCTTGGTATAGAGCTAGTTCTTGTTCAGACGTACCACTTCAGCTATTTTAACTCTAAGTGGCAGAGTGTCAGCCTGGATCCTGGGAGACTCATCCAGTGGAGTGGATCATTCATTGTCTATATATTTTAAGAGTTTGAATATTGGAAAAAATAAGCAAAAGCTACTGTAATCCTGGGCAAACCACTTAATCCTGTTTACCTCAATTTCCTTATCTGTAAAATGAGGCAGAAAAGGAAATGACAAAACACTCCAAAATCTTTGCCAAGAAAACTTCAACTGGGGTCATAAAGGATCAGATATGACTGAAAATGACTGAATGAACAAACAAAATATCTTAAAATCTTATAATTTAAGCTATTTCTCCTACATAAATACTCTAGTAGAGAATGCAAGTATTTTTCTATAATTTTACATATGAGGCAACTGAGGTAATGAGGTCAAGTGACTTCCTAAAAGCCCTAGTAATTAGCACTCAAACTCAGGATCAAATAAGACAATTTATGTAAAATATTTTGAGATTATTAAAGTGAAATGGTAATAATGTCAGGTAGCACAGTGGATAGAGTGCTGGACTTAAAGAGTCAGGAAATCTCAAGTTCAAATCTAGCCTCAGATACTAGTTCTGTGAACTCAGACAAGTCATCTAACCTTATCTGCCCCAGTTTCCTCATCTGTAACTTGGGGAGAATATATCCTAACTCACTACTACCGCCAAGATGTTACAAAAATAAACTAATACCTGTAAAGCAGCTTGCAAATTCTAAAGCACTGTATACATGATACTATCATTAATATTATTTAATATGAAAAGAAGTTTTGCCAATTTATGGGTATGAGTAAAAGATAACTTGTCTAGGGTAAAAATTACATACACTAAAAGCTATTTAAAGTGGAAGTCTCAGGAGCAGGAACTACTCCTTTTCCCTACAATATAGGACCAACTTTTGCTATATGGATAAGAAAAGGAACTATTTTTCTCCTTCTTCCTTTTCTTTCTCCTCCTCAAGTGCCCTAACAGCTTCTAGTTCACACAACTACTGTTGTCCCAGGGAGACTAAATGATGGTTTTTCAAAAGGAGAGGAATAATAAAGATAAGATATTTTTTTCTAAAAAGGAGAAAAAAATCAACAGAAGGAAGACCTTGCAAAAGCTTTTTTTTTTTTTTTTTCATGTAACCCTCACATTTTTGCCAAGTGTATTATATCTTAAAGGCTCTGATGTCATCTGGCCTCATTCATTGAGAATGAAGGTCTGGCAGCCCCAGACTATGCAATTTCTCCCATCGGTCCCCAAACCACAGACTAGACAGAGTCCTCCATACATTCCTGAGACATTCACTTTCAATAAGGATGTTATAAAAGATTACCTCACAATGAGAAATGAGAGCCAGGCAAAGTATAATTTCCTCAAACCTCAAATATACATTATTATAATAAAATACCACTTTCTGCTCTGTAATTATAATAACTGAGCCTGCCCCTGAAAAAGAGATGAGGAAAAATATATGCTCCCACTCCCCCATTCATTGGAGATGGGAGAGGGAAGAATCACTTATTCAGTATCTATTATGTGCCAGGCACTGTGCTAACTGCCTTTCAAATATACCTTACAAAAATACCTATGAAGTAGGTACTATTATTCTGACGATTTAAAGAAACTGAGGCATCTTGATAGAGATTAAGGGATTACTAAGGGTCACACACCAATACATTTCAGAAAGAGTTGAATTCAGGTCTTCCTGACTTCAGGAACAACTCTCTAATCCACTGAGCCTCTAAGCAACACGAATGCAGAAATATCACATATTGTTAGACAGTTTATATGTTGGCTAATTTTACTGAACTGTTTTCTTTTTTTTCCCTTCTATTTTTTATTTTTGTTACTCAAAATGGCTCCAAAAGGAATTCAAAGATTTATGAAACCAAAATTAACAATGAAATTAATTTTTAAAATAAAACACTATTTTTTGTTCTTGCCCATATCATCACTCTTGACTTTTGGTGTCCAATTTTGCCATCTCTACTCTTTATAGCAAAGTGGATTTAATAACTTATATGTTAATATATTAATTAAAGTGGACTTAATAGCATATATTAATACCTAACTAATATATTAATCGATATAATAAGATATAATGCCAGCAAGTTTTTGCAGAATTGGCCATAAACCTGAAGATGTTGTAGTTTGGCTCTTATTCTAATGACTTGCCACAATCCTAGGAACAAGAACAAAGACAGTAGAAAGATGAGTTGGTAAAATGGATAGAAGGGTCATCTTTGCAATCAGAAAGGCTCATCCACCAAAATTGCTCTCTCCAAAGTTAATAATGATTTCTTAGGTACCAAATGCAATGGCCTTTTCTTTTCCTCATTTTCCCTTGTTCCTCTGCTGCCCTTGGCACTATTGATCATTCTCCTCTCTGACACTCTCTTCTCTTTAGGCTAGAGAACATCACTCTCTCCAGGGTAGAGAACATCACTCTCTCCTGGTTCTCCTCTTTCCTGACTATTCCTTCTCAGTCTCCTTTGCTGATTTTTTCTTCAGATTATGCCCTTAAACTATAAGTGTCCCTCAGGATTCTATCCCACACCCTTTCTCCCTCGGTATCAAAGCTTCTTAAACTGGTTTGCCTCACCATATGGGGTAACATAACTGAATTATGAAATGATTTATTATCAAGAAATGTTTGGTTAGTTTACCTATTTTATATACCTATATGCCTGGTAGTCACGTAAAGACTTCTTAGATGACAAGAGATCACCTGTTTTATTCTATTTTGTTTATCTCATCAGTTTCCTGGGGGATTTACTATCTCTATACTGATGATTCTCAAATCCGCCTTTACTGCCTCAGAGACTCTGCTGATGTTCAAGCCTTTCCCAATTTTTTTTCTGTTAATTATTCCTCTTTATCTTGTATAGATTTGTTTGTGTGTTCTCCCCCATTAGAACATAAGCATCTTGAAGGCAGGGACTGTCTTTTGCCTCTTTTTGTATCTCCCATGTTTGACATGGTGCATGGTACATAGTAATAATTAATAAATATTCCATTAATATCCAGACTTCTATAACATATACTAACTCTCTGAGACTCTGGCAAGTTATTTAACCCCCCAGTGCCTCAGACAACTTTCAAAACAGTTAGACAACTTCATCTGGGGATGTAATCATTTTGACTTGTAAATACTTATGAAAATTAACCAAAGTATTCTTTAGGTTCAAGGACAATGTCAATAGAGTGGCAGGCTGATGTAATGCATAGAGAGCCAGCATTGGAGTTTGGAAAAACTGATCTCAAGTCTCTTTACTCACTCCCTGTGTAACCCTGGGAAAGACTACATCAAGATATAGGCCTTTTTTGAGGAAAAGAATTGCCCCAGTGGGAGTTTTTTCACATGGATGAAATCAGGTATTAAAAAGAATTTTCCATACATGTGAAATCATGAATCTAGTCCCTATCCCCATATGTGTACACAGCCACATATAAATGTATGAAGGTAAGTATGTATAAATGTATATATACATATGCATGCATTTTGAGAGACTAATTGAATGGACCATCTGTCCAAATACATGCATAATTTGGGCAACACACATTTTTCATACACATTTTTCCAATATGCACAATTAAACTAATCTCATTAGGGGTATTGTGCTTTTACACACACCACTACTCTATCACCATAATAACCTGTAGGCATATTCTTTAACAAAGTGGAATGGCACTGAAATGTCATATCCCCCACTCTCCAATTAAATGATAGTCTCTATTAAGTAAAGAATTGGGTTGTTTTTTTTAATATTTATATTCACAAAATCTAACTGATCATGGCAAATGGAAGCACTTAATAAATGTTTATTGAGCTGAAATTATGTCTAATGAGGTTTGTGAGATCAAAGAACTTTAAAGTCTTTTTTAAAAAAAAAACTTTAATTTTTTTTAAATCACTGGTTCCAGCCAATCTTGCTTCCTTTTTCTCTGTATTTCATATTTTCCTTTAAAAAGTTTTGCTTTTCCTTTTTAATTCTTTGGTTCTCAGAGTTCTCATCTACTCCCTCCCCAAATATTGGCCTCTCCCAGGTTAGCTCTTAAGGGAAACAAAAAGTATGTTTCTATCCTGGAGCATGTACTGCCAGCTGTCATCTTCTAATAGATCAACCAAGGCTAGGAACAATGCTAACACTGTGAAACAGGGCTGCAATTACTGTATCAGATACATCTGGAATAAAGGAGTCATTGAAACTATGAACAGAAATAGTTAGATACAGTAAGATTTTACACTATGGTTAGCAGATCAACTTTGACAGTAAACCACCAATGGGAACTTTATGAATTGATTCAGTTTCCCAAATTTATATAGCCAGTCTTAATTATTTCCTTTAAATATTTTTTAGTTTTATATCACCTAATGTTGGCTGGTATCTTAAAGTCAACATGTCCAAAGCAAAGCTCATTATATTTCCCACTACTACCACCACCACCAAAAAAACCGTAAATCCCTCCTCCAAACTTCCCGATTTCTATTTTTTTTAATCATCTTCCTAGTCACTAAAGTTCATAAACTTATACTTAGCTTGTGCTAAATATTCTTAATTTTAGCTTTACAATACTTCTTGCCTGTTTCCTTCTCTCAACTTAAATAATTATGACCCTAATTCAGTGCATCAGTACCTTTCACTAAGATTGATTACAATAGCTTCCTGAGAGAAAGTCCTTATTCCAATCTCTCTGTTCTTATAATCACTGCCAAATCAATATTCCTAAAATTCAAGTCTGACTATACCATTCCCTTTCTCAAAAAGCTTCAGTGTTCCCAATGGTCTCTAAGATAAAATAAATTTCTCTATCATTTAAAGACTACTACAATTTAGCTCCTATTTCATTTTTCCAGATTTATTGTAAAGTATTTCCCTTCACAAAATTAATTAATAATCAGGAAACATTTATTTAGACCTAAACATTTTACTCCTTCATTCTTCGCAATACATTCATTGTATTCTAGGGATACAAAAAGAAGCAAAAAGCAATCCCTCAAAGAGTTTATGTTCCTGGAAAAGTGATCTACCAGCTAGCTGTTCACTGAGTTTAAAACAGCATCTCCCTTCTTTCTGCCTTTGCGGCTATGCCCAAAGGTTAGACTGTCCTCCCATCTCATTTGCATCTTAAAGTTCCCCACTTATTTTATGGCTCTGCTTAGTTGTTACTTCCTGCTGTCAGGATTGTTAGTTCTCTTGTAATTACTTTGTATTTATTTATTGATTGACATTTTATACCTTTCTATCACTTAGAATGTAAACTGCCTGAAGACAAGGACTATTTATTATCATTGGTAATAATATGATTAATTATTATTATTACATAGTAATAGCTTTATACACATCATCTCATTTATCTCCAATGTTTTATAGTAATCTTTTATATAACATATACTTAATAAAAATTTGTTGAATTGAATAGAATTAAACCAGTATGATTTAGCTTCTCCTAATAAAAGGAATGAGCCATCTTGCTTTTCCCTCTACCTTGGGAATCTCTACCTTGATTAATATAATTAATATAATATAATATATAAACATATATAATAATTCATATAAAATTCATTAGATAATAAATTTAATTAATGCTTCTCAGAAATAATCTTTAAAAAGTCATATAAGTATCGTTGTTAATATTCAATAGTTATATATACTTTAACATGTTTAACATGTATGGGACTACCTGCCATCTAGGGGAGGGAGTGGAGGGAAGGAGGGGAAAAGTTGGAACAGAAGTGTTTGCAAGGGTCAATGTTGAAAAATTACCCATGCATATGTTTTGTCAATAAAATGCTATAATAATAATAATAGTAATTCAATAGTTATGAAAAACCAATTTTCAGATGTTGTAGTATTGGTGAATAAGGGCTAGTCTAAAGGCAAGGGTGTTGAATTCAACTCTTGTCACTTAGTAGCTGTATGACACTGAGAACATACCTTCATATATAAAATAGAAATAATACCAGCACTTGTGTTATCTACCTGACAGAGTTGTTGTAAGAAAAGAGCTCTGTTAACTTAAAGACACTAGAAATTGAAATTATTACTATTGTTATCAGACAGTCCTATTTCTGCAGAGTGAAGTATTCAAAGACGCCAGCATATAATAATTTAAAGAAGGACAGTTAGAGATTCTAAGAGATAAAAGTGAGGAAGTAGATTGTAGGCATGAAACACAGACATATACAAGTACATCATTAAAGTGGTAAAAGTACCTATAAATTATCAGAGCTACTCTTAGTATCATAGTATGAAAGGATTTAGAGTTTAAAAAGACTTCAGATGCTGTCACTTTCACCAAATCTCCATTTTTAGTAGCCTAGAGAAGTGACTTGCCAAAAATCCCAAAAGATACTTAGTCTTTACCCTTTTGGGAACCAAGCAGTATGCTGACCACTCATGTGTGTGTAGCTTTATAGAGCCCTTTATATCTTGGTGATCTAAATAATGATATTATTATTGTATATAAGGGGAAGGAAGGAAGGAAGGAAGGGAGGAAGGGAGGAAGAGAGGAAGGAAGGGAGGGAGAGGAAAGGAGGGAAAGGAAGAGGGAAGGAGAGAGGGAAGTAGGGGAGAGAGAGGGAGGGAGGAAGGAGGAGGGAGGAAGGAAGAAAGAATAATAATAAGTCATAGTTATATTTCATGAAGTACTACCAACAATAGCTTTGTAAAAGATAGTACATATATATTCCTTTTAGAATTAAAGTAAGATTCAAAAAAGTTAATTGATTTTCCCATAATCATATATCTAATGTAAGAGCTATGATTTAAAATAAGGCTTTCAAATCTAATTCACTGTCTTACTTTTGACTGACAGGGCCTAATTCTTCTTTGGGTCCCTAACTGACTCTTTCTCTGAGGCTAAGGGTCAAATTCTTCAAGGCCCTCTCCACTCTTAGGGAGTGTTTTAATTTTAATTTTGTTTTGTTTAGTTTGTTTACCAGTGTTTTAGCACTAATATTATTGCTGATCTTTCACTCAATAGCTGGTTGCCCTAGAATTCCATGAAATAGAACTTCTTCATACCTCATTACAGGTAACAAAATGTAAAATCTTTTTTTACTAAAACATTAACACTTTCTTGTTTTTTTGTCTGTCCCTTATCTTGTAATTTCAAGTGGTTTTAAGAGTGAGAATCTTTTGATCAATTATATCCATATCATCCATATCAACTCCCATAATCCCATCCCCATGCATATACATTTGTATATATGTGCATTTTATTTACATGTATGTGTGTGTATAAGAAAATAAAAATATTTATATAGCAATTACTAGGTTCTAGGCACTGTGCTAAGCAATTTACAATTATTATACATACATACATACACACACACATTATTAGAATGTAAGCTCTTTGAAAGTACGGAGAATGTTTATTGTCTTTGTTTCCCTATTATCTGGGAAGAGCCTGATGCATAGTAAGCATTTAATAAATGCCTACTGATTGATTGATATAAGTATGGTCTAGCATCTTACTGTTTCTCTAGAGGGCACTTATCCAACATGTGAACACATGAATTGATCACTGAACATTTTTCAGGCAAAGTTTAAAAAAATGTAAAACGACATCTACTGCCTGAAATTCAATGAAAGAAAAAAAATTATTGTGTATGAATTTCAGAGAGCCATATCCCCATTAGTGGCTTTTACTAATAGTTTCAGAATGATGCTATTTCATTGTCATCTTCAAAGTGATTTAAATTCTCATAACTCTTAATGCTTTTTAGAAAGAACCTAGTTATTTAATGGGGATCAAAACCATACGAGTCAAGCTAAAAGCTCCAAGGAGTCAATCATTGGAGTAATGTTGATACAACCTCAGTGTTATTAAGGAAAGGCAGTATCAACAATTAATTTGGAGCCAGAAAAGCTAGGTTTAAATCCAATCCCAACTGTTCTACTTAGTGTTAATGTTATCTTGGAGATACAAGTATACTGGAATACAATTGTAAAAAAAAAAAATTAATCTAGTTCATATGCCCCAGATTAAGAAGCCCTATCCTAAGCAATAAAGGAAATTTATCAATACAGTATACTCTTCAAAGAAAATCTTATATATTGTACTACTTGGAAAACAAAGTCAATGAGTGACTTTGATGGGGCAGGGTCAATGGCAAGGAGATTGCTTGTTCACTAATCTTCTAGTATGTCATCCTTACCTTGTAGGAGAAATCTAAATCTTTTTTTTTCCTTTGTTAATTATTTTATTTTTCTGCTTATACATGTAATATTACCTTTTTAAATACACATTTCTTTATGAATCTTGTTGAAAGAGAAAGCTCAAAACAAAAAGAAAAAACCAAGGAAGAGATTAAAAAAAAAAAAAACTGAAAGAAGTGAGCATAGCAAGTGTTATTTTATATTCAATCTCCATAGTTCTTTTTCTGTATACTGATGCTATTTTCTATACAAAGTTTATTGGGATTGCCTTGGATCACTGAATCACTGAGAACGAAGTGTTTCATAACTGATCATCACACATTCTTGCAATTATTGTACAATGTATTCCTGGTTTTGCTTGTTTTGCTCAGTATCGGTTCATATAAATCTTTCCAGTTCTTTCTAAAATTACCTTGTTCATCACTTTTTATAAAACAATAACATCCCATTATCTTCATATACCACAACTTGTTCAGACATTCCTCCATCAATGGGCATAAACTCATTTTCCAACTCTTTCCTACCAAAAAAAAGAGCTGCTACATGTGGGTCCTTTTCCCTTCTTTATGATTTCCTTGGGATACAGACCCAGTAATGGCACTGCTGGGTCAAAGGGTATGCATAATTTTATGTTCTTTGGGCATAGTTTGAAATTGCTTTCCAGAATAGTTGGATCATTTCACAACTCCACCGACAATGTATTAATACCCCAGTTTTCCCACACCCCCTCCAACATTTTATCATTATCTTTTCCTGTCATTTTAGCTAATTTGAAAGGTGGAAGGTGGTACCTCAGAGTTGTTTTAATTTTCATTTCTCTAATCAATAGTGACTTGGAACATTTTATCACATAACTATAGATGGCTTTAATTTCATCTTCTGAAAATTGGAGAAATCTAAATCTTGATGGAATCATGTAGCATTTTGTAGGGGAGGAAAAAAATGAACTTCTTGACATGTTAAGAGTCGACTGGCAACAATTACAAGAGCAGTTTCTTCCTGAGGATAAAAAGGTGATTTGAATGTTTCATATGCTTCTATCTATTCTAAGGCTTCTGGAGTTCTTTGCTTTTTACATTTTCTGTCAAATAAAATAAACCATTTCATATTCAATCATCCCTCTCTATTTTGAGGACTTGTTTGGAAGCTGGAGACCTCATTTACAGAGACCATTACACCAAACACTTTGTATACATTAAGGCCTTAACAAATATGGGATTGAATAGAAGTGAAGAAATCTTCTGATCCCAGATCCTAAATTATAGAAGTATTTTTCCAAAGTCAATTGAAGCTTATGCTTATTCCTTTAACAGTTTTTAATCTTTTTAAAAGGATAGACTCTCAAATGAGTAATCTCCATTATCATAAAATTCCCAAAACAACAATCAGTATCACTGGAGCAATTTCTGTGTCCCACATACATAACTCAGTCCATTTTCTCTATTATTTAATCCCATGGATTAAATGACCAAATAATTTTGAAGACCTCTGAGTTAAAGAAAAAATCCAAATAGGCATGGCTCTTTTAAGAGTACCAGAAATTGATTACTCTCCTCTAAAGCTATTCCCAATTTAGGACAGGGTCAGGAATGCCAACAAAATGAACCAAATGGCAGTCCCATGTAAAATCATAAAGAATATCTACAATGTATAATGCTAAACAAGCAAACTTTGTTAGGTCATAACTAGGATAGAACAACACCCACCCACAAGACCCAGGAAACTCTCTACAATAATCTTTTCATCCCACAATCTTTAATAGACATGCAAAAAGTGGGCATATCTACTTTGTAATTTAAAAAAAAATTTAAATGAGTGGCCTTTTATTCTTGCTTTTCTAATTGAGTATTTCTATAAAATGGATAGCTCCATTTGCATTTCCCCCCTCTTTAAATTGACAACTGCCTTGATGAATAGAGAAAGCGCAGGCATCTGGACTCTTTGGCTTAATTGTAAGGAAGAAAGCTGTTCATGGAGGCCAAGTGTGTAGGTGGTAGCCATTGTTTGTTTTTCCTGAAGCTTATGAAAAGGAGCTTTTGCATCACGCATAGTCATGTCCCACACCATAGAAGCAAAATAGAAAATAACAAGATGAAACCCATTTTCTAACCCAAATGGATCAAAATGAGCCATCAAAGGCTAGAGCATAAAGTAAGTGAGAGAGAAAACTGCTGGAAGGAAAGCTTATAAAATACACCTGTGCCCATGCTAGTGGAGAAATTTCTATTCATAACCCTGCCCCCACCAGTCCTTAAACAAGCAGCACTTAGAAAATGTATTTCATTCCAAAATGTTCTCATATTTTCCAGAGACAAAAAACACAAAATCCATTTCTGCACCTAATCTTGATGAAGATGGCTGCTGACTTCTTTCTAATTCACATACTAGGTAATTCAGAATGTTTTAGATTCAACAAACTTTTATAAAGTGCCTATTGACTCAAGCTATACCTTTAGAGACTGCAGAATATAATGGAGAACGCCATATCCAGAGTCAGAAAGAGCTGGATTCAAATCCCAACTCAGGAATTCACTAGCTATAAGACCATCGGTAAGATACGGCTTCTCTGGACCTCAATTCTTCATCTGTAAAATGAAGGGATTGGACTAGATGACTTCTAGGGTCCCTCCACGGCTCTAAAGCTATGGTTCCATGACCCACTAAAGCCTTAGAAAGCAGATGATCTGCCTTGATGGAGGGAGTTTTCATACTGTGAGTTCCTCATCCTCATAAAAATCATACAGAATTAAAAAAAAAAAACTAGACCCTTATCTATATAGCTCTTAAAGGAATCATGTTCTCCTGTACAGAATAACATATTCTATGAGAAAAGAAATAGAGGGGTTTTTTTTTTTTTTTTTTAATGAGGTGTTAACACCTGGGAGCTCCAGGGAAGAAAGCATCTGGGCTAAGTCTTAAAGAAAGGACTCCAAAATGTGAATGACTATGAGAAGAAAAAGTGCTCTAGGAGAGCTTGTGAGAAGGCAAGCATTAGGGAGACCAATTTAGATTTACAAGTGGAAGGGAGGGAACTCAGAGGTCAGAAACTACAACTCTCATTTTACAGATGAAGGAAATGACCCCTAGAGAAATTGAGTAACTTATCCAAGACCACACAGATATTAAAGCTTTTGGAGAAACTTGAATCAAGGCCTTTCTGACTCTCATTTGATTGATCTATCCACTACAATATATTAGCACAGAGCCTGATACATAGTAGGCCTTTAATACATATTTATTGACTGACTTTAAATGGCATACTGAGGAGTTCTGATAATCTCCTAGAGACAATAGGGAGACCTTTAATGGGACTTTTCCTTGACTGACCCCAAACTCTCTCCCAAGAGAGAGATGCATCCCAGAATCAGACATACCTTTGTCCTTCCTATTTAAGCTGGCAACTATTGGTGTATCAGTAAATCCATAATATAGAAGGAGATGATAGCCTGATCTATGTGGTCCCTCATTCATTTGTTAGGTAAATAAGGAAGAGGGCTGTTATTCTTTTAACAACAACAAAGGAAAAAAAAAACTTAAAATGTAAAATAAGAAAGAACTGCCATGTGCACAGCAGAACATAAGTGAAGATTCAAAACATAAAGCAATAAATTTCCATTTTAAGAAAGCCTATGTAATAAATTCTATACATTATGTTCAGAGCTGTCCATCTTTGCTTTCTTGTAAGTTTTCTTTTGTTCTCTGTTGTGCACGTTTTACTTTATTTTTTCCTTTCTTCCCCTCCTACCAAGAAGGCCACAATCAAGCAAAGATATATTATATGTGTATAATATATACACACATTCACAACTGTAAATATACATAGATATTTACAATCATATAATATGTATACATATACAATTATACTCATTTATTTATTATACTCATTTATTATTTATTTCCACTTGTCCTCTGAAGGTGGAGAGTATCTTTTTTTCATAAGTCTAAGTCTTTCCATATTTTTCTAAATTAACTACCTTATTTTTACACCACAGCAACAGTCCAACCTTATAGTATCTAGTTATTTTAAATAGTCTAAAACAACATTAACCAATATGGCTGAAATATAGCATAGTTTCCCTAATTTTCTCTTTTGATTAAATTGACTTTAGCTTTAACTTTGTCTGAGATCATGATCATTATCCCTGCTTTTTTACATAATGAATTCTACTACTGATCTTCATTTTATGTTTGTGTGCATCTCTCATTTTTAAAACACTTCCTGAAAGCAACATATTGTTGAGTTCAAAATTTTAATCAGGGCAGTTATGCTAAAGTTGTCTTTATTCTTCAGTACTACCTACATGGTCAAAAAACTTTATCTTGACCTTTGATTCTTCACCCCACTGGCAGATAAGAGGTAACACGGAATTGAAAGTCTTGAGCAGCCTTGGGACAGCATTAGACTTAGAGTTAGGAAAACCAGTGTGAAATATCACCTCAGAGGCTTGCTAGTCATATTACCTTGGATTTCTCCATTTATAAAATGGCAATCATAGCATCAAAGTCATAGGCTTCCATGAGGTTCAAAGGAGGTAACATGAGGTAATATAATATAAAGCATTAGAAAAACTTTAATGTAGGTACTAATAATCAATGAACCAACATTCACTAAACACCTGCCATTTATCAGATACTGTGTTAGATGCTAGCAGTATAATAAAAATAAAACAGTTCTTGCCCTTAAGGAGCTATTGATAAAGACATTATGGTCATAGATATGTACAAACTAAATACAAAATTAACATTGCACTAAGACTTATGGGTGCACTGGGAAGTCACTTAACCCCAATTCTCTCTCTTGTCTCTGTATCTCTCTATATCTCTTGTTTTCTGTGTCTCTGTTTCTGTGTGTCTCTGACTTTTCTCTCTCTCTACACACACACACACACACACACACACACACACACACACACACACACACTACACCACCACTACCAAAGACAAAACAAAACAAAAAAGGCTTATCCTGTATACATATACTGTAAACATCCTGTATACACAAAATAAAGACATGATTGTTAAACACAAAGTAGTTTGGGAAAAGGGGGAACTAATCTAGTAGGAAAGGAGGGATCAGGAAAAGCTCTTCATTAAAAGTGTTATGGAATGTTAGGTTCACACTGAGTTAGAATTTAATTATAAACCAAGCTTATAAAATTAAACCAGAACTTTATTTCTATACAGAAAAAGCTTGGAAGACTTTGGCATGAGAAACTAAGAGCAATGGATAACAAGAGATAAGTCCTATATAAAGACCCTAGAAAACAGAAAGGTCAGCTCTGGTTCCCAAGAGAAAAACAGCTCTTGAAATCTATTTGACACTTTATTAAAATGAGCAAACAGATCCTTGTGAGTCATGCTGGATAATAAGAGATAAGGAATAATTGTGGAATCAGATCTCCCCAACCCTTGCCATAAAGAGATTTTTATTTTTCTATCTTACAACCCACAAATATTGCAACTGCCTAAACAAATGTTTTCTGCTTTTTACATACTACCTGTAGAAAACCTTATAAAGAGTGAAGAGCCCATCATTAGATCTTCTGGTAATAGATATTTCTTCCAACTCCACAAATAACTGTCCCACCTCCCTAATATAATCACATTTTTGGTCTTTGAGAATGATCTTTGCATCACTGTGAAAAATTAACATGTTTATAATGCTATGGAAAAACTCTTAGCTTTTCATGGGCCACTTCTCTCACAGGCTGTCAAGGATACTAATTATCCCCTTTCTTAAAAATCCTCCACATCTGGAATCTTCCTTATTGGAATGAAACTGGTGCACATATGTGTACACATATATATGCAGTTGCCTGAAGAAAAATGTCTTATGAGGAATAATTCCTCATGAGGGATTATTATTATTATTATTATTTAAGAATAAGGTTGATATGTGTTCTGTATTCTGAACTAAATACAATCAGGTGGGACAAGAAAATCCTAAACTAGACAAAGACACTAAATTGAAAACCAAGCATGACACTGGCTTTGGCCCAGATAGTCCAAAACAATATGACTAATAGTTTTGAAAACAAACAAACAGACATTTAAAAAGGCTGGACAGAATACTGTGTATCTCAACATAGTGAGTAATTTTAATTCAACATTCATTCAAATGTCTAGGAAAAACCTCATTATGGCTTCTTGTCAGCCAGCTTTCTTCATGAGAAGATAGAATTGTAAATATCAATTTCATCATAAGCAATCACATTTTTTACATAGTAGGAAAAACATTTCAATTAGAGTTGAGCTCATCTGTGCAGATCAGGAGCCTAGACAAAAACAAATAAATAAAAATACAATCACATAATTAAGATATTCTTTGATCAGTGTATGGGTTGGTGTTAAGCAACAAAGTGGACATGCATAATTAGATTTATAGATTTAGAAAAGGAAAGATGTTAAAGATGTGAATGATTTCCAAAAAAACCTGGAAAGACTTAAATAAACTGATGCAAAGTGAAATAAAAGCAAAACTAGAACACTGTATACCATAACAGCAATTTTGTACAATGCAAATCAACGAGTGGCAGCTATTCTCAGCAATATAATGATCCAAGACAATTTTCTGTTCATCTTTAGAGAAAGAACTGATATTATTTGAATACAGACTGAAGGACGCTATTTTTAGTTTTTTCTTTCGTTCTTTCTTTCATGCTTTCCTTCATTGTTCATCAAGAAAAGAAATGTCCTGTACCCAGTTGAATGATTCACAAATACCTACAATTCCATTTCTCAGTTATTCAACACTTTTCAAAATTTAGTTACTTCATTCCATCTTGTGATTGTGTTTAGCTAATATGTTTCTACTTTGTACCAAAGTACATATATCAAATCTAAAAGATTGTAATCTCAAGCATAATCACAGGAAATACTCATGTTGGTTACTCAGGCAAAAAGGAACTAATCCTAGAGGAAGGAAAAAAATTCAAGAGTCTTTTTGGACAGATCAATTTTTACTACACCTGCTAATGATAACACATTTTTATAACACTTTTGGCTTCATATAATCTCAGATTCAGAGCTTTGAAAAGCCCTACAGAGACCATCTATCTTTTCTAACCTGTATCTGGCTAAAAATTTCATCTATCATATCCCCAAACAAGTAATCATGCAGCCTCTGCTTAAAGCCTGTATTGGATCACCCACCTTCTTCCACTGGAAAAAATACAAGTTGAACCAGAATTCTGAAATCCTTGAATCTCTTCACCCCAAGTTTCTTTAGTTCATTCTAGTAGCAGAGTCTCCAGTTCAGGTTATTATCTGAACATGCTCCAAATCTGCCAGTGTTGCTCTTAAAATATGGTTCCCAGGACCAAGTCCTATTCTTCAAATATAATCTGGACAGGGAAGATTATTATCTTTTATTCTGGAAAACATTGAGCTAGAACTTAAACTCAGGCCTGTTGATTCTACATCTGCTTCTGTCAAACACTTTTTAAAGGGATTCTGGCCTGATTCCAATCCATGTGGGACTGAATAAGCCTGCTTCTGCATATATTTTTAGGGGTGCTTTTCTCCTCCTGTTAGGGTACATGCAAAGATATTCAGAGATGTCAAACTTCAGGCCAGCAAGTAGGGATCCATTTCTATTTAAGTATGACACCATTTTTCTACTATTTCTTATTAGATTACTTGTGGTCAGGAAAAGCTTTTTATTTGGCTGCCGAGCCAGAACTGAGTGTGCATACATTGGTATGAATCGATGATCTCTTGTTCTTAACCCTGACAGGTTTTAAATGAGGAGGCCCTGCTCTCCACTGGGTTAGGAAAGATAACTGGCCTTATCTTCCAATAAATTACCATGTCTTCATGAAGGTCAGGCACCTTTATTTCTTTTGTCCTTTGCATTTATTCTCTTCTGATTTTAGGTAAAGGGAACATCCTGAGATAGAAGTGCTCAGGTGACCCGGAGATCCATAAAAAAAAGTCATCCAAGATTCCACTGCCAATCAGAATCCTAGATCTGGGGAAGCAACAGTTGAGTCCTGTGAAGAACCCATACAGACTTAGAGAATGACCTGCTTGACTCAGTAGTGTAGCCCAGATAGCAACAAAAGGAAATAATTTATCTATCAGCAGTCTACACCTATATATGAATTTGATGGGGACTCTGAGAAAAGTGAAAAGGATCCCATGACCAGGAAGTAACTCTTCTGAGTTGAGGGAAGGAAAGTAATATTTATACCATTCTGTTTAAATTTAGTCCACTTTCCATAGAGACTGATCATATATAGCAGAAAGAGTACCAGGGTTGGGTGGGGTGGATTAGGGCTAGGGAGAGGGATGTTTTAGTAATTTCTCTCCTTATTCCTCCCTTTTCAGCTAAATAGCCTTTTCTAAAGCTAATTCATGTGGACTGGATGATTAATTAATCAATATCTGGCGGCACAAGAGATGGGAAAGGAAGGAGTCTTAAGTGATAGGATTAGAAGGAACAATTCTTCAGGGTTAATCTCAGAACCCTAAGGGGAGTAAGAGTGGTCAACCACCCTCTGGAAGGAAGTATTAATTTAGGTTAAGAGACTATACCTAGAGGCGGTTTTACATTTTGTTGGATTCTGTCTTTTAAAAACCACTTAAAAATAATAAGCCTAAGGAACTATGCACTGATCTACATCTAGCACCCTATAGCAAGATAAGGTTGAAATGGGTTCATGATTTAGACATAAAGGGTGATACTATAACCTATAAATTAGGAGAACAAGGAATAGTTTACCTCTCAGATCTGTAGAGAAGGAAGGAATTTGTGGCCAAAAAAGAACTAGAGAACATTATAAAATGCAAAATGGATAATTTTGGATACATTAAATTAAAAAAGGATTTGCACAAACAAAACCAAAGCAAGCAAGATTAGAAGGTAATCAAAAAGCTTGGATAAAAAATTTTACAAAGTTTTTCTGATAAAGGCCTTATTTCTCAAATATATAGATAACTGAATCAAACATATAGGAATACAAATTACTTTTCAATTGATAAGTGGTCAAAGAATATGAATAGACAATTTTCAGATGAATATTAAAACTATTTCTAGTCAGATGAAAAAATGCTCTAAATCCCTGTTGATTAGAGAATTGCAAATTAAGATAACTCTAAAGTACTACTTCATGTTGTGCCACAGTTCCCTTTTATTATCCTGCCTCAGTTTCCCTAATTGTCCTGCCTCAGTTTCCTTAAATTGTTCTTAAAACTTAACACAGCTCTTAAATCAACAAAATAGTCTAGTCACACAGAACACAAATCACATAGACATAGACTGCACAGTTACAACATTAAACAAAACATTTAACACATACAAACTAGGAGCAAATTCCTGATATCTCAGAAGTGCCATGAGGGGAGTTTTCAGATTGGCAATCTCTCCTTCCCAGAAACCCAAGTTGAGCCTTTTAAATAGGCTTCCAAACTCTAATCTGCCTTCCAGAGAGTGCCCAGATGTAAAGAAATAACCAAATTGTGCCTAATAACATCCAGACCAGAAAATGCCACATAACATCCTATTGGCTTTTCCCAGAGTTGTATAGCTCATCAGCCCAACTTTTTCTGGGGACCCAGATTTGCTAACAATCAGACCAGACAGAAAACTTACCCTGCAGGGGTAAGAGCTATCCTGCTCTCAGATTTCATCTGGCATGGGCCTCTAAAAGTAATACCGTAGAAACTGAAGCAAGAGAGAGATTAGAGAGTTTTTAATATTTTATTTGGATTTCTGAGAGGGAGAGATTGTGCTGGGGGCATGTTGCCCCCACGGCTGATGTCCAAAGCATCCAGCAGCGAATGTGAGTTCTCAATGACATATATATAGCTCTAAGCTCGGGTATACAAAGCAGGGTGGAGTCCAAACTCTGGTGAGTGGGAATCTCCTGGTAGGGACCATCAATCCAGTTTTAACAGGTTGGGGATAGGACCATAAATTCTAACAAATTGGGAGGACTTAGGAGGTGTCTAACTAGATCCAGGAAGTCTGAAGTTTAGAAATACCAATTAGGTACCTGAGATAAGACATCTGGAGTTTTATCTCTTGGAAAGCCAGATCTCCACAACCCTAATGGACAGAAAAAAGGGAAGGATGGGAGAGGGTTGTATACTAACTCAGGGAAATTGAGATACTATAATTTAGGGAAACTGAGATAGAACAATTCAAGGAGACTGTGGTATAACATCCACATCTCTCAGATTGGCTAAGATGACAGGAAAAGATAATGATAAATGTGGTAGGGGATGTGGGAAAACTGGGACACTAATGCATTGTTGATGGAGTTGTGAAATGATTCACCCATTCTGGAGAGCAATTTGGAACTAAGCACAAAGGGCTATGTATACCCTTTGATCCAGCAGTGTTTCCACTGGGTTTGTAGCCTAAAGAGATCATAAAAGAAGGGAAAAGACCCACATATACAAAAATATTTGTAGTAGCAAAGAACTAGAAAATGAGCTGATGTCCATCAGTTTGGGAATAGCTGAGTAAATTATAGTATATAAATGTAATGGAATATTATTGTTTTATAAGAAATGATGAGCAGGCTGATTTCAGAAAAGCCTGGAAAGACTTAATTGAACTGATGCTGAATGAAGTAAGCAGAACCAAAAGAACATTATATACAATAACAACAAGATTATGCGATAGTCAACTGATGGTGTGAGATAAAAAATAATGGAGATCAATTTAATTCCTAGGTCCCATCCTCTAAAGGTAATCCAGTCAGAAATCCAAATTAAGATCCTGGGGTTAAATTTTCCCTATAAAACAACTTTAATGTCCATGGCTTTCCTGCTGCCTTCCTTTGGGTCAGCCCACTACAGCACTCTGCCTATACAACTAGCTTCTTATCTACTTCATAATCTTTCAAAGTTCACTGACAGTAGGCAAACAGTCTAATTCATCAATTCTTTCAGCATTCTACAATGTTATTTTCTAGGAAAGGAGATTTGAACTCATCAACAGCATTTAGATGATCTCTTGCTCTATTATCTCCCTATTATTTCCCTTATAATCCAGAGATTTTAGTATTTTGTCTTTTTATACAAAACACACAGAGATACAAAATGTATTAAATCATTCACCTATCTTTGTTATCCATATTACCATTTTAATTATTTCTACCTTTCCTATTACTACAGAGGACACCACCATCTTCCTAATCTCTCAGGCTCAAAATCTAGGATTTATCCTGGATTCTTCATTATTTCTCACCCCACTCCCCCATTCTTCTCCAAGGCTTGCTGAATTCACTTTTTCAACATCTCTCCCATTCACTCTTTTCTATCTAATACTGTCACCATTCCAGATGGCTCTCCCTCTCTTCCTCATCCTGTAGCCAGGTGACGGTGACCTCTCCCCCAGCCCTCCAATCTTTGCCTATGATTATCTCACCACCACACATTCAGCAAGCACCAATCCTGAGGAGAGCCATCACATCATCATCTCATCTAAATTTATTTATATAGAACCATTATCTCACATCTAGTAGGTAATTAGCCTTAAGTGCTCTGCAGTCTCAGATTCAAGTACACCTTTTCAGAGTTTCATCCCCTCTACAACATCCAAAGTGAGAACTATGGAGACTGAACGCGGATCAAAGCAGTATTTTCATTTTTGTTTATTTGCTAGAGGGTTTTTTTTTCCCTTTCTCATGTTTTTTTCCCTCTTTTGATCTGATTTTTCTTGCATAGCATGAAAAATATGAAAATATGTTTAGAAGAATTGCACATGTTTAATCTATATTAGATTACTTGCTGTCTAGGTGAGTGTAGAAGTGGGGAGGGACAGAGAAAAATTTCACAAAGGGAAATATTGAAAATTATCTTTACATGTATTTGGGAAAATAAAATACTATTAAAAATAAAAATAAGTCTACAATGAAGGTTATATAGCAATTCTAATTTACAAATTATTCTAATTTACAAATTAATAAACTAAAGCCCAGAAAAGCTATAGGACTTGCCTAGAGGCACACAGAGAACAAGAATCAGAACAGACACTCAAGCTTTAGTTTATCGATTCCAAATTCAATGCTGTCTTTTCAAATAATAATGATAATAGCAACATCAATATAGAATATAGAATTTCCTTCCTTTCAAAGGAAGGAAGGGAGGGAGGGAGGGAGAGAGAAAGGAAAGGAAGGAAGGAAGGAAAGAAGGAAGGAAGGAAGGAAGGAAGAAGGAAGGAAGGAAGGAAGGAAGGAAGGAAGGAAGGAAGGAAGGAAGGAAGAAAGAAGGAAGGAAGGAAGGAAAGAAAGAGAGAGAAATATGAAAGGACTTTCTGAGGATTTAATCTCAGACCCAGGTCTTCTGACTCCAAATCTGGTAGTCTTTTCATCATAATAATTTCTGTTATAATAGTTTCTCTAGCACTTATAGGCTTACAAAGCATGCTATCTACCCCTGTGAAATAAGTGATAGAAGTATCATCCACATTTGGGAGATGAGGAAAAAGAAGCCCAGAAAAATGAAGTCATTTGTTCTACTTCACCAGTCAATAAGTATTAGTGCCGGGACTCAAAGTCAAGGCTTCTGACTGACTCAAACTGTAATGCGTGCCCCACTATACTAAGCCATGGCTGGGAACTTTTGCATTTGAAATAGTGCCATAAATCATGCCCAGTCAAAGTGGAAGAACAGTAATCCTTGGCAGACAGATGCCATCACAAGGCTACTGATGGGAAAGCCACCTGTGGGAAAGGATGTAGGAGTTTGGGGAGCAACTCATTCTAATCCACAACTAGACAGCTTCCCATTTTAGTAAATTATCCCAAAGAATTAGTGTTAAACTCTTTTTTTTTTTTTTTTAAACTTCTAAGGGACTAAAAAGGCTGTCAGTACCTTGTCAACTTCCCAGGGAGAAGCCCTAGTAACTCCACCACCATTATAGTTACAGGTTTTCCATTAAACCACATGGCTTTTCCCAACACACACACACATACACATACACACCACACTAACACATACACTCATGCACGTGTGCATACAATACACATATACACACCCTTGTGTATACACATGCATGTACATAGCACATTCATACACACAAGACACACAAACAACATGCATGTGCATGCACACACAAATATGTAGACACTACATGTACACATGCATATAAGCATACTGTATAATGCACATGCACATCTATACACTGGGCAGGCACATAATATACATGTATATGCATGAATATGTAAGTGTATAAGTGCATTGTGTGTATGGAAAGACATAGCTTCATTAAGTACAGACAGATATTCTAAGCACATTTGGAAATTTGCCATTAGATTGGAAAATACTGGTTTTTGTTGCTGTTGTTTTTTTTTTTTTTCATTCTTCTTCCTTCATTCTAATGGTCACTTCTTTTTTTTTCTCTTACTTCTTTACCTGAGCTTTAAATTCCCTTTACATTCCCTTTTCCTCCTATTTTGCCCATCCTCTTTTTGCAACCTTCCTTTTTCTTCTATGACTCTCTCCTGTTCTCTTACTTCTCATTTGATTTATCTTCCTTGCCCAGTTTCATTTTCTAACCTTTCCCCCTATTTTCCTCTCACCTCTTCTTCTTATCCCCCAGCCAATCTTTTAACCTTTTCGTAATCTCTTTTTCTTCAACATTATCTTGTTTTCCAAGCTGTCCTTATCTGTTTAGCCCACGGTCAAGTTCAGGGAAATGTTCAATCTGAAAAGTCTTTAGCCTCTAAATTGATTACTGTTTGTCTAAAGGGGCTTAGCTAATATGGAGCCTGCAAAATATGTCTTCTGTCTTTCCAGTCTAATCCCTTTCCTCATCCAATCTCTCAGAGTACTTTATTGATATCTTTCCCATGCACTTATCAGAACTGTAATTTGTATTATATTTATTTCTATGCTTGATTTATTTTCTCTTTTAAAATTTGAATGATGTTAAAGACAGTGCTGGATTTGGGGTCAGAAAATGAGGGTTCAAATTTTTCCTCTGACCCTTACTAGTAGAATGACCTTGGACAAGTCATATAACCTATAAGTACCATTTCTGACAATTTCCTAGGATTTTTCAGGAGTTCTTAACCATAGGTTTTTTCTTTGTGTATGTATTTTGTGTCCTTTGACAATGGTAAAATCTTCAAAGATTACTTTTTAAAAATTTATAATTGAAGCAAATTCTAATACTTAGAGGTTAGTGAAAATGAAATTGCTTTTTTTTCCCATTCAAGTTCATAGGCTCTTTAAATCTATGGACTAATCTCAGATTAAGAACCCCTGTATTAAACCACTAGGGCCGTGATCTGCATTGTGCATACCACAAATTTCCTATACAGTTGGAACACAACTCTCTGAGAAGCCTCTTTTCTTCTAGATGCTATGTTGCCTTGGGGCAGGATTCTGATACTTTGTACCTGGGTTAAGTACAATCTTAGCAGACATTGGATACTTAACAAGTATTTGTGGGAATTCCCAAATGTCTAGTTTGATGTACTCTTGCCAGTGTCATTATATAATAGAATTTAGGGAAAGCAGTCTGATGTTCACGGAATGGCTTCATTGTCATGGGGCTGGGGACATGGGAGAAACTGACAAAAGAAGTGTCTGAATTTTTAGCTAATGAACAAGTTGCTTTAGATTTCTGAGACTTGATTTCCTCATCTATGCAATGGGATGAGTGATACTTGCCATCTCTACCTCACAGGGCTATGAGACAAGTGCTAAGAAAACTAAAAAGCCTGGTGGATGAGGGGTTCTACCTGCCTGTCCTACCTGCCCTGTCCCTGAATCTCAGACTGGGAAGTTTTCTGTTCACAAAACCACCATTGGCTAAATGAGGATCTTCCCAAAGGTAAATTCTCTTCTTGCCACCCTCCTTTTTTTGTAGTTTTTAAAAAGTGAGGGTAAATTCAATCCCAGCCTGTTTGCGATTTCTCAGATGTGAATTGATGCTCTAAAAAGCCTTGCCACCTCCAAGGCAAAGCATTTGCAAAGTTTCAATTTAGTTTTTCATTAGGAGCTGGGCAGCCCAGTGCCAGACTTTGCGCACATTTAAACAACAAGACCTCTCTCCAGGGATTATACAGTTGCAAGCTGCAACATCTATATGCAAATGAGGCTCTCTGTATTTGCTATCAGCTACCACAGAAATTTTCCATTCCTTCAAAGTCTTAAAAAAAAATTTTTTTTTAAATCTCTTCAGTATAGACACAAGCCCTGAAGAAAGAGTGGAGGGGTTGGCTCCCCCTTTCCACCCCACCCCAACAGCTGCAACAGATAGAGAAATTTTTTTTTCTTGGAACACCAGCATATCCTAAGGCAAGGTTACATTGCAATTATATTTTAATCCAAAATAAATAGCAGGGTACATTGAAGGCCACTGCACAGCACCAGGGAAGATCTAGGTAGGCCTTCTTAGAAATGACAAATGAAAGCATGCTCCAAAGGAAAACAAATCAAATTCTGTAAGCAGAATGTAATGTTTTGATTTAGAAGAGCCAACTCCCTCCTAATGGGGGAAAAAGAAGTAGAGTGTGGTCACCCAAACAACAGACAGACCTGTAATCATTTTTATTTAGTTTGGAATGCAATTTTTTTAATGCTCATTTTAAATGTATGTCTAAGATTTCAAGACTGCCACTAGTTGGTTGAGCAAACTTGATCAAGACATTTAATCTTTCTAAGAAGTTTTCTTTTTCTTTTTTCTGTGTTCCCCCAATTTTGAGGCTGGGGCTCTCTATCTCTTCTTGGCAGGAAATGGAGCAACCACTCATATTTTGAGTCTACTACTGATTGGAATGGGAGCTTTGACTCTCTCTGTTTCCAACCTAAGATGATTTTAGGGCAATTTTGTGGTCCCTCACTCCCGGGGTCTCAGAACCATAGGGGTCAGACTTAACGAGGATAGCCAATCAACTTAGCTCATTGAAACTCAGAGGCCCAAATTGCATCCATGAGCTTTAGCCTCCCCAATAGCAAGGATTATTAGATATATACCATCATTGCAGTTTATAAGCTTCCATTTTCTCATTCCTCAAATGAGAATTGGATAAGAGGATCTCTAAAGTCCTTTCTACCTTCAAAATTCTGATTCAATCAGTTAGTGAATTCATTATTCCACTGAAATAATGAAATCAAATGGAGATGACCTAACTTGGGAGGAACAAGAAAACTAGCCAGTCTCTGTTGGTAAGCTATTTTTTTATTCCATATTGAACATGGACATCATCCTCTCTACTCAGCTTTCTATAAATACCTCTTCAAATCAGAACTATCCTAGCTTACTTTTGGTGAACTCTTTAACAGTCTCACTCCTTACCTGGGCAGGAAAGGAAGGTAGAAGGCATAATTAAACAGTTTCTATAAATGGTCTTTGCTGATGATTGAACCAGTCCTAGCATAAGAGAGACATTTCCATTTGTTAAACTAAATGTTACACCAACTTTATCAATCAACCAAAACTTCCCTAGCTATTCTTGCTGAGAAGCAGGTTGTTTACAAAATTCTTCAATCTCATTTACTATCTAGGATAATAACAGTGTTAACCCCAGGAGAGGGCAAAATTATTAGAATACTAATGACTTAACGGAATGCTACCTTGCTGAAGGAATGACCAGACATTTCTATTGAAACCCTAAGTTTTTTAGCAACTGTGGGGAGTATAGATTGGAGTATTGAGCAAATTGAAGATAGTGAGATGAACTATAAGGTTACTGTAGTAGTCCTGGTAACAACTGATAAGAGTCTGAATTAAGATGATGGTTTTATAAGTAAAGAGAATGGAACATATTCAAAAAGTACAATGAAGTTAGAAATGACAAGATTTAGTAATAGGTAGGATGACACTGAGGTTGAAAGCCTGAGTGATTGAGAAGATGGTGGTCTTTGATTATGCCTCTCTAATGTCTTCTTTCCAGTAAGCAAAATATTTCCATTTTCTTCAGTGTTCCATCTTTGATCTACATATACAGGAGCTTTTTCATCATTTTAGCTGCTCCTTGCCCTTCACCCCAGTATCTTCAGAATTTTCATGTTTCTATAATTAAACACAAAACTCCAGATATCAACTGAGCAATTCAGGGTATCATGGTTCTATTACCTTATTCATTCTGCATAACATGTTAATATAGGCCACAAATGTATGATAAGTACCATCTTTTGGACCTCTGACTACCTATGAAGTTAAAAGCAATATTCCGTAAAACTCTTCTGTTATTCTCTGCTGGTTCTGAGAAGAACTGTTCTCATCTAGGAGGAATTCTGAATTAAGTCTGAAGCAGTTTACTTTTCTCAGGTCATAACTTGGGATAATCTGGACAATGTTCAAAGTTCACAGGATCATTCATTTAGGGCTAGAACAGTCTTTGGAGATAATTTAAAACAAAATTTCCAATTTACAGATGAGGAAATTGAGATGCAAGTGTCTAAGGCCACAGACAAAGAATTCAAGCTCAAGTACTCTGATTCCAAACCTACCTTACATTCTACTGAACCACATTTGACTCTTGGAGGATTGAACCTGCTTGAATAAACAAATAATTTTTCTTGAGAAAAAGAGATGTGTAATGAAGCGTAGAAAGCATATGGAATTTGGGGAAATTTCCACTTCAGTAAAAACTTTCTATAAAGAAAACCGGTCCCTGATGTATCAGCAAAGCAGACTACACAATGAGAAGGACCACACACACACACATATCACCAAACAATGAAACACATACACAAAATGAATGATCCTGGCCACCAAAAAAAAAAAAAGACAATAACCATAATTAAAGAAACCTGGCTCCAATTAGCAATATAGTATTGCTTATTATATACACAAAAACACAAAATCCCATCTCACCTCAGGTATAAAGAGACCTCAGTGGTCATTTATTGCAACCTATTTCTGAACAAGAATTATCTCAATAATATCCTTGACAAGTAGTTATAAAACCATTGCTTTTTTGCCTCTAGTGAATCTGCAACCTGGGATGTTGAAATACTCAAATGAGATAATGAATGCAACTCAATTTATAAACCTTAAAGCACTATATAAATGCCAATTATTATTAATTATTATTAATATTATTATCCTATAGTTACCAGGCCTCCAGTCTGGTGATGATTTCATTCTGTGAACCACATTCTACTTTCCTGTTAAGCTTAAGCAATGTTTATAGAACAATACAGAGGTGTGCTGGCAAATATTTAAGAACAAGTGGAAGGAGAAAAAGAGAAGGAGACATAGACATACACTTTTAATTTTAATATGTATTATTAATTCTTTATTAAGTCTAGACAATCAACAATAATGTAATCCCTGGTTTATAAAGATTGCTGATTTTTGAGTTGTCAATTCTCATACTGAAAATTTAATAATGGCTCTCAGAATTTGCATTCCTAACTTCCTAGAGTTCCATTTTTTAATAGATTTTAATCATTAGGACATTTTTCCTCTGGCATTAAACTTGAATTAGTTTTATTTTCTATTTTTTACTCCTAATTCTGAAATATGTGGCCAAGCAGAACAAGTGCAATCTCTTTTCTACTTAATAAACTTTCAGATAATCACAAAGATCCTTCTCTATCCTTCCACTGCCAAAGCTTTTTTACCATGTTACATATATCCTTAATTCCCTAGTTATTAAGACTGATCTTCATATTTCATGGGCCCTTTGTTGCCCCACATGCCCTCTACTGGATGTTCTGTAATTGATCAATCCTACAGGATGGAGAGCTGAACACAGTGCTCTAGACGTAGACTGGATAAGGTAGAATATAGGGACTATCATTTCTCCTAAGTCACTATGCTTATCAAAGCAATATAAATTGGCATTAGATTTCTTGGCTTCCATATCATATTGTTGTCAGGAGCAGATAGGTAATACAATGGACACAGCACTGTGCCTGTAATAGGAAGACTTTAGTTCAAATAAAACCTCAGAAGCTCACTTAGTTGTGTGATCCTGGGAAAGTCACTAAATGTCACTAAGAACATTAAGGGCTGTTGTGGGGATCAAATAAAATAATAATTGTAAAGTTCTTAGCACAGATCCTAACACATCAGGGCTAAATAATTATTGTTATTTATTATTATTATTATTATTAACCTCACAGTCTATTAAGGCTTCAAGATCTGTGCCAGATGAACTGTTGTCTGGTGACTCCACCTCCGCTTTAAGTCTTTTTTCAAGACTTTTTTTTAACCCATATTTATCCTTTTTTGATTTCATTTTATTGTATTTGCCCCAACCTTGAATCCTGACTTTATTGACAAGTACATTAGCTACCCCTCACAGCTTTATATTATCTTCAAATTTGTCCATTTCATTTATAAAAATGTTAAATACTACAGGGTCAACAACAGATCACTGGGGCTTTCTTTGAAGCTGACAGTGAGTTTATTATATGTAGTCATTTAACCTAATTGTACATTTTTCTAGCCCATATCTCTTTCTCTTGTCCAAGATAATCTTGGCAAGTGCTTGCGAAAACCTAGATCACCTAATCTGGCACCCAATATAAAGAAAAGTGCAGCTAACCTAGCACAATCTGTTCTGCAGCCCTGCAGATGAGGTCTTCAATGTTAGGTGTGGTTAGCAGAGAAATTGATAAATTAATCTCTTAAGCAAAAAAGGAAAAAAAAATAATGGAGATCAATTTAGTTCCTAGGTCCTATCCTCTAAAGGTAATTCAGTCAGAAATCCAAATCAAGATCCTGGGGCTAAATTTTCCCTATAAAACAATTTTAATGCCTATGACTTTCCTGCTGCCTTCCTTTGGGTCAGCTCACTACAACACTCTGCCTATACAACTAGCTTCTCATCTACTCCATAATCATTCAGAGTTCACTGACAGTAGGCAAACAGTCTCATTCATCAATTCTTTCAACATCCTATAATGTAATTTTCTAGGAAAGGAGATTTGAACTCATCAACAGCAGTTAGATGATCTCTTGCTCTATTATCTCCCTATTATTTCCCTTATAATCCAGAGGTTTTAGTATTTTGTCTTTTTATACAAAACACATAGAGATACAAAATGTATTAAATCATTCACCTATCTTTGTTATCCATTATTACCATTTTAATCATTTCTACCTTTCCTGTTACTACAGAGGACATCACCATCTTCCTAATCTCTCAGGCTCAAAATCTAAGATTTGTCCTGGATTCTTCATTATTTCTCACCCCACTCCCCCATTCTTCTCCAAGGCTTGCTGAATTTACCTTTTCAGCATCTCTCCCATTCATTCTTTTCTCTCTAATTCTGTCACATTCTAGGGTTGGCTGTCCCTTTCATACCTTGATTACTACAATATTCTACTGTTGGCCCTGCCTGCCTCATGTCTTTTCCCCACTCCAATATATTCTCCATTCAACCACTTTATCTCTCTCTCTCTCTCTTTCTCTCTCTCTCTCTCTCTCTTTCTTACACACACACACTCAATAAAACTCGATTGGCTTCGTATTGCTCAGTTTCTGGTATTGTCTCTGGCTGCCCCCATGCCTGACCTTGCTGGGTTACTTTAAGAAACAACTAAAATTATACTTTCTACAGAAAGTCTTCCCTAATATTTCTTAATTCCAATGTTCTATATATCTTGTATATAACTTGCTTTGTATATATTTGTTTGCATATTGTTGCCCCCATTAAGCTCCTAGAAGCCGGGACTATTTTTTGCCTTTTTCTGTGTCCCCAGTGCTCGGCACATAGCAGACACTTAATAAATGTTTACTGATAGATATCATCTTTGTTCTTCCTAATTTATCTAATAACTATATATTTTTTTAAAACAAATCTTTTGTCAACACTCAAATTCCTTGCCACTCCCAACTCATTCTTTATTGCTCCAACCATTTTCCTTATGCAAGTATGCCAAGCTTTTATATTCATTTTCCTGTCGTTCTATTCCTTTACTTGTCCTTCCTTCCAACTTCTGTATGTATCTTTTTAGAATCTAAGCTGGCCAATGTTTTAAGACTTCACCTTTTCTTCCATTTTAGAATTTTTTTCTTCTGCTTCTAAAGAATTTCATTTTTTGGCACTTTCTATTTCTCTTTGGCAGATATTCTCTCAAGAATTTGAGTCTACACTGGATAAATGCTTTTTCATTCATTCATACGTGAGAGTTGTCAGAGTAAATAGCTAAATAGCATATGTCTAAGACCTGTAAGGCAGCTAGCTAAAGCATCACTGTGAAAATTAAAGTACTCATTTTGTTATAGAAGTTGAGCATGATTTTTCAATATTCTTATATGTGAAAACTACAAAATGGTATTTTAAAAGCCATAAAAACCACGAGTTTGTATATGGGTGTATATGCATATATAAATATATATTTGACAGAAGAAATAAGTAAAATCTCAAAGAAGTGAACCCACCCCCCAAAAAAAAATTGAGTCTATTGAGAGAATACCTCACTTTTCTCTGAACACTTCGGAATGTATTCTCCAAAAATTTGGGATGCATTTTAAATTATGCCAAGCCTTTCTCCCCTCTATGACAAATTATAAGATGATAGAACCATTTCAAGCCTCTCCCTCTCTTATCCCTATAGATTCTCATCATTTTTATTTCAACAATTTGTTGAGAAACAGATCCAGCATCAATTCCCCTTGTTGCTTCCTCTACTTTTTGAAGGAGAAAATATGGCTCTCATTAAAGAAATCATCCTTAAGAAAAACCAAAAAATTGTTAGCTATTCTCCTTTGGGTAGAGAGCTACAGTAGATGTCAGGATAATTGAAGTTCTCTATCAATGTTATATTATGCTTCCCAGGTATGTACCAGGTGGGAAATCTTATTCTCCAAATCCTAATCTTATTTCCTCCTTCCTGGTAGTTTATAGGATACTGACCTGAAACAACTGAGAGCTGGGAAGACTTCAGTTTAAAAAGGCTATGATCTCCCATTGCATCCAGGTCCATTTCCATTCATGCTGATCTATATTTTTCCACTGGACTCATATAACTCCAGAAGAGAAAGTGAGGCTGGTGATTTTGCACAATCTTGCTCACTTATATCCAATTCACTTGCAAGTTAAGACATGTCTTATTTAACAACTATTCCAATACCTGCTTTTCTGCTCTGAAGTCTTTGCCTTTGAATTGCAACCTAGATTTCAGGAGAATGAGATGACTTGCCCAAGATCACATGTTTGGGTATTGTGCAAAGCATCTAGAATTTCAATGTTCTCTCTATTAAGTCCTTTTATTCCACTTAGCTCCAAATACAAATTATAGATGGGGGGAGTTTGAGGCAGGGAGAGCAATGTAGAGGAGACAAGAATTACAACACTGAATTTTCAGTCCTAAGATTCCATTAGTTCCTGATTTTTCCCTTCTTTCATCAAGTAATTTACAATCATGAGGGTCAGAAGCAAGTCAAATTGGTATTCACTCCAAGCAACTAATGAGTTTTATTTACTCTCAACTTGCACATTTCAACATTTATGGCTCAAAAAGAAAAAAGTAAGTATGATATCTGTCTCAGAGGACATTCAATACTTCTGATTATAAGCCATCATAAAATGTCAGCAGAGATAAGATCAGCGCTTTTTTTTAACCTCATGTGGGCAACAGTAGAGTTTTTATAATAAAATTCCAATTACAAATAAGACTCAATGTAGTGAATAGAAACATGCCTGCACCCATCACGACTCGTACCTTGTTGTCTTCAGATCCTTTCTGACTCCAAATCTATGATTCTCTCAATAAGCATAACTGGAAAAAACAAAAAGTATAGGCAACCCAGCCAAGTCCACATAATTTGATGAAAGAGTTCCTTGCTATTCCCTGATTGTAGGCTGCTGAATAGGTCATTCTTCTATATAAACAGCACCTAAGAACTCCAAAAGATTGCATGCTCCAATGCTTTCTGATATTTCTTTGTTACTGCCTGTAACTAGATTAAGATAGCCTCAAAGAGATTTTTTTTTTCCACAGATTTATAATTTGGCCATTGAAAATTTACATGACCCTGAAGCAACAGGTTGGCAAGGAAGACAAAATATATTTCTTAACTTTTTTCAGATAAAATGACTGTCCTGTGATACTGACCTATAATTTTGACCAAATATATTAAAAAGGGAAATTAAAAAGGAGATACATATTTCAATAGCGTTATTGGATCTGTGGCTGAAACAGGTTCTTTCTTCACCTTGTGAAGATTACAATGCGTCTGTTCCTAATTCTAAGTCATTTTTTTTCATGTCGTTCCATAAATCCTCCATAAAGAATATACCCAAAATAATGAAAGTCTTTTCCATTTAAAAAATAATAATTTTTGAATAATAGTAAAGCATTTGGACTGTTTATTATCCCTCTGGGGAGAGCCATGAAAATGAAAATTATATGCATATGCCATATGACAAAGAAGCGAGGTGATATAAGATACAGCACTTGTTTTGGAATCAAGAAGACTTCATATTTCTGAGTTCAAATCTAGACTCAGATACTTACTAACTATATGATCCTGGGCAAGTCATTTAATCCTGTTTGCCTCAGTTTCCTTATCTGTAAAATGAACTGGAGGAGGAAAAGGCAAACCTCTCCAGTATTTTTGCAGAGGAAACCCCAAATGAATTCATGAAGAGTTGGACATGACTAAAAAATGAATGAACAACAACTGCATGACAGTGTCAAGTATGTCATAATACCCTTGGTTTTCCTGAACCAGGAATTTCAATTTGAGAAGATGTCAAAACTTTAAGAAGCCATATGAATTCGGTATCATCCAAATGATGCATTAAGACTAAATTAATTTTGGAGCCTCAGTTCAAGTCCTTCCTTTCTTTTTCCCTCCTCTCTTTCCATTCTCTAGGCAGTTGAAATTAGCCAATAGGGTATAAAGCTAGAGAGAGATCCATCTAAGAAAGAGGGCTCAGTAGTAATAAGAAAGTTGGAGTAAGGATATACAAATTTTGTATATCCTTACAAAGAGAAAGAAAGTGTAAGAGAAAGTTGTGTAAGGATATACAAATTTTGAGAAGGCATAGGAGAGTCAATTTCTAATATATTCTTTAAGAGGGTAGGCAGAACAAGTGAGACAAAAATAAATAAATAAATCCAATGGGATTGGAGCAATCACACCTCCAAGAAAGAACAGCTCTGAAGATTGGGATCTTGATAAACAAGAAGAGGTGGTATCTTTAAACTGAAGAGAAGACTGAAACAGGAACTCGAAAAAAATAAATTGGCAGTGGAGTATATACCTCCCTTACCCCACAACCTGACTGGCCTGAAGCTTTCTTATTAAGTAAAATTGGAGTAGATAAGTATTTGGCATGGTAGAATGTAGATAACGTAGTAAGTGTTAGGCATATTAAGCTAAAATTTTTGAACTGTTGTTATTTATCTTAGTTATTAAAATGTGTTTGAGTTTTGGGGGTTTATATCAAAGTCCTTCCAAGTGCTCTTGAAATTTTATCTCTAGTTACTAAAAAGATCTTCTTTATATTTAACCTAAATCTGCCTTCATTATTCTACTTCTAACCTCTGGAGCTATGTAAGATGTCTAATGACCCTTACCTTTCAGAGAGTTAAAGACAGCTATCAAAGGAAGTCAAAAAACATTTAAGGATTGACAATGTGTACCACCTCACTCAAGTTTTGGAGTAATAATAAAGGGTCAAAAATAGGGTCACTGCCCTCACAGAGCTCACATTCTAGTGAGGAAGACAACATATAAATAACTGTACACAAAAGATAGGGTAGATAGAAGTTAATATTAGAGGGAAAGGACTAGTGATAACAAAGAATGAGAAGGAAGAGGAAAAGAAGCTTTTATATGGAACTTATGGAAGATTTGTGTAGTGCTCTACATTTGCTAACTCATTCAATTCTCACAATAATCTTATAAGACAGATGCTATTGTTATTCCCATTTTATAGATAAAAAAATTAAGGCACAGAAAGATCAAAAGATAACCAGAGTCTTTTGGCTAGTGTTTGAAACAAGATATGAACTCATATCTTCCTGACTCCTACATTCAAACTATAAATGAATCATCAATATGTATAGCCTCCAAGTCATTTCTTTTCCACATTAAACATTTCTATTTCTTCAGTTGTACCTCTTATGACACTGTTCTACCTAGCTGCCACCTGGAAAATGTCTCCTGTAAAAATCTATATTTGAGCTGAATCTTGAAGAAAGCTATGTAAGTTACAATTTAGAAAAAATCATTTTGGAAACTGAATAAAGGCTATATTGGAATAGGGAGACTTAAGACTTGGGCAAACCAATTAGAAGACTAATAGTCCATTTGAGAGATGACATGGACCTAAGCTATTGTAATGCTTGTGTGAAAAAAGAAACATATGTCATAAAATTGAACAATGGATTAGAAATGTAGAGTGAATAAGAGTGAGGAGTCTAGGATGATACTGAGGTTGCCAACCTGGATATCAGGGAGAATGGTAGCATCCTTGATAGCAATAGGAAAATTTAGAACAGTGTCATATGTCAGAGAGAGGTGAGGAAGGATGAAGATTAAGAAAAGAACATTAGATTTATCAGTTAAGAGATCACTGGCAACCTTGAAGCGAACAGGTTTAGTTGAAATGATAAGGTTGGCTATCAGATTGCAGAGAATTTAGAATAGTGATGGGAGAATAAGTAGAGGTTTTTTTTCATAGTTGGCTTTTTTTTAAAATATTAACTGAGAAGGTAGGAGAGATTCTTTGAAAGCTAATGGATGTGGAGATTAAAGATTGTTGTGTTTATTTGTTTTAAGATAGAGTACACAGGAGCATATATGTAGGCAGGAAGAAGGCAGCCAGTAGGTAGAGAGGAATAGAAGATGAGAGAATAAGGATGAGCAGGAGAATAATCTTTTTTTTTTATAATAACTTTATATTGACAGAATCCATGCCAGGGTAATTTTTTTTTACAACATTATCCCTTGCACTCGCTTCTGTTCCGATGCAGGAGAATAATCTAATAGAGAACGTAGGAGATATGAGATCAAGTGTTCCTAAAAAGGGTTTATCTTACAAGAAGGACCTGAAACTAGAGTGAAGAAGGAAATAGTAGAGAAATATATTTATGTTATTTGATAAAGATATTTGAGAAAGATGTTTACGTAATTTGAAATGAGAGAAGTGTGATCCTTGGCCAAAATTAGTTTGAGTTTATTTGGGTTTTTTTTTTTTAACTTTTTTGTTTGTTTGTTTGTTTTCAATAAATTTCCATGTCTAGTGATCAACAAAAAGTTGGGAAGCAATGGTACTATAGGAATCTTGAGGCTGAAATGATAAGATTTGGAACAGTTGCAGTTGAGAGTAAACTAGTGGACAATATTAGGAAAGAACAGAATGCTTCCCTTGCTCTGTTGAGGTCTTGGTTGAGTTTGGACAATATAAATTTGTAGTAAACCAAAAAGAATGGTTTTGTGATCTTCGTGAAGTTGCTCCTTTCAGCAGCATATTAATGGGTGTAAAAGAGGCAGATCATTAGAATAATACAAATTCAGAGTTTGGCGAGGCCTGATGATAAAATAAGTAGAATACAGTTGAATTGGGCTCACCAAGAGATTGGGACACAAGAAAAGTTTAGCCATTGCAGGAAAAATAGTCTGGGAAAGAATTAAGGAGTGGAGGGAATGGAAATCACAATGAGGATAATAAACAAGGTAAAGAGTTGTAAGACCTTGGGAAAGATGGAATGAAAAAAGATTATGATCAGATAAATGAATTTCAGAATTCATGAATATGAAGGTCAAATACTTATGAATGATCATAATCAAAGACAAGACCATTTCTGTGTGTAGTTGAGATGGTATGGGTCATGTAAATTGAACATACTGAGGAACTAAGAAGGGTTATTTGAGAGGGACCATTAAGATGTATAGGGAAGTCATAGCCTCCAAGGCATTTCTTTTCCACATTAAACATTACTATTTCTTTACTCACTGCTCATATAACATGATCTCCAGTTCTCTTATCATTGTTCATTCAGCATTTCTTCATTCATTTAATAAGCATTTTAAGGTATGCAGAGTACTGTCTCAGGTATTGTCCCTCTAAGTCAGAAAGAGAAGCACAGCTAGAGATTATCAAATTCACTAGAGAGAAAAAAGGGTGGAGAGAGTAGGTCTATATATAATGAAGATCTGTGCATGTCAAGACAGTGAAGAGGAAAAAAAAATTAAATTTATTAGCAGCAGACCTTTCTGAGATTATGGAGGCCCAGATCAGAACTATGATAACATAGAAAACAACTCATCGAATCTTCAGAAAAGAAAAATCTCCCTACCAGAAAATGCGGCCCACTGGCTGAAATTTTGCAATCCTTCAACAGAGAATGCAGCAGACATCCTAAGACCTGTGATGATCACACACCTTGATGTTTTGTTTACCAGGCAGGCTATCTTAGGAATTCTCCTTTCCTCCCTCTCTTTACACCAGATATATTCAGATTTAGATTTTTCCCTTTGGTATACCTAAATCTTAGAAAAGCCTGACATGGAAAGTAGCAGTAAGAATGGAAAATAGAGAATAAGGAAGAATTAGACAATCTCATGATGTAAAAGAGATTTCGCCTGAAGCGAATTATCTCATATCAACCACAGGAATACTTCAATAAAGTATTTCTGTCTATATCTACATAAGTCATCAGTCTCAGCTCCTATATAGCTACCATATTCCAACTACTCCTTAGAATATAAAAGCTAAGAGTAATGAAAGTGCTTGTTTTGAAGAGGTATATAACCCTTTTCAAGAGGTACATGTCACCATCATTCTCCTAAACCCACTACTCCAAATCTGTGATGTGCACAATGATTTCATTCAACCTACCACTCCTGTTTCAGTCCAGAAGCTATGGAGCCTTTTCATTTATATCTCCATGATATTTCTCATATCAATCCCTTTCTCTTCAGTTATCTTGCTAATAACTTGCTTCTGGTTTTTCTTTATATTGTAAGAGCTTTCTAATGCTCTTAACCTCTCTCTAATTGGTCTTCAGTCCTTAATACAACAACACAACTTCTTTCAATGCACATGTCTAACCTTATTACTCCCCCTCTTAAAAATCTTCAGTGGTGTCGATGAACCTAAGATCTCCTCATCTTTTCTCCCTCCATGTGATAACCACCCATCCCTTCCCATTTTGTTGCTGAGAGTACAGACTGAAACATTATTTTCACCTTTTTTCTTTCTTTTTCTTCTTTCCTTCTGTCCCTCATTTGTTTGTTCATTCCTTCCTTCCTTCCTCTTTCTTTTTTAAGTTTTCTTCCATAAAGTGACTAATATAGAAATACATTTTATAGAATTGCACATGTATAACCTCTATCAGATTGCTTACCATCTCAAGGAGGAGGCAGATGAGGAAAGCAAGGAAGAGCAGAATGTGGAACTTAAAACTTTTAAAAATTGAATGTTAAAAATTATTTCTGAATTTAGTTGGGGGGGAAATAATATTTTAAAATTTTTAAATTTACATTTAAACATGAAAACACATTATTAAAAATACCTATATCCTCAAGAAAAAAATCCTTCTCTTTATATTATATGGATACCAATGTAGGATTTACACTTTTTGATATCTTCTGTTCCCTCTAAATAACTACTCCATCTCCTATTCTGGGAATATGTCTTTGATAATATTCCTTATATTACTTTTTGTGAATAGATCATTATTATAAATATGAGTTATACCCAGAATTGATGAGAAGGAAGAAAGTGAACTGAGTTGCTTCTGGGAAATTTTGCAATATTCTTAACAAACTAACCTGTTCCCAGGCACAAAAACCTGCTTTTTCAATCTAAATAGTGTCCCAGAGATATAGAATTACAAATATTGGAATGTGGTGATTTCCAAAAAAATTAGGATTGTGGGTGACTCAAAGGACAACGAGGAGCATATATGGTGGACTCTATTATCTATAGAGTAAAATAAAATGCCTTTTTTAAAAGCAATTAAAATGACTAGCAATCTAGCTCATTTAATTTTATATTTTCTCCCATACCTACATTCCAGTTAGCTATTCACTAACCTCATCCAACGCATCTCTTCTTCCACGTATTTTCATAAGCCATTCTGCATCTGGAATATAGTCTTTCCTTATCTTTCTCATCCTTCAAGATTCTTTTAAGTACCACTTCCTCCTTGAAGCATTACCTGACCTCTTCAGCTGAAAATGTTCTCTGTTCTTCAAATTAGATATTTTTACCTCAATTTCTATCTTGATTTCTTCTTTGACCCTCTCACATCATACTTCATGCCATCCTTATTTGTGTACTTACTGTATATTATTAGTGTAAGGGAGTGACTGCCCAGTTTCTAGAAGCTCACTCAAATTTGTTGTTAAGTTACTGAGAGCTCAAATATTCCTGACTGATTCCAACCCATTTTGGGGAGCTGATTTTTTACTATGAATGAAGAGTTGAGATGTGATAATCTTAAATGAATTCACATAGGAAACAGACTGCTCTTTCTTTGACTTGCTGGAGGTAAGTGAGGCAAGAACTATTATGACCTGCAAGGTCATAAAGTAGCTGCGAGTTGCATTTCCCTATGTCTGTGAGAATAAGGTGTCTCTCCTTTTCTGTAAATTCTTCCTTGATCTTTGATACATGAATATTTAATGCTCAGAACTGACCAGGTTACAACCCTGTGAATTTCAAAAGGTCAGAAGAGCCAGCAGAGGTCTTCTCTGAAAACCAAGTCTATTTTCAAAAAAAAATATTTTTCCCCCTAAATGCTAATAGAATTCAGCTTATTCTTACTGAAAATAGAGACAATATCAGGGGATTTAGTAAACTAGAAATGGAAACTCCAGCCCCTCAAGAAACCCTAGTCCCCACACTAGGCTATTACCCCCCTTGAGGGCAAGAATGATGCCATTTTTCTTCTGTATATATCTAGTACCCAGGACATTGCCTGTTTCATAGTACTTATTTATGAACATTTGTTGAACTAAGATACAAGAAAGCACTAAAAATAAAAGAATATTTATAAAATGGTAAAATGCATTATATGAGAGAGAAAAAGAGGACAGAGCATAAAACAGAAGAGACTGAAGGAAAAATTAAAATTAGAATATGAGAGGGAAAAACCTTCTTGCTGATTACTGAATAGAAACAGCAGGAAACTGCAAGAGAATGACTTTTTAACATGAGTAGTACTATTGGTGTTTAAAACTTGCCCCCAATAACATTTCAGAGATGTCACATCATTAATCATCAAGGGTGGGATAAACTGAGGTTTGGAAAGATTGCGTAGTGAAATGGTTGGAAAAAACAAGAATTCTTGTCTCTTGGTTTTTGAACTGTTTCAGGGTTAGATATAGCAAGTGCTATTCTTTTGTTTTCTGTTTTTCTCTGCTGTCAAATGGTAAATTTAAATTTTAAAAAAATGTTGATGCTAAAACACTGCAGCAATATATTCTTGCCTTTCTCACACTTTTTCCTCTGAAACTGTTAGTGATTCCTTATTTATGATAGCCATTTATTCATTTGATGGGTATTAATTTTGACTTCAAAGTACAAGTCATCTGTCCTATGTGCTAATAATACAAGTCAAAACTAGAAAATAGCCCCTGTCTTCAGAGAGTTTACAATCTGTTATAAGTTACAATACAGTTACATATAAGTAAATAAAAAGTAATCCAAAATCATTTCAGGGGGAAGAAAATTAGACAAATGGAAGTGAAATGGTATAAAATTAGGAAAAAGACTCATATAAGAGGCTACACATAAGCTGTGCTTTGAAGGAAATGAGGGAATTTAAGATTGTCAAAGTTAAATTATATACATCAGTGGATCAAGGTAAGAAAGAGAAGTAAAATGCATTTTATTACTAAATGTAGACAAATTTTTATGTTATTAAAAAAAAATAGCCTTCTCCAATAAGTTCTGAGTTCTTCTCTTGGGCTTCACACATTTTGAACCTCTTTTGAATGCACTTATCACCAGGCAATTAGCATTTTTTAAAGTTATTATAATAGTGTGAGAATTACTTGAGGCAAGCAATAATATTTTAATAATCTCATTTTTTGATAAAAATAAAATCACCTGTGTAGACACCTTCTGTCAGTAGACTGATTCAGAACATCTGACCAGGTGTAATGTTAAAACTGGATTGCATTGATTTTCAAGTACAAGATTTTGTTCTATATTGATATGTTTTATATCTGTGGTTTTAAAAAATGGATCTGACTCCAAGGGAACCCGCTAGATGTGGAATTCTTAAAAAAACATATTTTACTATTAGAGATATTGCAGAAACTATTGGTATGAATCAAGGGTTTTGAGAATCATTCACATCAATAATAAATCAAAATTAGTTGTACTAATGTGGAAAGGAAAGGAGTTGGAAAATTAACAGAAAAAAAATCTAACAAACAACAAAAAATAAGTTATAATGAATCCTCATCAAACTTCCAAACATCAAAAATCTTCATCAAATTCTCTCAAAGAAACCTAAAGCCAAAATAGGTTTGCACTGATTTCTCTATAACCATGGCATAGGCTTCTTAAAGCTGGAATAATAGCAAGAAGGGAATGATTGTGAAGAAAAATTCATGCTAAGACAAAATAACATAAAGACTAGAGTTCTGAGGATTGGAAAAAGGTAAGTAACCATAGTAATTATTGACCAATATCCCACATAGTCTACCGAGATTAGGTCAAAATGGATACATGACTTACACATAAAGGATGATACTGTAAGCAAATTAGGAGAGCATGGAATAGTTTACCTGGCAGATTTATAGATAAGGGAAAAATTTAGGACCAAACAAGATATAGAGAGCATTGCAAACTGTAAAATAAATAATTTTGATTATATAGAAGTAAAATTTTTTGCATATACACATAAAAAACAGTGCAACCAACATTAGGAGAAAAGCAGAAATTTAGAAAAAATTATAGCAAGTATCTCTGATAAAGGCTTTATTTCTCAAATATATAGAGAAAAGAGTCAATTTTTTAAAAATACAAGTCTTTCCCCAATTGATAAATGGACAAAGAATATTAACAGATAGTTTTCAGACAAAGAAATCAAGGCTATTTATAGTCATATGAAAAAATGATCTAAATCATTATTGATTAGAAAAATATACATTAAAACAACTTTGAGGTATTACCTTACATCTATCATATTTGCTAATATGAGAGGGGAAAAAAAGAAAAATGACAATGGTAGAGGGAAATGTGGGAAAACTGTGATACTAATGAACTATTAGTGGAGTTGTAAACTGATTCAATTATTCTAGAGAGTAATTTGGAACTATACCCAAAGGGTTATTAAATTGTGTATACTCTTCCACTACTTGGTCTATTCCAGAGATTAAAAAGTTTGTGGGAGAGTGATTCTATTGGTACAAAATATTTGTAGCAGTTCTTTTTGTGGTGGCTAAGAATTGGAAATTGAGGGGAAGATCATCAATTGAAGAATGGCTGAACAAGCTGTGATGTATGATTATAATGACATATCTTTGTGCTATAAGAAATGACAAGCCAAAACATGAAAATCTGGAAAAGCTGGATGTGAACTGATGCAGTGAAGTGAACAGAACCAAGAAAATATCCTATACAATAATACCATCATTGTATGTTAAAACAACTGTGAATAATTTAGCTGTTCTCAGTAATACAATTATCCAATACAGTTCCCAAAGGACTCATGATGAAAAATGCTTTCTACTCCAGAGAAAGAACTGATGTTCTCTGAATACTAACTGAATCATACTAGATTCTTTTTTTTTTTTTTGCTTTCTTTCCTTTTTTTTTTTCTTATTTTCTTTCTTTTCAAGTCTTCCACAAAATGACTAATAAGGAAATGTTTTATGTGATTGCACATACATAACCTACATCATATTATTTACCATTCCAGATCAGGGAATAGGATCATCATATTGTTTACCATTCCATATCAGGGAGCAAGGAATAGAATTTGGAACTCAAAATTTAAAAGAAAAGGAAAGATTTTTTTAAAAAAGTGTTTACTTGTGCAATTGGGGAAAAACAAAATATTATTTAAAATAAAGCAAAATATTAGATCAAAATATATAGACTATAATCAAAGCTAAATGTGGGAAAATAAATAGTATCTAAAAAGTGCACTTAATACTCATTGTAATAAAAGTATGATTTTTTGATGAAGACATAAAGAATAAATGTCAAAATCTTGTGAACTCAAATTCAAATTGCATTAAACAAATTGCTTCAGAAAAAGAACATGCTTTGTAAAAAGGTATTTTTAAGATGTAAAAAGTTGTAAACATCATTATATAATACTTAAGTCAATTAATTATTTTAATAATATACTCAATACTATGTCAATGTAATTATTTTACATTTTCCCAAGTAATTTTTATAGCATTGTACTATTTACTATTTACTTTTTATTTTCAAAACATATGCAGAGATAGTTTTTCAACATTCACTTTTGCAAAACCTTGTGTTTCTAATTTTTTTTCCCTTTATTCCCCCATCTCCTCTTCTAAATGGCAAGTAATCCAATATATGTTAAACATGTACAATTCTTCTATACACATTTCTACAATTATGTTGCACAAGAAAAAATCGGATCAAAGAGGAAAAATGACAAATATATATATATATATATATATATATATATATATATATATATACACACACACACACACACACAAAGCCAAACAAAAAAAAAAATGAAAATACTATGTTGTGATCCACACTCAGTCCCCTCTCTCTTTGGATGCAGATGGCTCTCTCCATCATAAGATCATTGGAACTGGCTTTAATCACCTCACTGTGGAAAAGAGCCAAGTCCATCAGAAATGATCTTCATATAATCTTCTTATTGTTGTGTACATTGTTCTCTTGGTTCTACTCACTTCATTTAGCATTAGTTTATGTAAGTCTCTCCAGGCCTTTCTGAAATCATTCTGCTGATCATTTCTTATAGAACAATAATATTTTGTAATATTCTTATACCATAACCTATTCATCCATTCTCCAACTGATGGGTAGTTTCCAGTTCCTTGCCACTACAAAAAGGGCTGCTATAACCATTTTTGTACATGTGGGTCATTTTCCCTTTTTTATGATTTCTTTGAAATATAAGCCCAGTAGAGATACTGCTGGATCAAAGGGTATGCACAGCTTGATAGCCCTTTGGACATATTTCCATATTGCTTTCCAGAATGATTGGATCAGTTCACAACTCCATTAACAACATATTAGTGTCCCAGTTTCCCATATCCCCTCCAACATTCATCATTATCTTTTCCTGTCATCTTAGCCAATTTGAGAGGTGTATAGTGGTATCTCAGAGTTGTCTTAATTTGCATTTCTCTGATCAATAGTGATCAAATCCACTTTCAAGAAACTTTCTAGCTGTGTGATCACTTCCTCTTTCAATTTCCTTAACTATAAAATGACAGCACTGTTGTAAAGATCAATTGAAATATCTAACTAGTACAATATCTGGCTCGTTATTTTTGTTTAATTGTTTAGTTTAGAACTTTAGGTGCTGTTTTCAGCAGGTGCTTACATTTCAAGTCAGGAGACAGCACAGGAGACAACTAAGATAAGAATATGTGGGTAAAGCTACCCTAGTGAATCTATAACAATCCTAGAAGATTAGGGTTTTAGGTAGGAGGGTCATTTAGTATTTATCTAATCCAATTTATTTATTTTAGGGATGAGAAAACTGAAGGTTGGAGAATCCAACACCCTACATGTAGGAAGTAAAGAGACAACGATTTAAACCCAATTTCTGGGTTATTCTTTCCAATATACATTAGCTCTCCTCAAAAGAACAACTATTGAGGCGTCAGATGTAGCACATTTTCTTCTGTATGTGCATGCATGTATGTTTGTTGGTGATAAGGGAAAATTGCTGGCAGAGTTGATGATTATAGATATTGAAGACCTAAAAAAGTGAGAGGAGAAATTTAAAAATATGTTTTGTCTATACAAAAGCAAAAGGCAATTCTAAGAGGTATCCCTATTACCTTTAGGATAAAATGTAACCTTCTCTGTTAGGCTTTGAAAGCCCTACCTAAACTGGCCCCAAACTAGCTTTCCAGCATCATTGGACTTAATTGCTCTTCCTGTACTTTTCATTGTAGTGAAGCCAGTCTTCTCTCTATTTCTCATTCACAACACTCCATCTCCTATTTCTGTACCTTGGAAATAATGGTTCCCTCATGCCTTAAATGCAATCCTTCCTTACCTTTCACAAATACAGTCTCTCTCTTCCTTGAAATTGCAACTCAGATATCATGTTCTGCAAGGTTTTTCTTGATCCCAACTGAGAATGTCCTTTTTCCTAAACAATCTTATTTTTAACTGCTTTATGTGTGTTTGTATATGTTAGTAACAATTAGTGGTGGAAGTAGGCTCCACATGTATAGTAAGACCCATAGGTTGTGAAGGGATCTGTTCCTGTGTAGCTCAAAAGGATGCAGAATAAATAAAAGCTTCTTATTCTCTCAACTCTTTTTCAAGGTAGACTTTCATTCCTACTAGGAGAAGAAGCAGGAGGTTGAAGGCATAGGCTATGGCTCTGCTCTTCTCAGAGAGAAAATATATTGGAATGGAAATATATCTATCTTCTCCCTTAAATATTATTTGTCTAGGGGATATAACTGGCTTTGAGTTAGTTTTTGATCATTTTTGAGGGAATGAGGAGCTCAAGTTCTATATCCAAGGCTTAACCTTTTTCCTACATAATACCAGTTTTACAATGAACACATGTGAAGAATAGTGAGGAGGCCCATTTATCTAAATTATAACCAAACAGATATCAGGGAAAATACATGTTGCAGAATAAATAGTACACAATATAAAATGAAGAAGCTCTTCCATTGGAAGCAAGATAACTCAAGTTAATCAAGAGGATCCTGAGTCTCACCTAAGGGAAAACTCCCCAAATTCTCTGGAATAGCAAGGTAGGAATAAGAATATAATACAAACTACCTACTCTTTTCGTGATTTCTCAAAATCTTTTCCTTCAGTAAGCTAAAGTGGAGTTGGCTCCTTTCATCTTCTCTCTTAAAGCTGAAACTTCTCTACAGTTAAAGAAGATTCTTTCTTGGAAAGTCCTAAAGTGACTCCTACTTTAAAAGTCCCAAAAGGGGACTGGCTAAAAACTTAACCTTTGCCTCTTAGCAATTCTGCCCTACCTTTCATGCAGGGCAGGGTCTTTATCTCCAGCAATCAGGAGAGAATCCCATACCAGTGGACTGTGGGACAAGTGTGTATGTATGTGTGTATACATACATTTGTATATGTATATATGCACATATATTGTATGTACATTTACATATATGTGTGTATACATGTGTAAATGCTGTATAACTTTTTCTAATGGGAAATGACTTTCCCATTGAAATATAAGCTCATGGTGAGTAGGTAGCCTTTCATTCTCTGTGCTTGTAATCCCTTGTACTTAATATAATGGCAGCATATAGCAAATATTAAATACTACCTACAGCTTAATTGGTTGTTATCATTTCTATCCAATTCAACTTCTGGTTCTCAATAAATTCTGTTGAATGAATGTGGGAAAGAACTAAAAAGTTTCTATGCAATATAATAACAATTATATAATACATTAAATAGGACTGAATAACTTTATCAAATGATTTCCTTTTGAAATAATTAATCCTTCCCTCTCCGGAAGCATTCAAACACAGCTGTAAGTTGCTGTATAAGAATTCTGGCAGGAGAGGGAGGCAGGAAACCTCCCTATGAGTCTATGATCTTCTCACTGGCAAAGTTCTCCAATAATTGGTCTATAACCAACTTTATAAAGTAATGAAAAGAGTGTTGCATTTGGAATCAAAGGCCAACTTTGCTGCTCTATTACATTGAATGAGCAACAATTTCTCTGGGCTTCAATTTTATCCTATTCAAATGAAAGGGTTGGATCATCTGATCCTAAAATTCCTTCTAGTTCTGAATCTATTGCTCAATGAGACTATTCAAATCTTAACTCCACAAGCAGGCTGATATTCCAGCAACATAAGAACTAGGAAAGAACAATCCCTTCTGAAAGAAGAATAGATATTGAATTGGCATCTGAATTGATTCAAACCAAAAGGTAGTTCTATGTTTGAGAAACCAGGACTTCTTCTAAGGCCTGAGAATCTGAGAGTTAATACAAAAATGCAAAGTCAGTTATAGGAGTAGAAATTCAGACTGGGAAGTCAATACCAGAACAGAAGAAAATATACAGGACATGCCATAAAGCTATGAGAGCTCAACAGATTCAATGTGTCCCCAAAACTTCAGAATTATCATATTCTGACTTCTTGTATGCTGACTTGACAATATAGCCCATGAGTTCAACTTTCTCAGTTACGTTTATAAAGCAGTAGGTTTGGCCTCTGTGTTCTCAAAAATCACACACACACACACACACACACACACACACACACACACACACACACAAATGTGATAACTAACCTAATTAAGTAACAACATTTCTTCAGGCTTCATTCTGTTTGACCTGGAAACTACGAACCATCTACTGAAACTTTTCCAGTATTATCTCACATTCAACCCATCTAAAAAGTAACACTGCCATTCCCTCAAGCTGTTTCCCACTCTCATCTTTCCTATTTCTGTCAGTAATTGCATCTTCTCCCAGACGTCAAAGTTAGGAACCCTGGTATCATCTTTTATTCAACAAGTCCTGTTGATTTTTCCCTTACTATAAACTTGAATCTCTCTCCCTTTTCTTTCCCCAAACCATCACTTTAATAAAGGCCCTTGTCCCCTCACACTGGAGTTATTGGAATAGGTGTCTAACTAGTCTCTTTGTTTCCGACCTTATGCCCTTTTTAAACACTAGCAGATGCTTAATTACAAACTACTTCGAATGGTTACTTAAGTCTTCTCATGAATATATATCTTGACTATTCAACTAGGTTGTAAACTAGTTGATAATCATAACCTTATCTCAGTGTATCCCTGAAAATGCCAGACAGAGCAATGTATATCTATTTCATAGTCTTATAGATCAATAGATTTGAAAATCATCTTAGAGATCATCTAACTCAATGCTTTCATTTTATAAATTGGAAAACTGAGGACCAAAGAAATTAAGGGACTTCCCTGAAAAAACACAGCTAGCCTGGTCTGAGCCTCAAATGCAGATCTCCTGATTATATACAATGTTTTACTCAGGATACCATATTTCTATTTCTATTATTGAATGAATGAAAAATTAAAGACCATCCTGACCATCTTGAAAGGACCTAGATTAAATTCCTCTCAGTAGGAACTCTTTCTTCTTTGTCTTTCTTCCTTATCCCCTCAATAAAAGCAAAGCTTCTAGATACAAATGTGCAGTTCAGTGTTTGTTCCTCGGACCTGAAACCAAGTTTATAGACATTCGCTTTCTTCAGAACAATTCTTGGTAACATTCGGTCCAACCCCATCCAACCCATTATTCAACAAGCAATTATTTACACCTACTGTATGTCATTGGGCATAAAAAGGTAAAGATTTTTTGGTTTTTTAAAAAAGCTTTTTAAAGTTTTTTTTTTTTTTTTTTTTTTTTTTTACATTTTACATTTTCCTAGGGACATAGAACATATAAACAGATAATTACCAAGATAATTTAAGTAGGAACAGAGGACTAACAACTAAGTTGCTCCAGAGAGGGTTTTGATCTGAAATCCAGAGGGTCTTCTCACCCCAGAATGTTTCCTTTTTATTTTTATTCATTTTTTTATTTATTCTTTTGACTAGGGAAAAAAGCTATTTTTTGTTCTTTTTCTTTCTTACTTAGCTTTAATCACTGAATGGGTGGTTGCCTCAATCAAACAGACCTGTTAAATGCCTTAGCTTAAAAAAGCCAAGTTCTTCCACTGCATCCAATCCAGATTTACATCTTGCCACTGGACCCAGATGGCTCAGGAGAAGAAAATGAGTCTGATGACCTTGCACAGTCTTCCCTCACTCAAGTTCAATTCACTTGCACATCATGGCATCACCTACTTGATGTTATGGTCATTGTAAAGAATAAAGGTTGATCCAGAAAATTGACAACTGAATTGAATATTGAAGAAACCTATGGATTCTAAGAGGCAGAGGTGAGGAAGGAGTTTGTTTCAGATATAGAGAACAGACTATGCAAAGGCATAAATGGAATGTGTATCTGAGGAACAAAAAAGGCAATTTGGCTGGAACATGGGGTTTGTAAAGAGTAGTAATGACCATTAAGCCTGGGAAGATAGATTGAATCCAAATCATGAAAGGCTTTAAATCTAAGCTGAGGAATTTATATTAATTCCAGAAGCAATAGGGAGCCATTGCATTCTTTAGCAGGCATGTGACACGGTCAGATTTGTGCTTTAATGGGATTATTTTGACAGCTGTGCGGAGGACTGATTGGAAAGGGGAGAAACTGGAAGCCAGGGGTTCAATTAGGAGGCTGTTATGGAAAGGCTTCTCCAATAAATGAGTTAAGAATCAGCCAGCACCCTGAGAGTTGTATTGTGTGTGACAGAACGGAGAGCATGGGGTGGGGAGATGCCCATTCTTTTGGGAAAGTCAGCGTGTGCTGATTACCTACAAGTCAGGCAGCTGTCTGAGACAGAGTGAGAGACAGGACTCATCTGATGAGCTCTTTCTCCTTTAAGACAGCTGGGACTGATTCAAGTGTTCTCCACTTGTGGGGTTGTCAATCCACAGCATGGGGGTGGAGCACCAGCACCCCAGGAAATCAAAGCAAACTCAATTATCTATCTGCTGACAATGACAAAACCATTTCATTCCTCAGCTCTTTACGGAATGTTGAGGGGGGGTGTGGAAAATTAAAAGCGTGAACATTTTTAATGAGTGCAATTATTGAATCATCCGTCACACAGTCCATCTGCTTCAGAGCGTTCCAGTGACTAGAGAAAGACTAAAATACTGCATTGCCTTTTCACATTCATATCATCACATAAATGTTCTTTAAGGAAAAGCTAATGATATTCATATATCATGCCTATCATTTCCATAACTCAGAGTTCTCTTTTTGCTTGCTTCATTTTATTCACCACTAATTTTCTACCCTGACACCAACTTGGTAGAAATTTGCTTGCAAACGCCTGTGTAGCAGCAGCCCAGTGACATTAAATACAGAGCTCCGCAGTGTTCATTTGTAGAGATAAACTAATGCAACATTTATCTCAAAAGGCCCATTTTGCCTGGAGTTTTGAGGACAAAATGAACTTGGTGTCAAAGGGAAGGAAGAAGACTTGTTTTTAAATTCCTTTCCCCAAGACTATTAATCCACTTGGGAATAGACTGTGGCAGTGACAGCATGTTCATGAAAAACCCGAGTTTACTTCATTTGGTTCTGAAACTATTGCAGACAGTCAGAAGAGGTTTACAGGGGAGAAATGGGGTGGGATGTAGATAATTGGTGCAAGTGAAGGGATGTAGAAGGGGACCTTAGAGAGTGGTAAGACTGGGTTCATGAATAACTAACCTCAAATAAGAAAAGGAAGGAAAGGAAGGAAAGGAAGGAAAGAAAGGGGAAGGAGGGAAGGAGGGAAAGAAGGAGGAAGGAAGGGAGGGAGGAAGGGAAGAAGGAAGGGAGGGAGAGAAGGAAAAATGATTTGATTTGTTCTGTGTATTTTATGCTAGGCACGGTGCTAAATTCTACACAAATAATTTTTATTCTCATAAATCTGAAAAGTATTATTTTATTATAATGTCTGTTCTATAAAGAAAGAAAACAAAGTAGACAAAAATTAAGTGACTATCCCAGGGTCTCACTATAAAGAAAGAAAACAAGGCAGACAAAAATTAAGTGACTATCCCAGGACTACTAATAATCTGATAGTGGATTTGTATTCTGGTCTTCCTAACTATAGGCCCAACCCTCAATATCCTATACTACCTGTCTCTGAAAAGAAAATATTGCTTAGATGGGAGGGTGTCAGTTGAAGAAAGGCCAAGGAATTCTCAGCTATTAGTCAGATCCAGGGCATTTGTCTTTTAGCAAATGAATGTATGTGTGTAACATGTGAGATGAGGTTAAATTAATAATATTAAAATTGACTATAGAAAACCAACTAAGTGAGATGAAAATTAAAAATGTGTTTCATTTATGTAAAAGCAATATCACTTAGCATTTTTTCCAGTAAGCATTATTAGACACCTACTATGTACTAGGCAGTATGCTCTTCACTGAGGAAATAGAGAAGAAAAAAAGAAAGAAAAGAAAAAATAAAGAAAGAAAAGAGAAAAGAAAAGAGAAGAGAAAGGAAGTAAGAGAAAAAGAAAAAGGAAGATGAAAGGAGGGAAGGAAGAAAGGAGGGAAGGGAGAAAGAAAAAAGAGAGAAAGAAAAAAGAGAAAAGAAAGAAAAAAGAGAAAGAAAAAGAAAGGAGGGAAGGAAGAAAGGAGGGAAGGGAGAAAGAAAAAAGAGAGAAACAGAATGAAAGAAAAAAGAGAAAGAAAAAGAAAGGAGAGAAAGAAAGAAAGAAAAAGGAAGAAAGAAAGGAGGGAAGGAAGAAGGAGGGAGACAAGGAAGGGGGGAGGGAGAAAGGAGGGAAGGGAAAATGAAAAAGAGAGAAACAGAATGAAAGAAAAAAGAGAGAAAGAAAAATAGAGGAGAGAAAGAAAGAAAGAAGAAAGGAAGAAAGAAAGGAGGGAAGGAAGAAGGGAGGGAAATAAGGAAGAGGGGGAGGGAGAAAGAGAGAGAATGAATAAAAAAGAAAATAAAAGAAAAGGGAAAAGGAACTATTCCTGCCCTTAAAGAGTTCATATTCTAATAGTGGGAAACCATACAAATGAATATGTGCAAATAAGCTATATACAGGATAAAAAGGAAATAAATCAATTGAGGGAAGGCACTTTTAAACTAGAAATAAAGAAGACTAGGAACATTTTTTTTATAGAAGACAAGAGTTTAGCTGAGATTTGAAGGAAGCCAGGAACCAAAAATGAGGAGTGAGAACATTCTAGGCATGGAGGAGAGACTGTGAAAATAACCAGTCAGAATAAGGAGGGGAGCCCTAAAACTCTTTCTTTTTCTTTCTCTCTGACTTTGGGAATGAGCCAGGAGGTAGAGCATTTGAGAAGATCCTTCAAGGAGACTTGCTCCTTGAATCCTGCTTCTGTAAAGACCCTACCCGAAGACAAACAGCTTTATTCCATTATCTAGGTGGGGCTGGTTGAGTCTTGAGCTGGAGAATTCCAATACTATTGAATAAAGATTTTCTATTCAATTCCAGCTCAAACTCCACCCACCAGCCCCCATCAGGAGGGGAAGCAGGCCTCGGCTTGTAGCCAAAAGCTTCTAATATAAAAGAGCCAATTTTAAATCCTCTCCTTGAAGAGGCTTAACATGCCATGCCATACTATGCTATGCCATACTATGTCATGCCAAGGAAACCTTTGCCCGCTGAAATGATATTCTCTTTCAATGCTCCCCTCTCTTTATTCTCACCTGTTTCTCTAATGAGACTTTATGCCTCTCTGTTGGGATCTCTCTACTAGAAACTTTACTTCTCTGACAGACCTTGCCACTAAGGAATTCAGCCTTTCTATCCATGCATAGTAAAGGCTGACTTCCAAATGCCAATAATAAACTTCCTTTTATCAGTCTAGCTTTTCAGGTTCATAAATTCCTTTACGAAGGATCTCTGCGCCACCAGGAGGGGCTTCCCACAACTTCCTATCCTGCATCGAATCCTAAGAGGGTGTAGGGGAGCCAAATCTCTTTATTTGGTTCCCTGAACCCCAAACCTGCCACTAACCTCATCATTTAACTCCCTGACCACCAGGAACCCCAATCTCATCATTTGGTTCCCTGAATCTAATCTCATCAAGAAGATGAAGTGTTTTGTTCTGGGAATATCAAGGAGGCCAAAGTTATTGAACTGGAGAGCAGGCAGGGTAAGATGTAAGGTTTAAGATTGGAAAGCTGGATCAAGGGGACAGGGGAGACAAGTTCTTAAGGGTTTTGAATGCCTAACAGAGCTTTATTTGCAAAGCAGGAACCTACGGGGACAGGGGGAAAAAATGAGCTAAGAGAGGCTGTTCTTTGATTATACCACTGACATCCCTGAAGGTGATTATACTTATAGAAAGACCAATGCAGAGGTAATACCATTTGGCACATATTTCTCCTGGGAAATGTAGTCTCTGGGCAATTGGTGCCACCAATATTTGAGGGGCAGTCGTTGTTTCTTTCTTGTCTTTGTACCCATCTCCATGCTGAGCCCACTGCCTGGAAAAGTGATAAACAAAAGCATGTTGAATTGAATGTCACATTGAGAAGCCTGCTGTTGTTTACCGTGAAGTTTGTACTGAACAGTTAGAAAACCTGAGTTCAAATCCTGTATCTAGCAAGCAACCTACTTTTCATTCTCCAACTAGCTTACTTTAGCTCTTGTAGCATTGGCTTGAGGATCTATAAAATGGAAATAACTATCTTTGCCTTGTCTACCTCACAGTATTGTTGACAATACTGTAGATCTGATAGAAGGAGGGTATCTTATCAATGGGTCCAAAGCTTTGACCAATATCAGTGTCTTTTACAGGACAGCAGGCTGATAACTGCAACTGAGACACCATAAAAGTCCGCAGCTATGAAATTGACAAAGCTGCTTTATCCCAAGGCTTGACTTTGTTACCTTCCCCATGAAGCTCTTCTTAGCTCCTCCCAACAAGTGACCTCTCCCTCTTCAAAACCTCAGATTTATCGCAATGTTTTACCTTTTGTTTATGCCTTTGATCTTATAGATTCTACTCTTTATGACATTTACCTATTATGTATCATATATGTCATATCCCACCCCTGCTACTCCATTAAACCATAATTTGAAGACAGAGACTGTTAAGTTTCTCATTTCTTTGTGGTTAGCTCTGAGCATTGTTCCTGGAACTACATATAATTTCCTGGGGCACAGAGGTTAAATGATTTGACCAAGATCACACACAATTGGTATGTTTCACAGGTGAGGCTTGCATTCAGACTTTCCCAACTCCCAAATCAGATCTCTGCCAACCTGACTCCGTGGCACATACTAAGCATTTAATAAATATCTGTGGTCTGTGGCCAGACTTTACAGGAGGTTAGATTTCTTTGAACCTGCTGTCCGCCACCTCCCCACTTTTGTTACTATTGCACTATACAATACAGTAAATTGTATATACTGCACATACACTGCTCTCACGTAATTTTTGTAAGTATCTCACAAGGATAATTGTGTTGTTTGTCTTTGTTTCAGTGTTGGCAGGCAAGTTATATTCCAAAGGTGATTATGCCCTGCTATTCTGATGACTTGTGGGTTCCATAAGTGACATTGATGAAACCATATTTAAGAACACAGTTTTATTGTTGCTATTTTAAATTAAAATCCCATTTGGTACTTCCAGATTTCAGATTGTATAGGGGATTAGAGAGCATTCCCGATTAATAATAATAGTACAGTTCTATAATGCTTTAAGAGCTACAAAGTGTTTTCTTTATAAAGGTAGACACTGTAGTACAAAAGTTATTATCTTCATTTAGCGGACAAGACAATGGAAGCTTATGGAGTTTCAGGTCTCATCCAAGGTAGTGCAGCTAATAAGTGTTGGAGCTGAGATTCAAGTCTCATTCTCTCCTTATTTTGAGTCAGAACTCAATGCTGCAACAGTGCCAGACTCAAATTTTCCCCGGGCTGCTCTATTTTAAATGATCACTACATAAAGTGTACTTTTTCCAGCACATAAAAGTCTCTGGTAACCATATTCCCTGCTGAAAAACTAAAAAAGTCCAATGATTAGAGCAAATCATATGGATCGGAAGAGGCAGGAATCTCCTAGAATCAAAAGTCAAGCGATCAGAAACTCAAGGCTTGGAGGTGATAATTGTCAGATATGTAGTTAATAGATGTGCATTAAATGCTTATGACTATTGTTATTGTTATTAATATTGTAATAGCTCCTTATATAATTGATCAATAAGCATTTATTAAGTGCTTACTGTGTGCCAGGCACTGTACTCAGTGCAAGAGATATAAAAGAAAGTTAAAAAAAAAATAAACAAAAGTCACACAATACCTGTCTATAAGGAGCATATATTCTACTGAGGAAGACCACATACGTTCATCTGAAAACTATGTATTGTAAAGGAGAGGTCATCTTAGAAGACAGGAATGAGGGAAAAGGATGATTGGGAAAGGCCTCTTGTAGAAGGTGAGATTTGATTGAGGAGGCCATGGGAAGACAGGAGGCAGGGAAAGGGGAGAACAGTCAAAACATGAGGAACAGGAAGCAAAAAAAAAAAAAAAAAAAAAAAAAACCAGCATGCTCAGACTGAATGTAGCATAAAGAACCACAAGTAAGTCAGAATTATTGTTGGATCATAGAGTACTTAGAGAAGAATATCCTAAAAAAACCAGAAATGTTGAAAGGGACCAGATTGTTGTTTAGGGTTTTAAAAAGCAAATAAAAGATTTTGTATTTAATTCTGGACATAGTGAAGCCACTGGAATTTATTGAGTAGGAGGGCAGAATTAAACTTCAGGAAAATTACTTCATCAACTGAATGGTGTGTGAATTGGATTAGGAAGAGACTTGAGGCAAGGATATCCACTAGAAGAGTATAGTAATACAAATAAGTGGGAATCAATCATCAGAGACATATGACCAGAAAATATGGCAGCCCCATCATGTAGTAAGAGTGAGAGTTAATTGATGGATATTACATACTATATTGGTATCCAACACCATGTCAAAGAACTAGGGAAGGGCCTACAGCATCTTGAGTGAACCTCTTCCCTTTGGAGAATTTATAGGAAAACATAGACAAGATTTACCCTATATGAAAGGGCATGGATGAATTTATAATTTGCTATCACTGGTGGTAGTAACCACACTAAAATCACAGATCCATGAGATTATTGAAATGTTTCCCATAGTGGCTAAGATTTTGCTCTTCACACAAAGAGACTGATTTTGTCAAAATCATGAATGGATCAACATATCTCCTACTCTCTTTCATTTCTTAATTTCTATTCCTCCAACTTACTACTTGTACTCCATTATAAGTGGAAAAGGTAAGAAGGAATTCGTGGCTTTTGCTAAATTGTGCTTCTCTCTTGGGACTTTGAAAGCTCTTAATTTTCAACTTAATGATTGAAATGCTATGTGAGTTTTTTCCTCACATTATCAGGTCTTAAAACTCATTATGGAACAATATACAAACCACTGATTGCCAGCAAATGTACCTCTCTACCTCTTGCATCCTATTAAAAAATAGCCCTTTTGGATTATTCATTGGCTGTATTGTGACAGAAAGACAGCAAGAGAGACATCAGGACTCTGTGGGCGCTGATGAATTCTCAAAACCTTTTGTCCTAGGCAATAATGAGAGTTGTCATTTTGTTACTATCTTTTGTTCATCCCCGACATAATTATTTGTGATATTTTCAAATGTCCTGGTTTTAGGGAAAGAGCAAACATTAGAAGAGCATCAAGGGTAATCACAGCACTGTCTCAAGTTATCTGTGGCCTCCAGATGGTGGACAATTGGGAAATGACCAAGGTCTTCCCTTTCACAGTTCTGTTCATGTTTTTCCAAGTCTTTGCTGAGCTTAACAGACACCAAACACCATCAGGCATTAACGAAAACATTAATAGAGCTTGGTCTGCAGGAGGATTGGCTGCTTTGAGTTTGTTTTGCTCATCCATAGATTTGGTGGTGAAAGGCTCAACAACTTGCTCAGTTTGGGAGAGATTTAGGAATAAGTTTGTTGAAAAGTTTTATGACTTTAAACACACACACACACACACACACACACACACACACACACACATGCACGCACACCCCTAATACATGTGAAGGCGAGAATACAAAAGTCCCCTGGGTTATAGATGGCAATAGAACCAAGGCTGCAAATGAGCCCTGAAATCTAAATGGGTTTAGAAATAGAAGAAACGGCAGTATTCAGTGCCATTTTACAATAAATGCCACCACTTAGTGCTCTAGTTTGGCTTTTTATGCATTTATGTGAGTACATTGTGTGTCCATCTGGATCTTTTAATCTCTCTAGCTATATGCTTGGGTGTGTTCTCTGCATAATATCCTCCCCTCCCCAGCCTCTGAAATACATGAACAAACACTGACTTGGGGGAAAGATTTTTTGCTGATTAGGGAACAAAGCAAGAATGTTAAACCCAGAGGGGAAGTCTATTTTTTGCTTAGCATTGGGAGGGTGGAGTATACATTTTTAGAAGGTCTATGTCCTACACCATAGCTGTAATGTTATCTACTTAATTCTCACTGGGAAAAAAATATTGTAGCCTCAATGGGAGTCCAACACTGTCCTATGCAGAGAAAACTTGAATCTATAATGCTTCAGTAATGCTGGTCTCAGGTTTAGGCACATCCGTCCTACATAAATCAGAAAAAGCTACATAAAAACTTCTAAAAATAAATCTGGAATACTTAGGTATGCTTCAGCATGAAATAGAAGGAAGAATGAGGGAAAGAAAGATCAATGACCATCTAGTTGATAGAATGACCCTCTGCTGTCAATTTTGACCTCATCCAAGGAGCTTCTAGGAAAGAATGAAGATTCAAATACAAGAATATTCTGCTTGCCTATAACAACTCCCTTCTCTCCACAAAGGATGAACCATGGGATAAAAATGTGCTTAATTCTTTATTACAAATAGCATAGCAGACAAATGCCAGATATATGTGATCAGGGGACACAGAGTTACCTGAGGGGCATATAAACAATAAAATCTATGTTCTTAGGTCCCCAGGAACATGCAATAAACATTTATTAAGTGCCTACTATGTGTCAGACACTATTCTAAATGCTGGGGGTGCAAAAAAATACAAAAAGATATCAATTTTTAACATATCCACAGACACAAGATATAGGAAAGTAGACACATGAATATTTCAGAGATTCAGACAATCAACAGAATTTGAAAGTTGGAAGGGACCCCAAAGAACTATTCCAATGTACCCCAGAAAAGATAGCCCCTCTATGGAATCTCTAGCATTCTGCTAGAAGCAAGCATTTTTCTATCCTCCATTTGAAGATTTCCAAAAGTAGGAAAATAATAGCCTTCCAAGGGAGTCCATTTTACTTGCAGACCATTTTAAATGTAAAGAAATGCTTTCTTACATCAGATCAAAATCTACATATTCTACTAAGGCCAAGCACAGCAACTTCTCATCTACATGACAGCCCTTCTTATACTTGACTGTGTTGGGGAAATAATAATGATAAAGATAGTAAAAATGATTTAATAGATGCCTATACACTTAATATTTAGAACTTCTAGCCTTTGGTTTTATGATTGCTTAGCTCTTCATTCACACCTTACTCCCTTTTCTCTGGGAGAAGATTTAAGTCACCCTTGTCTCTTTTCCAAGCTTATGTCTCAGAGGCTATATGGTACAATGAAAAAAACAACCTCAGAATCTAATGGCCTTGAGTTCAATCCTAATTCTGTCACTATGTGAGCTTAACATTTCTAACCCTCAGTTTCCTCTTCTGTAAAATAAAGGAGTTGGAAGATAAGGTTTCAAATGTTCCTCCAAGTTTTAAATCTATAATCCCATGATCCCTAGGTCCTTCGATTGGATTCATATGGCATGTATCTAGGGCTTTTAACATCCAAGGAATTCTTTCCTGGCTAAAGGAGAGCTTGTAAATATCCTTAAAAAATAATGTAGCATGATGAATAAACCCAGGATGACCTGAGTTTAAGTCCTAGCGGTACACACACAAACACACCAGCTAAGAACATCATCCCCAACTAACTCTTAAATGTTGTATGGCAGATATATCATTCATCAGATTATAGGAGAAAAGATTTAAAGCTGAAAGGGAGTTTGGAGGCCACATCAGTTTTACAGATGAAGAAATTGACCCAAAAGGTCGATTCATTTTCCCAATAGCACACTGATAGTATCTTGTCCTTTGTGCTCCAAATCTAACACAATTTTTCACCACATTACTCTTTGAAAACTCCCTTCACTTATGAAATTCCAGTGTTTTGTTTAATACTATGGTGCTCAAGGCTGATTTCAGAAAAGTCTGAAATGATTTACATGAACTGATATCAAGTAAAGTGGATAGAATCAAGAGAACACCGAACAAAGCAACAAGATGATGTGATGACCAACTCTGATGGATTTGGCTCTTCTTGACAATGAGGTGATTCAAACCTAGTCTATTGGTGATGGAAAGCCATCTGCATTCAGAGAGAGAACTATGAGACTGAATGTGTTATCAAAGAACAGTATTCTCACCTTTTTGTTGTTATTATTATTATTGCTTGGTTAGTTTTTTTTTTTTTTTTTTTTTAATCTTTCTTGTTATGGGCCAGAACTCTGAACTTGAAATAAGGATTCTTACAAGGTACTAACTAAATAGAATTGATAAAGACAATGATTATCTAGTTTAGCATGGTGATTAATAGTTCTCTAAATTCAGTATGATTGATTTAATCTTACAACAAATAATGGTTTCCTAGAGATGTAATGATTGGTTTATACTCAGTGTGGAGCATATAAGCCAGGACTGAGAGCCACAGAGGAGAAGCTCTCAGAGAGGCAAAGAAGATAAGAGGACTGGAGGCAGAAGTATAAGCTCTCAGACTGAGACAGACTTCAAGACAGAGACCAGTGGTGATGGTCCTCCTGCCTCCCCACAGAAACCAAGACATTCAGGAGGACCTCAAGAAAGCTAGCCCGGGGCCCTGTCAAGGAGACAATAATGAATTTGGACTTTGGACTTTAATAATCCCGGCTATTCTTGTGGTGATTACTGAACTGAAAGGAAGGTTGCTCCCAAAGACCTCCAGAAAACTGAAACAAAGAACATTACACTTTCTTAAGTTTTTTCCCCTTTTTGATCTGATTTTTCTTGTACAGTATGATGATTCAGGAAATGTTAGAAGAATTACACCTATTTAACCTATACTGGATTACTTGCTGTCTAGGGGAGGGAAAAGTTAAGGAAAGGAAGGAGAAAAATTTGGAACACAAGATTTTGCAAAGATAAATTTTGAATATTATCTTTGCATGTATTTAGAAAAATAAGAAGCTATCAAAAATAAAAAATAAAATAAAATATGCCACTCAACACAACACTCCAGATGTGATTTGAGGAGGGACTTCCACCTCCCTAATTCTGTATCTTGTGCTGTAATCACAAGAAAGACAGCTATCTAATGCAAAACAATGTCTCATTCCAGTTAAGTAAATAAATGTATATATATTCATACATATATACATTTTATACACATATAATTTCTCTAGCTGTTTTAAAATTTACAATCACTTTATAAATGTTATCTCATTTGGTTCTTATAACAATCCTTTGAGATATTTTTATTATCCCCATTTTACAAGATGAGGAAACTGAGGCTAAGTGATTTGCTCAGGGTTGATCACCTAATAAATATCTATGATAGGATTCGAATTCTGGCCTTCCTGATTCCAAGTCTAGTGCTCTGTCCATTTATACCACTTAGCCCAGTGCTAGACACTAAGGAGAACAAAGATTTCCACACACAATAATATCCTCAACCCCTTCAAGAATTCTATTGGAGGTATACAATACCAACAATAGTCTATAAAGTAAAGAACATCATCTCTAACCTCAGAGGATCTAGATTCAAATCCCAGCTCTAACACTATCTATATGATGTTAAACAATTTATTTAACTTTCCCTAGGCCTCAGTTTCCTTATCTAAAAATTAGAGAAAGGTTTTAGCTAGCTGGTCTCCAAGGTCCCTTCCAACTCTTCATCTATAATTCTTCATAAACAACAAAATCCTAGATAAAGTAATGACAAATAATTTCAATAGGGAAAGAATTCCAATAACTGGGAATGGGGTTTGAGGAAGATTGGTAATGATTTTCTGGTAGATAGTATAGCTGAGCCCTATTTTGAAGGAAGCACTTCCAAGTTAACATGAAGCAAAGGATTTATCCCAGTCTAACTTTAACTGGAAAGGAATCTTATTGCTCCACTGCCAAAGGTTTCCTAACCTCTTGTATTTTAGTCTCCTATTGAAGACCTTGTCAAAGACAAAATGGACCAGATCTACTAATCTTTGTATTAAAAAAAAAACACACACATCTTACTTCTGGGTTTTGTTATTCATGTTTATCAGGAATGGGTTAATGCTTTTCTTCCCAGCTGAGGCATATTTTGTATATGTACTATTAGGTACATATGGTATCTAATAAACATTGTAAACATTAGATATTATGAACTTATCCTTAGGTATTATGGTTTAAGAATCTAGGAAAAATCCATCTTAAAGATGCATGCCAGCAGGAGACTTGAACCATCCAAATTGAGGCTATCTCTTGAGCAAATCCTGGTAAGCAAAAGGTTTTGTTGTTGTTATTATTTAAGGCTGACTTTCTATTAGCAAGTATCACAAGGTGGCTCTCTTCATTCTTGAATGATGGAGCTTGGGAATCCAGAAGCTCCCCCTCCCTCTACCTCTGGCCACAACTTAACCTGTAGCACCTGCTTTGTTCCAACTTCCCTATCAGATCAACAGTCCTGCTCTGGCAGGACTGTTGTGGAAACAGAGCATGATCTATCCCCTGCCATAGCACTGTTAAAGTACTGATAACAGTGCTTGCCAAAGGTACGTTATCAGATTTGTTCAGTAAGTCAGTGATTATAGCAGTGGATTGTCTTAGAGGCTCAAAGTCAGCGATCCCCAGAAATCATCTGATTTCTTATCAGGTCAAAAAATGTGACATAGATCAGCATCTTTTTTTGCATGCTAATGCGTTAGTCAAATTTCTGGCCTGGGTAGCATGATGTTATCATGCCCTGTAGTTATGGTACCACAGTTTCTCAGTCTTATCTCTAACAATAGTGTGAGCTCCTTCAGGAAAAATAACAGATTTTGCAGTTATTTGGTATTGCTTCCTGGTCATAGAAAGCCCTTTAAAACTGGGTAAAAATGAATTGAATAAAATTAGGAGGCAGCATGGCCCTAGAAAAGAGGGCTGGACTTGAAGTTCATACGCCTGTGTTCTAATCCTGGCTTTTCCCCTTAGTTTCTTTGTGATCTTGGGCCAATCACATAATCCTTCTAAACCTCATTTTATTCATTTGTAAAATGAGATGGAAGGTATAATTAGAAGAGATGGATAAGATGCTTTCCATGTTCTAAATCTATTAAATTGAATGAATGTCAGTTAACTGAATTCGGCTAATAGCCTATATATACTTTCTACCTTCTCCTTTATGTACTCCTCAGTTTTTCATTTATATCAGCTTATAATTTTATATCTTAATCTAAAGCCAGAAGGCCCATAGCAGCTATCTTGCCTAATCTTCTCAGTTTACAGTTTAGGAAACTGAGGTCCAGAGAAGTAGTAAGTGACACAAGTGAGATGAGAATCAGGTCTTTTGACTTCCAGTTACATAAGTTTCACTGTCCACTATATTACCTTCATTCATTTCATGAGGTTTGATTGTCTCAGTAGGGCAGATCCTCAAAAGGTGTCCTTCCCCTTTTCAAGGACATTCTTCCTTTCCATTACACAAAAGTTCCCATTCCATCATCAAGCAATTTTTCCCTTTAGATAATTTTTACAGACCACTACCAAAAGTCTATGTCCTACTAAAGTTCTTCTGTTATAAAGAAACATTTTTAATATTTTTACATAGGTCTCTCTCCTCCCATCTCATCTACTTTGTCAAGGATATAGTAATATACAATGCTATCAGATGTTATACAAATTCAATCTATCCCAGAATCATCAGCTCTATCACCCACATTTGGGAAATCCAATCCTATAATGTTCAAACTAGGTAATGAATTTGTTGAAATGAGAACAGAAGACTGAAAATTATCCCTCTTAAAACATTGCTGTTCTATATATTTCTCTAAACAAGAAGGAAAAAACAATGGAGAAACAAACAAGGCTATAAGTAGGAAGAGCAAGAACCTCCCTACAAGAAGAATAGAATCTGTATTGTTATGAATTTGGGGTCCCTTTCTTACAATCATCTATCATTTACAGTTCATATCCTATTGTACCCTACCCTTTTTATAAGGAGCATTTGAACCTGAATAAAGTCAAGGATAGGTGAAATGAGGCAACTGAGATCTGAGTGGCCTCTTTTCTAACTAAATTTATCAGGGGACTCAGAAATCTCTGGTAGTAGAAAGTAGCTTTTTTCAGGATCTTGGTGGGCTGCAGGTGGAAAGTGGACATTCTGCATCTCACCCCCATGGAAGACCAGCTAGCATTGGGAGTAGTGATTGTACCAGCATAGACAAGTTTTTGAGAGGCTGGTGTTCAAGTAATTTGGTGACTATGGTTTGGTGGTAAGCATATACATCAAAATGTGAGCCATCATTTGGGAACAGTGAACACTGTGATATGAGTGAGGAGCAATAGGAGGAAAGATCAACAAAGTTTAGAAGATTGAGCCAATAGCAGCTATGATTTTTTAGCCTTGGGCCTCTTGTTTTTGGTATCATCATGTTCATGGATATCTGTGTCAATCTCATTTCCTTACTGTATTCTATTCTAGAACTTGTGTGTGTACCATATGGGCAAGTAGGCAATGAAGAAGATGCCATTCCAGATCCAATCAATCATTGTTTTTCTGAATTTTACTCTTCAGAGCTTGCTTTCAGGATTTATTGATCCTAGAGAATGTCCCTTAAAAGCTCAGAGCAACATATCTCCAAATGACCTTCTGAAATCTACCAATCTACTAAAATTCCATCTGCTTAGCCCAATCTTAGACAATATTTTGTTCAGGAAAACATAGTGCTTATCACACAAAATGACAGATCTTTGGAATACACTTAACAAGAGATAATAAAATTATATCGCATCATAGAATCATGAAATTTTAGAGCTGGAAAAAATGATAAATCATATAATCCATTCTACTTATTTTATAGGTAAAGAAAATGAAAAGCTACAGAGGTTAAGTGCCTTACCCATCACCCAGTTAGTGGCTGAGCCAAGAAAAGAATCCACATATTATATTTGTCCTTTAATGAAAATAATATTACAGAACTACTAGATTTACAAGTAAATTAGATTACAAATAAATGCTGAATACTATGAAAGAAAAAAAAGTATTTATTTAGTATTCTTTATGTGCCAGGAGCTGTACTATAGAGAGCCTATAGAGGCAGAGGCCCTGAATTCAAATCCCACCTCTGACTCATTATTTGTAACACTGGGAAAAGAACTTAATCTCCTTGGGCCTCAGTTACTTCCTCTGGAAGATGGGAAGACTGAACTAAATGATCTATGAAGTCTCTTCTAGCCCAAGAGCCATGTTCCTCTTTGGTCCCATTTATCAATGTCTTGCCTAAACATTTACCCTCTTGACAATCTTGACATTCAAAGAATTTTAGAACCATCTTACTTGTAATATTGGTGGAAAGTAAAAATAATAGCCCTTAATTTGTTATTTTTAATTCCTTCTTTCTGAACTGAAGCTATATCTTCAAGAGTTAATTCTTATTATATAAATCCAAATTGAGAAGCTCACTTTCCCAAGGGTATTTGAATTTTGAAAGAGGTCCAAGTTTTAAGACAAAGACATGCATTTCTGATGATGGCACCTGCTTGTAAAGCTAGCTGACAGAGAGAGTAATATGGTTCCTTATCTAACTGTTTCTACCCTTTTGTTTGATATAAATAATAAAAGGAATGCCCCCTGCCATTATGACCTAGTGATTTTCCTTTTTCTTTTTCAACCAAGCTATAAGAATGAGAGAGGTTAAAAAGGAGGAAAAGAGAAGTAATAGTAGCTCTGAGCTGGAGGAAAGAAAAAAGACAGCTAGGAAAGGATATAATTTAGTGCCTAATCAATTAGCTGATTGGATTTTCCATGAGATTAACTTCCAGCCCAAAATGGATTACAATGGTGATCTTGGAAACAGCTCTAATGACCATCAGTCATGTGAGACTCCGGCTGTATGAAAAGGATGGTGTCATATTCTAAGCAGCCATTATAATTAATTAGATGTATTATAACGATGTTATGGGCTAGGTATAGGACTTCCTAGCCCTAGGAAACTCATATCTCATCTCATCGTGCTTATGGCTTACAGCATATATAACTTTTTCATCAGTGGTTAGAGAACTGTGAAAGATTATCATACCATATGTATGAAAATACCATACTTCTCAATACAGTGGTAAAAGATAAAAGTCTGTCCCCTGTGACTGAATCTAGGAGCCTTAAATCTGGCTTAATATCAGCTGATATGAGCCCTTTGTGTTATTTTTATCTTACATAGCTTTCTTTAATGTAATTTCCTCAGGAATTTTAATTGCTTTCCCCCCTCTATACTAATTTCTGTTCACATGAAGGCAAATAGATTTTTCTTTCAATAATATTAAAAAAAAAAGTTATGAACACTACTCAGTATGAATGGTATTTAACACTCAATAAAAAGTCTCCATTATGTCAAATACATATATCTCTGTGCATATATGAATCTTTTAAAGCTCAAAATTCTCTGTGCACATATGAATTTTTTAAAGCTCACAAGTCAGCCAGAATGCCTTTGGAAAGGCGTTGTGGAAAACGGAACAGCCATTATTACAAGTCTTATGTGTAAAAGGGGACTGGCCAAAGAGGACCCAGTTGTTAGAGCACACTCAGATTTGCCTTTCCTAGTGAGTAATACAAAGCAGTATACTATGTTACATCTACCTTGCAGACTAGACCTCTCAGGTGGCAGTTGTCCAACAGAAAAATTCAAAGTGCTCTCATTTCTCCAGCATTTGATGAAAAAAATAGAGGTAGCAAAGGTATAAGAGATCAGAAGCAAATTCAAAAGAGGCACACAATGCTATAAAATTAAGACTTTTTAAAAAAGAGATTCGTAATCAAAGCTATCCAAAAACTCATCTTCATGACAAAAACGACTCTAAAACACTGCCTTCAAGTAAGTCACCAATCTAAAACTTTATCATACTAAGGAGGTGCCCCTGGATTTCTAATCAACAAATCCTTTTGAAATGACTACTATGTGCAAGTTCTCAGAGAATTTTTTTTTAAGTTTTTATTTTCATATGCATGGATAATTTTTCAACATTGACTCTTGCATAGCCTTGTGTTTCAGATTTATATATATATAGATATATATACACACACACATATGTCCATAGACATATATACATATATGATAGACAGCTCTTGCTATTTCATATGCAGAAAAGACAATTCAGATAATAAAGAATGTAGCCATTTTAAAACTTAAGCTACTTAGGCTTTTCAAAAGAAGGATGTTTGCAATTTTTTCGCTTTAGGCAAAGTCACTTTAGGATAATTACTCTGGACAAAACAAAGTATTAAAGGAAGAGAAAAACAGTGGTTAAAGAAGGGAGGAGAGAAGTGAAAAAGAGGAGAGGAGAGGAGAGAAGAGAGAGAAGAGAGATAATGATTCCCACAATCATGAGGGAGATTGAAAAAAGAGAGACAGAGGTAAGAAGAGGAGAGAGAGACAAGACTAAAGAAGGGGTGGGGGAAGAAAGATACAGAGACAGAGAAAAAAAGGCAAATAGGAGTGAGTCAGAGATAAGAAGAAAAAGAGAAATAAGGAGCGGGAGAGGAAACAGAAAGGGAGAGGAAAGAAACAAATGGAAAGGATAGAGGTAAAAGGAGAGAGACAGAGAGGAAGAGCAGTAGATTCATGAATGGAGAATGATGGAATGATGATTTGGTTTGTCATGTTGAACTATAAGATTTGGAGCAAAAAGGAATTTGAGAGATTTTCTTGTCCAGCTCCTTCAAAGTATATATAAGAAAAGTAAAGGCAAGAGTGATTATGATTTATGAAAAGTCATATGTATAGCAAATATCAGAGAAAGCATTCAAATCCATTTCTTCCAATGCTAAATTCAATGTTCTTTCTAATCCACTATAATACAAAGTGGATCATATTGCACAAACTAATAAGGAAAACTCAACTTCAACTTTGACTATGACAATTATTGGGTAACCATGACCAAATGATTGATATGATTTTCACTGGTAAAAATGAATAATCATTCTTGCATTACCTACTTCAAAGGTTTGTCATGAAGTTCAAATGAGTTAAGTAGACATAATCCTTGATCAACCTGTATCAGATGAAAAAGATTTTTAAATGGCCTGAATTTGTAGTAATTTTGCACTTTGCAATACAGTTAAGAAATGGCTTGTATTTATGTCCCTAATTAGAAAAAAATTCTTCAAAAATGGGCTGAGATCCCAACCCAGCACTAGTAAAGATTGAGCCCTCTGGGACTTCCATTGCCATGCTATAAGCTCATGCAATAAACAAATGTACCTCAGGATATACAAGGGCTGGGAGTAAGGATTGCCAGTTTTTTGTGTCTATTTTCTACCATCATTTTAGATCTAAGGCTCAAGATAAAAAACATAATAATATATCTCTCTGAGTGGTCAGCTTCTATGATATCCCATGGAGATTTGGGTTTAGAAATGGGTACCACAAATGTCATGACAGTAATAGCTTTTCTGTTCTGTGTGTACAAGGACCAATTCTACCTACCCTCTCATCTCTCCTTGTGTTTTCTCCTTTTGATCTTCCTATATGAGGTAAAACCCTTCCCTCCAGTCCTGATCTTATATTAGGTTCTTTTCTTCCAAAGTTGGGAAGAACTATGGTAGCTAAAGTCTTTTGGAGGGTTGTTACATTTATAAAGCACTTTACAAACTTTAACACATGTAATGCCAAAAGAACAGTGATTTAGCACCCATTACATGCTAGCCATGATACTACAATTGACAAAAGAAAAAAAAATGAAACTATCTTCTCTCAGGGAGCTTGCATTCTTTTGGAGGAGATGATATCATATGTAGTTATATACAAAATAAATCCAAAGCTAACTGGTTGAAAGACACTAGTGGATCTGGGGATTAAGAAGAGATTATACAAAATGTGGTACTTGAGCTATTTAAAAGAAAACTTGGAGGGAATAAGAAAAGAAATATGAAAGGAATGCACTTCAGACATAAGGGATTGCTAAGGCAAAGGCACATGGATGAGAAATGTTGTAAATGAAGAGTGAGAAAGCAAGTTTGGCTAAAATGTAGAGTCCGTGAAAGAGAGAAATGTATACTAAAGCTAGAAAGGCAGGCTGGGATCAAGTTATGTATGAATGAGGGTTTGAACTAGGGTGTTGGCTACATACAAGCTATTAAATTAATCTACCACTTGGGGTTCCTATCATGGATGAATCGCCAAAAGCTATCTCAGTTTTAATTCTCTCCTTGGGTAAACATTTATTATCAATTCAGAAAGTATTTTTGTTTAAAACAAACGGTATTTAATCAAACAATACTGAAAACAAAATTACAAGAAGGTTTCCAGATTCACTCTCTCATGAAATACACTCTCACAGGTTACAATAAAATCAATAAGGAAAAGTACATGGAACTATGGAAGATGCATGGCCAGGGAATATACATTAGGAATATTCAAATAAGGAATTCAAATGACCAAAAATCATGTGAAAAGGCACATGTGACACATAAATGACATTAATGGCAAAAGCAACTCAATTGTCTGATGTAGAATTGCTTATATACTCTTTAGACCATTATTTTATTCTGTTTTTCACTGAGAGGTATAAATTGCTCTGCTTAGCACTTCATCCCTGCTCTCTGCCAGACATTTCATTTTTTCTATAGATCTCTCTACTGATAAGTTATTATTATTATTATTATATAATTATTATTATTCTTGTTGCTTCTATTTGATATTTTTGCTTTGGAATTTCATCTCTTCCAAATCATGACTACTCATCTTGCCTTCTGTCAGCCAAAGTACAAGGACTAGAAAACCTCCCCTCAACAAGAACAAATTTCTATTTTTTACTGAATAGATAGAAAAGTAATAATACACTATAACAAAATAAGGGGCAGCAAGTCAAGAGCCAAGTAGACTATTCCATGATGAAATTATATCTCCTCTTTTAACTACCTGTTTCTGCAGATCTAAAAGTCATTGTTCTAGTCAATTCTCTAACCTAGAGTTAGAAATTCTTTGTAATATCAGTTTCACACCATATGGAGGCTACAGACACTTTAAAAAGAAAGTCAAAACACTCTGGAGTAAGGGGGAATCTGACAAAGAAATAATACAACAGATATGAGACATTTGAAGCATACTTTGCTCCCAAGATCAGCAAATGAAGTTAAGTAAAAAGAAAAGCTATGTGATGAAAGCAAACACTTTCTTGACCCACAATGCTGACTTTGTTGTATATATCTTCCAACAATACATAATAATAAAAAAAAAAACCCTGTCTTTTGTACCATATTGTGACCAAAATAAAATCTTGTCATCTCTGTTATTATTAATATTCAGTGAGCTGTGTCTGACTCTTTGTGATCTCATTTGGGTTTTCTTGGCAAAGATACTGGAATAATTTGCCATTATTTTCTCCAGCTCCTTTTACAAATAAGTAAACTGAGGCCAACAGAGTAAGTGTCTTGCCCAGGGTTACTCAGCTAGCAAGTAATTGAGGTCAGATTAGAAGATAATTTCCAAGTCCTGTACTCTATGCACTAGCCACGTAGCTGCCCTTGCCATCTCTTTACACTACTATTCCCTCTTTACTTATCATCAAGTAGATATGTATTAAAATTATAATCAAATTCATGTAAGAGGAGCCAAAAACACGAAAAATAAAAAACAAAGCCAAGCCAACATATTTGTCTTGCCATTATGATTGCATATATTGTATTCTAATTATTTTAGTAAAATTGAAATTTATGAGCTTTTAGAATTCTGTAGCTGGAAAGGACATTTTGAAACTCTGACAGAAGCATAGAACTAAGGGGTCATTTGATCCTCTTCTCATTTTAGATGAGGAAATGAACCCAAGAGAGGACGTCACTTGTCTAAATCACATAGGTAGAGAATGGCAGAACAAAGGCTATAACTCTCTTCTCAAATCTTTGTTTAATGATCTTTTCATAATGATCATAATTCAGAACTTTTTTCCCCTCCAAATGGTTGAAAGCCATTATTTCTTTAATTCACAGTTGTGGTTACAGTGGTGAAATTTTAGCCTCTTAAGCAGGTTAGTGTTGCAGATATTTGGAAGAATACAGGGTAACAGCACCATTTCAATCCTCTTGTATCAGTATAGTGGTAAGTAATCTAAACCACACTTTCCTAGTTTTCTCAATATTTATTGTATTCACTAAATTTGCTTTCAAATGTAACAGCACAAAATTTGTTTAGTTGTCTTATTCCCTATGGACTTGATTCCATAAGTAAGAATGCTAGAAAAGCAAAGAACTAAATGTTTTATGGATCAACTAATTTTTGGAGAAGTTGAAATTCGCCATCATGGTCAGATAGATGGCTTCTATTATGGCTGTGAACTTTAGGGGGAAATTGCTGAGAAGAGAAATATGTCATTCACCCATCCCCCACCTCCAGTTGCTATAACATCCCTTAGATATATCTTCCTCTCTCCATTCACACCTTGCATATGTCCTCAGCTCCTCTGTTCTATTGTAATTAATTGGTCTCCCTGCCTCAAGTCTATTCCAAACCGGTCCAATCCATCCTCCACCAAATTGCCTAACTGATTTTCTTAAAGCCCAGATCTGATTATGTCATCTTTGATTCTAATGAGACAAAATTACCTATTTCCTAAAAGCACAGAGCTTAAGAAGCAGTATATTCTTTTTTTTTATTATAACTTTTTATTGACAGAACATATGTCTGGGTAATTTTTTTTACAACATTATTCTTTGCACTCACTTCTGAAGAAGCAGTATATTCTAATGGAAAGACACAAAGTTGGGGGAGAGCTGGTGTGAAATTCCCATCTCTGACCCTTGCTATATTTTATGACCTTGGGCAAAGCATTTCATCTCAATAAACTTCAGTTTCTCATCTGTAAAGGGGGAGCAATAAGACTGTCTTATTGATATTGTACCAATACCCACATCAATCAATTGTAAGACTTGTGCAAGAAACATAATATAGCAAAGGTAAAGAGAGATTCAAATGTTAGCTATTATTATGGTTACTCCAGTTGACCCTCGATCTCTCTTTCTCTCATTATCCTTAGAAGTTAAAAATCAAGGATTATGAGAGTGCCATGCTTGTGTCTATTTCATTTCCAGAGTGCTTGGCTCCAGTCTATTTCAGTACACTACACAAAAGATATTTAAATGAGAATATATAAATGCTCAGAGATTATGATATCCCATAATTCACAGTGAAATAGTATCATTTGTTTCAAGCTTAGCAGGCATTGAAAGTACTGTATAATTCTCCAAAAAGAAATCCAGTCCCATATTTTTCAATTCTAGATATAGAGTTCATTCATGGATAGGACTACACATTAGATCTCAAAAAGACTTTAAAAGTCATCTAATCTAATCTCCTCATTTTACAGATGAAGAAACCAAGGCTTAGAAAGAGTAAGTGATTTACTTTCAACTATCTGGAATATCTATCCATAGTTTAAGTACTGGGAAGCTGCCTTAGTGGGTTGCCGCTATTATCTTTAAGAAAAGATAACTGTGGGTTTCCCAAAAGGCAATGGCAAACTGTACATAAATACTGTACATAAATATATTTGACTTCCCATAAAGGATTTCCAAGATAGGGGAAAGAGTTGCTAGGATCAAGTGTAGAAAGGTTAGGATCTACTACATTGAAGGAAATTCCTACAGTGAATTAAGATTATAGATGCAGGAGGCAGCAGTACAATGAATAGAGCATCAGCCCTAAAGTCAGGAGGATCTGAGTTCAAATCTAATCTCAGATACTTAACACCTTTTAGCTGTGTGACCTTGGGAAAGTCACTTAACCCCAATTGTCTCAGCCAAAAATAACTAACTAACTAAATAAATAATATATTCACTAATATGATAAATCAATATATAAACCAAGCTGCTACTATTTCTATTAGGAAATCTTCCTGGAAATCCCTCTCGTTGCCTGTCTGCCTTCCCAATTTTTCCTCTGATTTTAATGATAAATATGTCCCAAAGTCTTATGGACAGTTAAAGACTTTTAGAGCATCCTATATAACTCCAAATGCCAAAAGATCACTTACCTAAAGGGAATGTTCAGCATGGTAGAACGCAAGGAGTCCTGGACTTAGAGTCTTTAAGTCCTAGGTTCAAATTTCAAGTCAGGAGCATCAGGAACATAATAGCGGTGTGCCCCAGTCAAATCATTTAACCTAAGGTCCCTCAGAGATCTATAACTATGACTTGCATTTGAATGTTTCTTACTCTGTGACTTGGTACAATTCTCTTTTCTCTGCTGAATGCTTTTCTTACTTGTAAAATTAGGAGCAAGACAGGTCTTTTTCCTCTCTTCTTGCACTACATACAGATCATTCTTAGAGCTTCCTACTGCTTCTTGGTCTACCCTTGATCTCTTGGACATTGTAGCTATGGGGGAAAATGCATTTTATTCTCTGAACTCTAAGCTGCCTTTCCCTCTCTTCTCCATAGTAATTTGTTGTAACCTCTTTCTAGTGATGGATAGTTTGCTTTTATCACTAGCTTACTGAACTGAAGCCCTCCACTCGTTTCAGAGCATTTCCTCCCTTCCTATTCCCACCTCCATCTCCACCCCCCCGCCTTGGTTTTCTGACATGTACTTAGCAGAGGAAGGAGGGAGAGATCTAGAAAGTCTGGTTCAAAAGAATTCACATATCTAGTATGTTGCTTAGCATGTTTTTGGAAATTATAGGTTGGGATTAGTTATACCTCTACAAATAAGTAACAAGAGATCCCAGCAATCCAAGTGGATGTGAATCTAATGATTTTAAGCAAGGATTTTCAGCAAGGAATGTTCATTGTCCTCCATCCACTCAACTCCCAAAAGCATTACAGAAAAGAAGAGGTTGAATTGCAAATCACTGATCCTTTTAGTTCAATGCTCCAAACCTGACTTCCTGGCCCTGTGTTGGTAGATTGAAGGCACCCAGAAAGCAAACCTAGCAGGTGTCACTTCAACTTGACAACAGTGTTCTTTGATTCTATTCTGTAAGGTTTGTGTTAGTGTGCAGCTTTTTTTTTTCCTTTGGGTACTTGAAAAAATGGATGTTTTCTTTCATTTGGCTGGAATGTAAAAGCAGTTTGAAATTGCCTTAGGGTACTTTTCAAATTCACTGTGATATCACCCAGTTGGAATTATGCGCACTCATTTTCTAAATTCTGCAAAGAAAATTGTTGAATTCTCTATGACATTTACCATAACTCTGCAAAATTATGCCATTTTCCCTCCCCCACTTTAAAAAAAAAATCCAAGCAAGCATCTTCCATCCTGGCTCAATCTCCTGAAATGTTAAATGCTTTTTTGAAATCTTTCATTTTTATTATCAGTCATCCTGTTATGTTTTATTTGCCACAGAATTACCCCATACATAGTCTAGACACTAACTCCTGCCTTTAAAAGAAACTCATATTATTGGTTATAGGGTTCTGACTTAGAGATGATTATTAGTTCATCTCTGACTCCACCAAAATTTTGCACAAACAGCTTCAACACCATCTATTATTTTCCTAATGCAAAAAAAAAAAAATCTTCTAATCCTTCTCCCTGCTCCCGAAGTATCTGTTCTTCAGGGGATTCTGAACAATTTTATAGTGAACAGAAACTTATATGCATGTCTGCATATGTGCCTTTGTAGAAAAGAGGAAGCATGGTTTAAGTTTTGATTCTAACATGTACCAGCATTGTCACTGTGTAACTAATCAGTATTTTCAGCACTTAAATTGGGATGGAGTTGAAGGTGCTATATTGAAAAAGGAAAACTCAGATACAGAAATTTCTACCACCACTGCAAGTCAGTCCTTCTCTTCAAACTGTATTGTTAGACAGTTGTCTAGAACAATGAGAGGCTAAATGACTTTGATAGAACCAAGCAGTCAAAAAGCATTTAAATATTAACTGAGGCATCATAACAAGGGGTAAGAATACAAAGAAAGGTAAACGATAGTTCCAACTCTCAAAGAGCTCACAATCTAATGCAAACAATTATTTATAAACAAGATATATACAGGATAAATACAGGATAAGACAACAGAGGAAAGACTCTTGCATTAAGAAGTACCAGATTTAGGGGATAGCCAGTGAAAATGCCCAAAGTAGAGAGATGGCTTGTGCAAGGAATCAAAGGAGGCCAGTGTCATTCAATCAGAGAGAATTTGAAGGAATAAGGTCAAGAAAGGTAGGGTGGTCAAGTTATAAAAGGTTTTGAAAGCCAGAGGATTTTGTATTTGATTATATGGAAGTAACAAGGAGCCAGTGGGACTTTTGAATAGGAAGGTGGAAGAGTCAGATTTGTACTTTACTATGATGGACTTGACAGCTGAGTGAAGAATGGAGCTGGTCTGGGAAGAGACCTGAGGCAGGGAGAGCATCCTTAAGGATAATGAAATAATCAATTAATGAGATGATTGATATGACTCTATATCAGGATGGCAGCAGAGTCATAAAAGAGAAAGACATGGATACAAGAGATGTTTCTAAAGAAATAATAAAATTGGCAAACACATTGAATATGGGGCTGAGAAAGTAAATAGTTGAAGATGATACCTACGTTGGGAGCCTGAATGATGAGGAAGGATGGTCTATGCCTTTCAAAGTAATTGGAAAGTTAGGAAGAAGAGAGAGATAAGAAGGGGAAATGATGAGATCAGTTTAAGGGGTCTAAAGGTTATCTAATTTGCCACGTCCAGTAGACTGTTGGAAAATTGAGACTGGAGGTTAGGAAAAGGTTAGGGTTGGACAAATTGATCTGAAAAGCATCATCATCTTAGAGATCATATAGTCAGTTCAGCTATAATACTTGCTTTGAAACCACAAATTTGTGTTCCAATGTGATCGATCTATTAAAGAAAGTTTTGAATACAGTGTGAATTTTGAGTTTGCTGATATCAAAATTTGTTCTTCAAGAAACATTAAGAATGCAGAAATAACACCACTTTGGAATAACTGAAAAATTGCAAGCCTCCCTACACCTACTTCCATAAGAAAGATTCAAGTTTTTTTCCAGGTAAAATACCATATTTATTGCACATCTTCTGGGTAGTAATTGCTGTGATTACTTTCTGCCATGCCCAAAAGCCTGGAGTTGAAGTTTGTCCAATTTGTCCAAAACTTTTCCAAGATTAGATTATAGGCTGAGCAATAGCATGAGAATGGAGTTACAGTCTCTACTTATTGTAATATTTATGTATTTTTTAGTGGATAGAGTACTGGACCAAGAGTCAGGAAAACATCAGTTCAAATCTAGCCTCAGACATGTATTAGTTGTCTGACACTGGGCAAGTATTTGCCTCAGTTTCCTCATTTACAAAATGAGCTGGAGAAGGCCATTATATTATCTTTGCCAAGAAAACCCCAAGTAAGATCATGAAAAGTCAGATACAACTGAAAACCAACTGAACAACAACAAGCACTTAACATGTATAAAATTATGCTACCATTTTTATTAGGTTTCATTTTTATGTAACACCGATAACATTTTTGAGCATTGTATACTTAAACTCTATTCTTTCTCATAAGCTCTATGCTTTTTATTGTGTAATTTTGAATAGCACAGTGGTTTGGGGGAACACATAATGTTGCATTATAACAAAATTGACTGTAATTGAATCCTTTGGAACTAATGAAATCACCAAGTGAGCTAGAAGAGGGAGAAGAGGACCCAAAACACAGCATTGGAGAATATCCATGGTAACAATTTGAAGATTGGGTGAAATCTGAAAAGCAGTTGAATAAGTGTTAGGAAGAGAGCTAAGAGACAAGTGTCACAGAAACAGAAAACAGTGTCAAGCAGAAGAGGATCATCGATAGCAACACAGGCCACAAAGAACTGAAAAAGGATAAAAATTGAAAAACAGCTACATATATGTGTGTGTGTTCACATATTTATCTATACAATGCACGGCATCCATGTGTAGAAGGTACATTATAGAATACATATGTATATATGTGCATTACCTTACGACTGTACAGAACAAGTGTTCCTAACATGATGAATATGATGAATAAACAGCAGTGAGGATCTGATTTGAAATGTAACCTATGACTCACATTGACTATTTGAATCTAAACAAGTCATTTAACTTATCAGTGTACTAGACCAGGGGTATCAAACTCAAGGCCCATAATACATAAAATGTAATTGGAAAATGTTTAACAAAATAAGGTTATTTTGTGATTTTCTTGGTCAATGCATAGCCTGCTGGGTTCCCCTTCTATATGAGTTCAACACCATTGTTTTAGGTAACTAAGAAGATGCACTGAAGAGAAAGTGCTGGTTTGGTCCAGAGAATTTTCCATCTGAGAGTTCTCTGTTTCAATGAAATCACAGGCCTAGTCCTGTAGTCATATTATATCATATTTTATATGAACATATATATGAATTACACATATATCTGTATTTTTATATATGTGAATGTATTTATATAAAAATATTCATTCCATCTAGTACGTTAAACATCTCGATATTTCTTCCTTTCTTCCAGCTATTTGTAACCCCAACATATAGAGTAGGTACTTAATATGCCTGTTGATTGATTAACTGTTGAGGGGGAAATTACCAAATCAATATATCCATCACTGCTGGGAAGGGTTTAATAACAAACATACTGCCCTATGGCTCTACCCATGATCCTAGATACATTTTATTTTCTCAGTAGAATGTAATGCCCTCCTTGAGGGCTGGGATTGTTTCTTTTTTTGTCTCAAGATTGCTTTCAGCCCCACAATGCTTCACACATAATAATCACTTAATAAATGCTTGGTGATGTACATATGTGCTTATATAAATATATACACAGTCATACACATATATCATATATATGAATACATTCACACATATAAACATAGTAAGTATGTGACTCATATAGATGTACAAGTCCCTGAAAGATCTGCAATTTCTTCACTAAACAAAACTCTTTCCACCAACATAGGTGACAAACATGTGTGACTTAGTAGATTAATTCTAGAGCCTCATACAATGAATGGCTAGCCCCCAAGGACTAGGCTACTAAATGAATGACCTGGGTTTGAATCCCAATTATCCTGACTTAGAGCCAGCACTCTATCCCCAGCAATTCACAGATGAGAAACAGAGCCAAAGAAGGAGGAAAGGAGGAAGAGAAGGAGCAAAGAAGAGACATGCAGAAATACAGAGACAGAAAGAGAAAAAGACAAGAAAAAGCAGAACACACCGAGAAAGAAACAGAAATAGAGACAGAAAGAGACATACAAATAGATAAATGAATAATTTAGACATCCTTCTGCTGCCTGCTCTGAGAATTGCAATCAAATCAACACTATCATTGTTTCTGGAAATAGCACGCCAATAGACTAGTTGCTAAATTCACCATCCCCTGTACATGTTGTCTCCCTTATTATCGTAAAAGCTTCTTGATAGCAGGAACTATCTCAATTTTGCATTTCTATTTCTGGTACTTAGCACATAGTAAGTGCATATTAAATGCTATTTTGTTCATTCATGCACACAAATACACATTTATACATACACATATCTGTGTGTGTAGATGTGTACATATTTGGCCCATACCTGCGATCTCATTGGCCAGGAGGATTGCTAATCTTCTCTATGTCAAAATTCTCGCCACTGAGGCGTATCAGCAATTTTCCCATACCATATAGTCTCAGAGAGTATTCAGATTACCAGGAGGTTAGATTACTTGCCCATGATCACACAGCTGTTATGTCTGAAATGGCTATTTCTGACTCCAAAACAGGCTCTCTATGCAGCGAGTCTCTCATTTACACGTATACACATGAATACATATAAATGCAAAGACATACAGACACGAACAAAAGCTTAAAATAACTTATTAATATCAAAATCTACTTAAAAGTTTGCTTTGAGTTGATTTGGGGCCAGTTCTCTGGGTTTTAGTTTCCTCACTGGTCAAATGAGGCAATTGCACTAGAAGACCCCTGCACCTAGCCCTCCCTCTAACTTCATGTTCCTTTGCTGATTCCTGCTCATCTTTCAGTGGAGAACAGCAGCCGAGCTCTCACTCATACTTAATATAGCAGTATATTTATGAACTCCTAAAGCAATGTAAATTTGTGACTCACGCATATCAACAGCAACAGTGGCCACCAAATTTGACATCATTTGCCCAGAGGGAATAATAAGGTTTTATGAGTTTTTGCCAATATTTGCTTACTTGCAGATGTGATTAGACAAGGGCAAGTGTGCCTTCTTAATGCAGAGACTCTGCTGGGGGAAAACAAGGCTTTGGAGCTTACAGCATATTAATAAAAGACAAGCTTATGGAGATTAATGTGCTTTGAAAAGGAGTATTTAAAATGCCAAGATGAAAAGCCCATACTTGAAAGGTGCTTTGTTGGTGCCTGGTATGAGATAGAAAATCATTTTCAATAAGCCCAATGACAGATCAAAGCCTGTAGGGGAGGGTGGTTCCATATCTATATGGCTCAGAACCAAGAATCTGGCTCTTCCTTAAAAGCCCTCAAGTCCTTAGGAATTGAAGTGCCCACTGGGTTCAGGGCACTGTGCTCCGTCCTCAGAGAAGGGGAATGCTGAGATTAAGATGTGACTTTTACTTTTCCAGGGTCCCAGAGTTAAAAGGATCTCAGAGGCCCTCTAAATCCAATCCACATCTGAACAGTTAAGTCCCTCTACAACTGGATTTTGAACTTTTTTTGGAGTCATCGACCACTTAGCAATCCAGTGAAATCTATGTCCCCTTTCCAGAATAATATTTTTTTTTTACCTTTTGGGAAACAATAAAAGTTAAGTGACTTGTCCAGAGTCATATATCTTATAAGTATCAAAAGCCATATTTGAACTCAGGTCCTTCTGATTCTAAGGCCAGTGCTCTATCCACTGTGCCATCTAGTTGCCTCTCAAAAAATTACTTTTAAATAATTGAAAGTTATACTAAATTTAAGTTAGAAATCAGTGTAAGTAAAAACAAGGTTGGTAAATATTAAGATGGGCAGAATACTATGCATATAGTCAGACCTGAGTTCAAATCCTGCCTCAGACATTTACTTAACTATGCAATCCTGGATATGTCACTGACTTCATTTTTTCTTTTGTATAAGGAAGATAATAATAGCACCTATCATATGCTTTTTGTAAGGTTTAGGTGATATATGCAAAGTGCTTCAGAAGTTTGAAGGTGCTTTAAAATACTAGTTATTTTCATGTAATTTTTTCCTCTTCCAACTTCAAAGACTTATTGAAATCTATCCATGGATTTCCCTTCTCTCAAGTTCATGGATCGCAGGTTAGGAGCCTCTGCTCTATAATATATCTAAGAATAGGTGATCTAGTAATATAAGGGGAACCTACTATCTCCTAGAGCAATCTATTCAACTTATAAATAATTACAGTTTTTTCTTATGTCAGGAATAAATCTTTTTTTTTTTTTTTTTTTTTTTTTAACAACTGCTATCCATTCCTTTCATTTCTGCCTACTGGGGTCAAGTAGAAAAAGTTGAATCTCTCTTTTACATGACACAATAAGGAGAAATAGCTATCATACAATTCACTCATTCCTCCCTTTTCCCCTTTCCCCACATCCTAACTCTTCTCTCTTCCATGCTAGATGCTTTTAGTTCCCTCAACTAATTTTCACGTACTATGACCCTAAATTCACTTCTTCGTTATGCTGGCCCTTCTTTTTTGTATACAAATTTCCACATTTATCATGCTGCCCAAGAAAAGTCAGATCAAAAAGGGGGAAAATGAGAAAGAAAAAAAAAGCAAGCAAACAATAAAAAAGGTGAAAATATTATGTTGTGATCCATATTCAGTCCCCACAGTACTCTTTCTGGATGCAAATGGCTCTCTCCATCACAAGTCCATTGCAACTGGCTTGAATCACCTCATTGTTGAAAAGACTAGCTGCTTTCTTTTGGACATTGTCCAGCTAGTTAATGACTTTGCTAAATATGATAGCCAGAATGAAATACAATGCTTCAGAGAGTAGAGACCCTTGTTTCATATTTTTCATTAAAAAAAACTAAGGCCATCTGCCAAGAACTTCTTCTTCTCCCTTCTCTCTCATCTTCTATCACTCAAGCACTTTTTGCTCTCCTTCTACACCTCTATGTCTCATAATGAGGTAGCTTTATGCTTTACCAAGACTAACCCTTCTGTTTGTTCAACTGATTCTTTTCCATCCTGTTTCCTTCTACAAAATATCATCTCCACACTTTATTTTCAGTCTCTCTTTATCTTCCTGCCACCTTCTCTACTACCTATAAACATGCTCATATATCCCCTATCCTGAAAAAAAAATTATTTCATCCTTCCATCCCAGCTATCATTCTAAATCTCTTTTGCTCGTTACCATAATAAAGGTTTATCATAAATTAATATTGATTTTCAAGGTGTAAAAGTTGATCTATTAAAAAGTACTGCTATTCTTTTCTTAATTCCTTATAATCTAGCATCTACCTCAACTCCAAAGTTACCAATAATTTCTTAGTTGCCAAATCCAACAGCCTTTACTCAAACTGTATTGTCCATTATCTCTCTGACTCTGACATTGTTGTTCATCCTCTTTTCGTTGGTATTCTTTTCTTTGGATCTCACTCTCTCCTGGTTCTCCTCCTTCTGGCTTTTTTTTTTTTTTGACTGAATGCTTATCCAAATCATACCTTCTAACGCTATGAGTCCCTTAGAATTCAGTTCTGGGCCAACTTGGTGATCTCATCAACTTCCATGATTTATCATGTCTGTGCTAATGATTCTCAAATCTACCTATTTTGCCTCCAACTCTCTGCTGACCTCCAATCTCACATCTCCCTCCTTTTCACACATTTTAAACTTGGAGTCTAGTTAACATCTTAAACTAAACATGTCTGAAAAAGAACTCATTATTTTCCCTGCTAAATCCTTCCCCACTCCTATCTTCTCTATTACTGTAGAAGGTGATACCATCTTTCTAGTCCCTCAGACTCACAACCTAAGAGTCATTCTGAATTTCTCACAATCTATCACTTCCCATATTCAAGCTACTGCCCCGAACTGTTGATCTTGCCTTGGTTGTATCTTTCATATATTTCTCCTGACTCTGTCACCACTTCAGTGCAGACCCTCATCTTCTCATGGCTGGATTACGTAATAATCCATTGATAGGTTTTCCTATCTCATTCCAATCTATCTTCCATTCAACCACCAAAGTGATTTTCTCCAAGCTCAGGTGTTACCACAGAACTATTCTATTCAGACTTCAGTGGCTCCCTATGGCTTCCAGGAACAATTACACAATGCTCTGTTTGGCATTCATGTCCCTTTGATAACCTAACCACTCCTACTTTTCTAGTCTTTTTGCACCTTACTTTCCAATTGATCCAATGACACTGACTTTCTGGATATTTTACAAATAAGACACTCTATCTCTTGGCTCTGGACATTTTTTTCTTGATATCCCCCATGCCCAGAAAGATTTCTTTCTTCATCTCTTCATCTACTTGAGTCCCCTGGCTTCCTTTAAATTTCAAATAAAATCCCATCTTTTATGAGAAGCATTTCTCAACCTTTTTATTTCCAGCGCCTTCCCTCTGTTGAATATTTCCTATTTACTTTGTATGTAGCTAGCTTTGAATATATTTGGTTGCTCCCCATTCATTCTCCCCATATGTTATTTTCCTATTTAGACTGTGAACTCTTGAGGAAAGGGATTGCCTCTTTTTTGTATATCCAGGACTCAGCACAGTGCTTAGCATATAGTAGGTACTTAACAAATGTGTTCTGATTGAAGTGTCGGACTGTCACCTCCATAGTCCTGAACATTATACCTCTTTTAATGCAACCTAAGATCAAATTACCATTTTTATCATCCATATCACATTGATGATTCAGCAGCTTGCCATACACTAAGACCTCAAGAGATTTTATCGAACAAACGTCTGTCTAGCCAAAGCTTCTCTAACTTACATTCATAAAATTTATTTTTAAACTAAGTGTAATACTCTATAATAATTTCTATTAAATTTTATATGATTAGAGTTGCTCTTAAACTAATTTTTTTGGATTCTGTCTTTTGTCATTCAATATATTTGCTATTCTGTCTAACTCTTTGTCCTTTGTGAATTTAACAAGCATTTCATCTGTGCCTTTACCCATGTCACTGATAAAAGTCTTAAACAGCACAAATTCTTGGGGTACTCTACAAGTCCTCACTCCAATTCAAACCAGTTTTAAATGAGTACTTTGGAGAACTGGCCATCCAACAAGATCTAAATTTACCTAATTGCATACTGTTTAGCTTCTCTGTCATATATTCCTCTATATGATTAATGTGAGAATATCTGTATATATAGATTTACATATATATACATGTATAAAGCAGCATATATAAGCATCAATGAGTATTGAATGAACAAATGAATAATCGGATAAACTTTTTCAAAATCTTTATCAATATAAGTATAATAAAATAACAAAAGATAAAATATAACTTCATCTATTACATGGTCTAACAGTCTAGAAAGTGTCAGAAAAGCAAATGAGGTTACTTAACCATGACGTATTCTTAAGAACTTTTTTAAGGTGATAATTTTCTTTTGCAGCCATTATAAAACTTAGATTGGTGAAGAGGGATATACAAATAACTATTATACAAAGTAAAATGGCATACAGGGAGTCCCAAAAGTCTGAGTGCTGTTTTTAGCTTTATTTGTTTAAAACCTTGCTCAGACTTTCCAGACAACCTGAAAATACAAAAATGAGATGACCTGGTGGGGTTTGGGATTACTGAAGGACTATAGCTGAGCTAGACCTTTCAGGGTGGGTTTCAAGTATAGCATGATCAAAGTCAGAGAAACAGGAGCATATCAGAGCATGAACAGGGGAAAGTAATTACAATTCTTGCTTTCTTTAAATTCACATTATGAAAATTCTACTTTACCTAAAGTATTCTGAAGATATCTACTTTTCAAAAATAACATATATGTTAACTTTATTATATAGTACTGTACTCTCTTTTTCTCTGTTCCTGCTCTTCAGCCTCCCACTCCTCCACCAAAAAAAAAAAAAGCAAAAACAAAAACAAAAACAAAAAAACCTCTTCAAAAAATCCCTTCAAGTGAAATCAGAACTGATAGAAGACCACCACCACTGAAGCTGCTGGATTCATGCCTCTCACCTGCTCTTCCTTTTGATTTGGACCAGGCTCCCTTGCTGTTCCCAGTCACATGTTCTTCCTCCTGCCCCTACATGTATTCACTGTTCCTTGCCCCTACATGTCCTCGGACTATAGACCAGCAACGTCCCTCCTACTTTTCTCCCTTCCTGCCTTCCTGGAAACCATGGGCAAATTTATATTACATGAATATCGATATATATATAGAAAACTGTGGAACCATCCACTGACATAAAGTGAGAACCATTTGTAATCCAATTTGGCAGAAGCATAGAATATACATGAATAAGAGTAGCTATAAAATAAGTCTTGAAAGGTAGGATGGCATCAGATTGTGGTAAGCCTGAAGTGCCAAGGTGAGTTTGAATTTTCCTCAGTAGGTAAAAAGAAGCATCAACAAATTCACTGACAAGCTATTGCATGCTCTATGTTAGAATCACTCAGTGAGCATATAATAAGGCCCTTTTATGTAACCCAAACTTTGCTAAGTAAAAGAAAAAAAGGCAAAAATACAATCCTTGTCCTAAAATAGCTCCCATCCTAATGGGGGAGACAATAAACCAACAACTATGTACATATAAGACATATGGAGTAAAAATAGAAGGTGATATGGGAAGGATGGAAGAACTGATAATCAAATGTACATGAAGCAATTGAAAAAAAATTAATAATATAAAAAGCATATAAAATAATATAAAAAGCATATAAGTGTTGTTTTGTGTGTTAATCAATCTAAATCTGTGAAAATAGATAGGAGGCTATTGTGGTAATCTAGGTATAAAGCAATGGGGTTTCAAATATGATGCTAGCAACAGGAATTTAAAAAAGGATACAGAAGTACATTACTATACAATCTCATGTTGGAAGAGACTTAGAAAGCTCTCCAGTCCAATCTCCTCTACAATATCATCCAGCAACTCAATCTCCACTTAAAGACCAACTGGTAGGAAAAAACTTTCCCTTTTCTGAAGCTCCCCACTTCATTTTTGGAGAGATTTAATTGCTAGTATTTGTCTGCATCTCTGCCACATCCATCCATAATAAGTCTTGGGCTGCATAAAACAGGGCCAATTTCTTTTCAATATAATAGTTCTTCAAATACTTGAAGATGGCAATCATCTTCTCTCCAAGAGGATGAGGATGGCTCCTCAAAGTTGAAAGGGTTTAAAGATTGTGGATTCTGATTTCAGGGAACAGGTTCAGAGTGAAGTGAAAATCTGTACCATTTAACAAGTGGGATATTAAAGAACATAAAATGGAATAAGGAGTGGATGGTCCTGTCAGAAAACAACAGAAGTGAATCAGCAAGCCAGTTCCCAGGGCTTGCAGTGAAGAAAAAGTAAAGAGATGTGAAGATAACATGGATCTTGTGCTATATGTACCCATTTACCTACTGAATATCCTTTTCCCAAGATAGGCAAATGATTCAACCAAAAAATCGAAATAAAAAAGCTCATGAACATGGCTTTCATCATTGCTTACTCACCCAGTTTTGAAGAATGCTATGTGTAAACTCTTGAACTGCATAACCAATAATCCTGAATGACCCAGTCACCACCAGCATTCCCTACATCCCACAATAACAAAACAAGGGCAAAATATCAAGGACCAAATATTATGACCCATACATCTTCAATCTTCAATCTGTTTGTTTTTCCCTAGAACATGGTCTGCATATTCTGAATTAAAGTTCTGTTACCACAAAAAGAAAGATCAGAATTACCTCTAGTAGTAATAATAATGTTGTAGAATATATTTATATACAACACCTATACTAATTTGTATATGTATGTGTGTGTATTATGATATAATAAAATAATTATTGTTATTATATCTATATAGCCCTTTATGGCCTGCAAGGAACTTTACAAATATCTCATTTGAGCCTAACTACTTTTGCAGGGAGGTGTCATTATTATCCCTATTTTATAGTTTACAAAGCTGAAGCAAACTAACTTGCTACATAACTTGCAATAATGCAATAATAATAATAACTTGATCACATCATTATCAAGTACCTAAAACTGGATGTAAACAAGTCTTTTTGGCTCTGATTCTAAAGCTCTACCTACTATGCTACCTCACTGTCTCTGATTCTCTTGAATCCCTTCCATTATTATTCCCCTCACCAGAACTACTTCAAGGAAGAACATCTCTTCTTCATAAGGAAAGGCACTTTCCTATTACTTTCAAGTTGTGTCACGCCCAAGAAGCTACCAAATTTGCTAGAAATTAATCAACTCCCCCAGTAAGACTAAAAGGCAATATATACTCAAGGTGAAGAAGATAAGAAATGAGTAGGGAGAATAACAAGTAGATCAAAAGGCCAGACTCAATTCATCAGGGGTCTGTGGAACATGAAGATTCAGGGATGATGAACAGAAAGACAGTTGTTAGACAAAAATGAGAGCAATGAGAGATCATAAATGATTGGAAAGTCAGGATAGAGAAGGAAATGCCAAAAAATTGACCATTTGTCTGACTCAGCCTGATCCCCCTAGATACCATGCATTTGCCCAGAATTTACTTGTATTTCTCCTCCTCCACCACTGTGGATTTGCCAGCTTATTCATTGGCCAAACTTCATTCTAATTCAGCCACCTTTATTAAATTATGAGTATGACTTCTCTCCTCTATGGAGTTCTTTATTCTTTCCATTATTCTTTTTTCTCAATTAAAAAAAAAGATTAACAATCTTGATAATCACTTAAAAAAATTTATAATGTTTTCTCTCTGGTCCAGGCAAGAGACCATCTTTGAGAGAAGGAAACCAAAAGTAAGCTATAATGACTTTCAAGACCTCATAGATATCTTCCTCTGCCCCAACATGAAAAAACAACAACAACAATAAAAACCATTTCTCTAAGGAACTAAAAAGTAGAGTTTAATTTGGGATTTGGTCTGCATTCAAATCCTCAATGCTATTCTTTGGTTCAGGGAAACGAAGTCTAAGTTAGATCAATTCACTATCCCAGTTCATAAACACAAATATTGCTATAAAATAGAAGTATTGTGAAGAAACAGTTCTTTTGAATTCAGAAGGAGGGTACTTACTGTATAATAATTTACTGTTGGGAATATCTAGGGCTAAAACTCAACTGGGATAGGTATACTAAGATAGATCTGGTTTCCATTGTAGTACTTAGGATTACTTAGAATGAAAAAAAAATGGTAGTTAAAAAAACTTAACATATTAAATTTTAGTGACTAGTTAGCAAAATAAGTATGCAAAGATGCAGATATTGAAAAAACTCACATTGACATTTTGCCATAATATCTGACTTTTTTACCTCAAATATTTAGCTTGTTTAGTCTCCTTTAACAACCATAAAATGTAATTATACAGTTGTTACCAACATCATTTTGAGTTTATTTCAAATCAGCCAGATTTACTTTATACCACTTACATCCTAAATCACAATAGGGCTCTTATAATAATCAATATTTAATTAACTTATAATTACTCACAGTAACTGCCTTTTAAGTGTAAATTAAATGCCTGTGTATGACATTTTAAGAGATTCTCATTCCTCCTATTAGATCACTGTATATTGTGTTTATTACCATGATTTATCCTTATTGCTGTTGAGAGTATTTGGCGTCTCAGAAGACATATAAATTTGCCTAACATTAAGGAATACAAAGATATTACACTTACTGCACTGCCTTCTTTTCTCAATCTATTACTTCAAAATAAAGTGCAAAATTTTTCAAAGATGCTTTAAATCATGTTATTCTTAGTCTGCTCTCATAAAGCCAATTGTTATAGAAGCTGGTCAATATTGTTTTCAAGCTTGACCAAAAGTCTCTCCATTGCCAAGAGTCGGGGAGGCAAGGGGACCTTGATTATGAAGCCAGCTTACACTCAATGAATGTATATATATGAATAAGTCACAGTGATCATATTAAAAGTTCCTTCTTGCTTTTGGGAAGCAAAGTGGGAAAGTCAGGAATTTTTTCCAAATCCCTAGGGATCCTTTTTGGCAGGTGACCATTTTATTATACCCAGTCTTACCCAGTTACCAGAAAAAATCCAAAAAGCTTTCAAAATGGCAGAATTTTTCATTAAATAGCTACCCAATGGCAAATTGGTTGAAACCAGATTGTAAGGTCCTTGAGGGCTGAGACCATACTTTATGCTTTTTCATATTGCTAGTATCTTATACACTATAAGTGTTCAACAAACACTTGTTAGTTTATTGATTATACCTTTGGAGAATCTAGGCCATTTCTTTTTAAGGAATGTCCTTTATGGATCTAAGTTTAATGTGTTATCATTTGTAGTATCATGGATTGTAGAGATAAAATAGACCTTAGAGATCATCTAATTCAATTATTTTACTCCATAAGATGAAATGGAAGGCCAAAATTATATATAATTTATCCAAGTTTTGAGGACAATTCAGATCCATAACTCTAAATTAAGTCCTCTTTTCTCTATAATGGACTTCAATCTTTTGGGATTCCATAGTTTCCTTGTGAAATCTAATGAAATCTCTTATCAAAATGATGTTTTTTTTCTTTTTATTTAATTATTTTTTATTTTCAAAACATATATGCTAGAATGATTTTTCAACATTGATTCTTGAAAACTTTATGTTCCAATTTCCCTTCCTCCCCCCACTCCCATCTAGATGGCAAGTAATCCAATATATGTTAAACATGGTAAAATATATGTTAAATCCAATATAGGCATACATATTTATACAATTATCTTGCTGCACAACAAAATCAGATCAAAAAGGGAAAAAAATGAGAAAGAAAATTCAAGTAAACCACAACAAAAATAGTGAAAATGCTATGTTGTAATAAACCCTCAGTTCCCACAGTCCTCTCTCAGGGTGCAGATGGCTCTCATCATCACAAGATCATTGGAACTGACATCAATCATTTCATTGTTGAAAAAAGCTACGTCCATTAGAATTGATTATTATATAATCTTGTTGTTGCCATGAACAATGATCTCCTGGTTCTGCTCATTTCACTTAGCATCGGTTCATGTAAGTCATTCGAGGCCTCTCTAAAATCATCCTATTAATCATTTCTTATATAACAATAATATTCATAACATTCATATACCATAATTTATTCTGCCATTCTCCAATTGATGGGCATCCACTCAGTTTCCAGTCTCTTGATACTACAAAAAGGGCTGCCACAAACATTTTTGCATATGTGGGTCCCTTTTCATCCTTTAAGATCTTTTTGGGATATAAGTTCAGTAGAAACACTGCTGGGTCAAAGGATAATGCACAATTTGATAACTTTTTGAGCATAGTTCCAGATTGCTCTCCAGAATGGTTGGATCAGTTCACAACTCCACCAACAATATATCAGTGTCCCAGTTTTCTCACATCCCCTCCAACATTCATCATTATCTTTTCCTGTCATCTTATCCAATCTGAGAGGTGTGTCATGGTACCTTAGAATTGTCTAAATTTGCATTTCTCTGATCAACAGTGATTGAGCGCACCTTTTCATATGACTAGAAATGGTTTCAATTTCATCTAAAAATTGTCTGCATAACCTTTGACCATTTATCAATTGGAGAATGGCCTGAATTCTGATAAATTTGAGTGAATTCTCTATGTATTTTAGAAATGAGACCTTTATCAAAACCCTTGAATATAAAAATGTTTTCTCAGTTTATTGCTTCCCTTCTAATCTTGTCTGCATTAGTTTTATCTGTACAAAAACTTTTTAACTTAATATAATCCAAATTATCTATTTTGTGTTCAATAATGAACTCCAGTTTTTCTTTGGTCACAAATTCCTTCCTGAGAGGATCTGAGAAATAAATTATCCTATGTTCTTCTAATTTACTTATAATATCACTCTTTTTGTCTAAATCATGAACTCATTTCAACCTTATCTTGGTATATGGTGTTAGATAGGAGTCATTGCCTAGTTTCTGACATACTGGTTTCCAATTTTCCCCAGCAGAACTCAAATAGTGAGTTCTCATGCCAAAAGCTGGGTTCTTTAAATTTGTGAAACACTAGATTACTATAGTCATTGACTATTTTGTCCTATGAACCTAACCTGTTCCACTGATCGACTATTCTATTCCTTAGCCAGTACCAAATGGTTTTTGATGACCACAGCTTTATAATACACTTTTAGGTCTGGCACAGTTGGCCATCTTCATTTGCATTTTTTTCATCATTCCCTTGAAATTCTTGATCTTTTGTTCTTCCAGATGAATTTTTTATTCTTTTCCTATATCTGTAAAATAATTTCTTGGATATTTGATTAGTATGACACTAAAGAAGTAGATTAATTTAGGTAGTATCATTTTTATTATATTCACTTGGCCTATCCATGAGCATTTGATATTTTTCCAATTGATTAGATCTGATTTTATTTGTGTGGAAACTGTTTTATAGTTGTGTTCATATAGTTTCTGACTTTACCTTGGCAGATGGACTCCCAAATATTTTATATTATCAATAGTTATTTTAAATGAAATTTCTCTTTGAATCTTTTGCTGTTGGACTTTGTTGATAATATATAACAATGCTGATGATTTCTGTGGATTTATTTTGTTTCTTGCAACTTTGCTAAAATTATGGATTGTTTTTAGTAGTTTTTAGTCGAATCTCTAGGATTCTCTAAGTATACCATATCATCTGCAAAGAGTAATAATTTGGTTTCCTCATTACCTATTCTAATTCCTTTAATCTCATTGTCTTATCTTATTGCCAAAGCTAACGTTTCTAATACAATATTGAATAGTAATGGCGATACTGGGCAACCTTGTTTCACCCCTGATCTTATTGGGAATAGTTCAGATTTGTCCCCATTACATATGATGATTGCTGGTGGTTTTTAAAAAGATGATACTGATCATTTTAAGGAAAACACCATTTATTCCCATACTCTCTAGTGTTAATCTAGGAATGGATGTTGGATTTTATTAAATGTTTTTTCTGCATCTATTGAGATAATCATATAATTTTTGTTAGTTTGGTTCTTGATATAGTCAATTATGCTAATAACTTTCCTAATATTGAACCAGTCCTGCATTCCTGGTATAAATCCTGCTTGGTCATAGTGTATTATCTTGAGGATGATTTTCTATAATCTCTTTGCTAATATTTTGTTTAATATTTTTGCATCAATATTTATTAGGAAAATTGATCTACAGTTTTCTTTCTCTGTTTTCTCCCTACATGGTTTAGGCAACAGCACCATATTTGTGTCATAAAAGGAATTTGGTAAAACTTCTTCTTTCCCTATTTTGTCAAATAGTTTGTCAAATAATTATTATAATTAATTTTTCTTTAAATGTTTGGTAGAATTCACATGTAAATCCATCTGGCCTTGGAGATTTTTTCTTAGGGAGTTGATTAATAGCTTGTTCTATTTCTTTTTCTAAAATGGGACTATTTAAGTAATTTATTTTCTCTTTTGTTAATCTGGGTAATCTATATTTTTGTAGATTTTCCACCATTTCACTTAGGTTATCAAATTTATTGGCATAAAGTAGAGCAGAATGATGTTTTTAAAATGAATAAAATATCTAGAATTATAAAAGAGCCAGTTATAATGAAACAGGATGTAATTTTTTTCTCATCCAAGTTAACAGACCCTCTTAAATCTATCCACAGATTCTTTGGGGATCTCTAAACCTCAATATGCATTTATGAAGTGCTTACTCTGTGCCAAACATTTTGTTAAATTCTGAGGACACCAAGAAAGGGGGAAAGCCCCTATATTTTGCTGAAGGGAAAAACATATGAATAACCAGGTATATACAACATATATACAGAGTAAATGGATATAATTTCAACAGGGATATACTGAAGTCTGGTCAAAGTAGCTCACCTAAGCTTATTATCAAATTTTAGGTAAATATTTATGCTGCAAAACAAATGGATGATTTGATTAATTATTTTGTTTATTGTTTGGAACAAAAGTGTCAAACACCTAGTCTGGGGGTCCCATGCTATGACTCGCTATGAACCAGATTAAAACCTAATTGGGTAATAATTAATAAAATAAATAAAAACATAACAGATAATATTACATTTTAAAAATAAGTCAATATGTAGCTGTACAATCCTCATGTATGAATTAGTGCCCCCATTTCTATTTCAATTTGACACTGATGGTCTAAATTTAAGAAACTGATGGAGAAAATGTTACTAAATACACATTTTTTTAATACATATTAAAGTTTAGTGTCATGTACATTTTTTTGAAGTCAGTGATTAAACATTTTCCAACCACCAATGGATGGGAGAAAATTTATTTCCATTTTTCTAAACTATGAAAATATGGTAAGGAAGAGAACAAAAGAATAAAATGTTGATAGCACACATGATTAAATGGAAAAACAGATGGCCAACATGCTTTGACTTATGAAGATCTCAGAGGATACATTTATGGGTGATAATAGAAGGTAAGTGGGACTGAACATCACAAATCAGTTGCATCAGGAGCTGAAAGGGAATAGAAAGACTTGTAGAAGATAGAATTGATCTAATTCTTTAAATAAACTTTGGAAACTAAGATAAAAAGTAGAAGAAGGAATGCATTTCAGAGAGGGAAGAAAACCAGTGAAAAGTCATAGAAATAAGAGAATAAGTATTGTGTTAAAGAAACAGTAAGAAAGCCAGTCTAGTTATAAAGGGGAATAATGTCCTTTTTTTTTTTTTAAACTGGCCAGTTTATGAAGAACTTTAAATACCAGAGGAATTTATAATTGATTCTAGAGATAAGGAGCCACTGGAACTCATTGAACAAGGAAGTGAAATAGTTAGACCTATCCTTTAGAAAAATTATCTTGGTAAAGAGAAATTTCAGGAAGATAGACCAGTTAAAAAACTATTAGAAGAGTCCATGTGTGAGGTAATAAATGCCTGTACTTGCATGGTGGTTGTATATGAAAGCAGCAATGATAATAAAATTTGATAGTGCAACGTATGCAGGATGAATGACAGAACCCAAAGATAAAAGCAAGGTCATATATATTGGTGATTGGGAACACAACAGTTCTTTTAATGGTGGTGGAAGAGAGGCAAAGATAATGACTTCTTTTTCAAACATGTTACATTTAAGATGTCTATAGGATACCTACTTTGAGATGTCCAAATCAAAATGAGATAATATTAAAAAAAAGGACCAGGAAAGACTCTTGGGGAACACCACCAATTAGGCATGACACTGATAAAGAATCAGCACTGGTAACTGAGAAAAAATGATAAAAAAGATGAGAGAACTAGGTAAGAGCAGTATTATGAAAGCCTAAAAAGAGCAATCATGATTACACTGTCCATTAAATATGACTGGAATTCAGGGCAAAGGAAAAGCACTGTGTTTGTATATAAGAGATCTGTATTTGAATTCAGGTTCTGTCACTCACCACTAGTACTATCTTGGGCAAATCACTTTATTTTTATGGGTCTCAGTTTTGTCATCCATAAAATGAAGGTTTTTAAACTAGATAACCCCCTAAGTCTCTTTCAGCTCTAAATCTATGATTTAACAAAAGACTTGGATTCCAAGATAGCTATAAAGTAGGAAAATGCTGTTAAATTAAACATCTATTAGGTGCCTATTATGTGCAGTAAAAATAACAGCCCATTCTACAGTACTTACTTTAACATTTACAAAGTGCTTGTGTTATAGCAAATCCTACCAGACAGATAGCATAAGTATTATGATTTTTATAGGTAAGAAACCCAGTTCAGAGAAATTATATGACTTGTTATTGGTCACACAGATTATAAGTGTCTGAGCTGAAGATAAAATGCAGGTTTTTTTAACTCCAAACACAACTAATGACACAAAGTTGAATGATATAAGGTTCTTGTCCATAAGGAATTTGTAATCTGGCAGGGAAGATAAAGTAAGGATATAGTTGTTAGAGTGCTTTACCCCTGAAGGACTAGGACTTAACTATAATCTTTTTTGCTTTGTCATTTGAAGTTTTAGTAAACAGATTCCATTCTATACCTTTACTCAAGCTATTAATAAAATATTTAGAATTAAAGCTAAAAGGGACATCAGAGCTACATGCATATGTGTAGATATATTATACACATACATACAAACACATATGTTATCATTTTACTTCATTATATTATTTATTTTATCACCTTTATCATATATATTTAATTATTTTAAAATTTAATTTATTTTTAAATTTCAAAATAGAAAAAACAAAGAAAAAACAAAAAAAAGAAAAAAATTGCCATGTACACAGCAGAACATCAGAGAAGATTCAAAATATAAGACAATAAATTTCCATTTCAAGAAAGGCTATATGATAAATACTACACATTGTATTCAGAGCTGTCCATCTTTTTTTTCCCTCCCTCTCCACCTCCCCAAAGGCTACAATTAAGCATGGATATATTTACATATGCACATACATATACAAATCTATAATCATATACAAATATACACACATACATCATACATAAAACATCTATTAGGTGCCTATTATGTGCAGTAAAAATAACAGCCCATTCTATATCTATGTAAAGCTGTCTACATTTGTTTGTCCTGTTTCTCAGAAGGTGAATAACATCTTCCTTTATATGTCCAAGTCTTTCCATAATTTTCTAAATTCACACCAAAGCAATTTTCCAACCTTATATTAGATATTTTAAATATTATAAAATAATATTAATATGGCTAACATATAGTTTCCCTATTTTTCTCTTTGAACCAAATCTATTTTAGTTTTAACTTTGTCTGAAATCAATGAATACCAACTCTGATTTTTTTCTAATAAATTCTACTCCTAATCATTGTTATTATGTTTATGTGTATTTTGTTTCCCATCCCTGTGACTCCTCTGCTTCACTTCTACCCATTACCTTGCCTTACTGTTACTTAACCTACCACCCCCTCCAAAGATCCCTCTCTTATCCTCTTCTCCACCTTTTTCCTACCTCTTTGTCCCTTTCCCATTAATCTACACACTCTTCTATACTTCTCCATTAACCTAATCTCTTCCCCTTTTTTTTTAAATTTTCTTTATTTTTCTTTATTTTAAAATAACAGCTTTGTTTTCAAAATGTATGCAAAGCTAGTTTTCAACATTCACCCTGCAAAACCCTGTGTTCTAAGTTTTTCTCCCTCCCTTCCCCTCATCCCCCCTCCCCTAGACAGCAAGCAATCCAATATATATTAAATATGTATAATTCTTTCCCTTATTTCTTTATAAATTTAGAAGATTTATATATTCTTCTAGATTTGTAGATAGATATAGATATATAGATATAGATATGTATTGTTCCTCTTTAACCCATTCTCAATGTGAACAGGATTCTAGAACTCCCACCCTTCTCCCCCATCTGACTATCAAAGATTAATCTGATCCCACCTCCTCAATTTTTTGTCGAGGAAATCACCTTGGTGGTAAAAGGCAGAGAAAGAATAAGAATCAGATTTTTGCACTCCAGATTCAATACTATTTCCTCTGTCTCCATGTTTTTGGGATGCTAGAACTGAACTAAGTCTGTTGACTTAAGCTCATCAAGAACAGTTTAAATGCTCTCTGTACTATCTCCCTTCTTGTGTTGGGTTTCACCTCCCTATTGGCTATTTTTGTTATCTCCTTTCTAGTCCTAAGGTCATACTCCTTTTATAGAGAAAACAGGAGAAAAAATTAGAATTGCATTCTTCCTTCTCTCTGTCATCAGTCACCACAGTTCTATTCCCCTAAAGCAGCATTCCTGTCTTTTTTTGATTTTCCTCATTTCCCCAACAACTAAGAAGCAAAAAACCCAAAAATCTTTTTGGTGGCTTTAGCTCATTCTGAGCTGTTAGAATGTCTGACACGTTCTTACAGGCCTATTTTTTCTTTTCGATATATCCTCAAATGCCTGCATTTCCTTCCATCTTTGATGCATTTTCCTTACTTCTTTTCCTTGTCCAGGGTTTCTGATTTCATTAAAATTGAGAATTCCTGTTAAGGCAACTTCCTCTACCAATGCTGATCTATAACCATTCAGCAATTCATAGTTGGCTGAATTTCTAAAAGATTTAAATTAGTTGTCCAAGATCACATAATAAGTATATGGCAAAGATGAGTCAAAGATTCTACGAATTTTTAACTACAGGACTGGTGTTTTGTCCACTCTGCCCTAGTATCTCTCCTTCAATTACATTGGTCTCACAACACTATTTTCTTCCTTACACAATTTGTTTCTTTATATACCTTCAGAATTTCAATATTGAGAGTTTCCCATACCTCCTGGGCTCAAGTTCCTTGTAGAATATTGGTCCATGATACCCTATGTATGTTTTTCTTTTGATATCTTTGAATTTCTCCAAAAATTTTTGCAGCAAATCAAAATATGCTCGTTTTTATTTTGTCCTGGAATTCACCACTTTTCTCAAAACCTCCCATCATTTCTATTCCAACAAGTACTTCCTTATAAGTGAATATTAAATCCTGAAAAGAAGGCTTCCTTCCTTCAACTTTTAAAGGACAAATTGTCAGTAAGACAAGCCAAAAAATTATTAACTTCTTTGCTTTTGACACCCAGAGAGAGCTCTAGTAGATGAGGGGATTATAATTGAAATCCCCCAATACCAATTTAACATGCCTCGATGCTAGGCTTATTATCCATTTTCCAATAATTTCTGATGATAATACTGTTTCTCTTTCTTCATCTCATGATGTTCTCTACCACCATTCCTCTTCACTATGATTCCTGGATTTTCTCATGTGAATATATTATTGAAGTTGTTTGTCCTTTGTTTTCAAAGAGGACTCTGATTTCAAGATGGAGATGCCATGACATGTAAGTGAATTGGATTTAAGTGAGGGAGGGCTGTGCAAGGTCATTTGCCTCACTCTTTCATCTAGAGACACCTGAGATCAATGGCAAAATATGGATCAGGACAACTGGAGATTACTCTGAAGGCAGTGGGAAATCTGGACCCTTTTAAACTGAGATCTTTAATGGGTCTCAGTTTGACATGCCCATTAAGCTTAGGTAAGAAAGTGAGGTTAATAAATTTGCACAGCCCTCCCTTACTTAAATACAATTCACTGGCTATCATAGCATCATCTCCCCAATGGTACTGCCCTCTTCAAGAATAGAAGTTGTTCCATTTTTTCCCCTGTGAAATGTCTCTGCACCTGCATCCAATTTTTTTATAGAAACAATTCATCTGATGTATTTTGGCCCATACGTTCCTTCACACAGCATGTGATAACCCAATTTCAGGGTGCTATTTGCTGATGATATCGTCTTTGCTTGCAGTGTCTCCCTCTCTTTATATTTCTGTTGGAATCTGGGTCCAGTGGCCAGATATAGATCAGGACAACTGGAGATGGCCCTGGATACAGTGGGAGACCTTGATCTTTTTAAGTTAAGGTTTTTACCAGTACTCAGTTTGACTGAGGCAAAGCCCATTCAGTTATTTAAGCTGGGTAAGAATTGAGGCAAAGAATGGTCTTTTTTAATGTAGTAAAAAAAAAAAAACATTCCTCAAAACAAGAAGGAAAAAACCAATTAGAAAGGGAAAGATCTTTAGAGTTTCTAGCCAAGAAAGAAACAATTGCTATTTCCATTCACTCTGAATCAATCAAGACCCAAATAATGACCAATTAGGACTTGACCTGAGACCTATTGTTGGGCAATCAATAAGAGCCAGTATGCTTTGGATTTAAGGCATGATTCTGAAGACATCTAGTCAGGAGACCACAAGATGTTTTGGGAAGTTTTAGAAATCAAAAAAGTATGTTCCTTTGGGCAAAGCATCTGAGACTATGATATCCTAAATGGAAAGAAGAAAGAGAAGGACAAGAGAGGGAAGGAAAGATATACTGCTTAACTGACAAGTTCCAGTTGAGTTCCCAGTGAGATAGCTCTACTCACAGAGGTTGTTTGTCCTTCATTCTAGAAGGACATCAGGATGATGATACCTTGACATCCAAATAAACTGGATTTAAATAAGGGAAAGCTGTGCAAAGTCACCAGCCTCACTTTCTCCTCTAGAATCAGCTGGGTCCAATGGCAAGATAAGATCAGGACAATTTGAGATGATCCTGGATGCAGTAGGAGTACATGAAAATATATTCTTAACATCAAATGTTCCTCATCCCTCATTCCATTTCCTTTTGGTCATCCCATTTCTTCTGAAGTATATCTTCCATCACCATACTCCAGTTACATGTTTGTTCCAAAATACCAAGTCTCAAGGATGCTTATAGGTTCAACAGGCCTTCTTGCATTAACATCTGGTGTTTGTCTTATTTTCTATTCATAATTTGAACATTAGTATGTGAGTTTTATTGCTGGTTACTTTCTTGCATTTTATGTCCTATGAATTTCTGGTCATCTTGATAGTAGTGATTTCTATTCTATGATATCAAGTTTGGCAAATATAGATAAGGAGTTTTTCTTTTTTCCACATCCTTTTTGATTGAGTTTGTAAGATTCCAGACAAATCCACTTTTTGAAGCCCTTTTAGTTTTTCTCTCTTCCTGGCTGAGAAATGAATATTTTGAGGTTTGGACTAGAAATCCAAAAAACAGTTTTCAGGCACAATCTCCTGAGCCAGTCATTCATATCTGATATTTATAGGCTAAGAGGAAAATATTAAAGATAAATGACAAAGAATAGTTGATAGATCAAGGTCAAGGGAAAAAGAAGAGTATCAGATCAAGAGTGAGTTTTTGTAATGAGAAAGGAGATCCAATCAGTCAAGATTGGGGGGAAAGCAGAGAGGAAACGTGAGGACAAAAAGGCCAGGAGGAATGAAGGTGGAGAGTCGAGAGTGTCTATTAGATATATTTAACTTCTACTTTATTGAGAAGATTGAGACTATCTGCTGAGACTAAAGAAAAAAATAGGAGGAGAGATGAGAAAACACTGTAGAGAATGTGACACTCATTGAGATGACATTGCCAGGTCCCATTGAAGTTTATAGAGCTTGCATGTAGTAGTCCTACACAGTCAGGTTTTTGGAGGTTAGCTGTTAATTGCCAACAGTCATAGCAAAGACCAGAATAAGAAAGAATTTTCCTTTAAGATTGTGGGCAACTGTAGGAGAAGCATCATGATGCCAGAAAAAGGAAGAGATTCCAACATTGGTCAGGACCAAACTGCAATCAAAATTTGCAACCATGAAGCCCAGGGAGAAAGTGAGAAGAAAGATGTCAGAAGCCAGGTTAAAACAACTGACTGAGCCATCAAGACAGAAGCCATGAGGGTCACAAAGACACAGAGGGTTTGAAAGCCTTGAAATAGTCCATCTATCAGAACCATGGAGTCTCCAGATGACAGTTTGATGCCCACAAGCATCCAGAGTGCCATCAGGCACACATATACTATTCAAACTCTCGCCTGCTCTTTAAAGAAATTAATCTACCAGCAACTGGGATCAAGAGATCAAAGTCTGTTGTTTCATTGAAAAAAAGGGCCACCACTAAAAGAATAGGAATTAAAACTGAAAAAGTTTGATACTTATAATTGCCTCACAAATACAAAAACCTGGAGAAGAAAAGGATTTTAACCATGTAAGACTGAATTTACTGGACAGAGGTTATGTCAAATCAACCAACTAATAAGCATTTACTAAAAACAAGCCATGCACAGAGCACAAAGGTCAAAATTTAGATAAGATATAATGAACTTTAGACAAGATTATGTTTCCTGATCTCAAAAGGCTTTAAAAGGAAATGGTACAGACACAGATGATGATGATAATAATAAACATTTTTTTCAAGGGGATTAGATTTGTAATTCCTTTGATATAGGAAAATTCCATTAAAGAAACTCCTTCACCAATGCCAATCAGCACTTATTCTTCAAATTATAGTCTCAGAGAATTTGGGGGACTTAATCAGAGAGTTTAAATAATTTGTCCAGGGCTCCATAGCTTCGTGTCAGTAGTGCATAATAATAAATGATATATAGAGATGGAAAACAAAATACTGTGTGAGAACTAAGGCAGAAGGTCCCTAAGCTTATGGGATCAGGCAGTTTCCTGGATCTCAGAAACCAGGAGGGTGGTTTCTGAGTTAGCCTTTGAGGAATGAGTAGGATTAAAAGAGGCCATTCTCTGCCTCATTCTTAACTAACTTCAGTCAGTAACTGGGCATGGCCTTAGTTAAACTGAAACCTATTAAAGCTTAAAAAGACCCAGGTCTCCTATTGCCTCCAGGACCATCTCTAGTAGTCCTGATGGCTGTCTGAACACTGTATCCAGATGTTTCCGGAGGAGAGAGTGAGACTGGTGACTTTGCACAGCCCTCCCTCACTTCACTTCAATCCAACTCACTTGCACATCATAGCATCACCTCCCTAATGGCATGGTCCTCTGAGCAAGAAGGAAGGACAAACAACAGGAATGCAAAGGCAGGGAGATGCTGCAAGCAGACGCAATACCATCACATCCTGAAGATGGGTTATCACATGCTATATGAAAGAACGTATGGGCCAAAAGACATCAGATGAATTATTTCTATAAAAAAATGTTGGATGCAGGTGCAGAGAGATTTCAAAGGGGGGGGGGAATGGAGCAGCTTTGAAGGAGGAGTAACAAGAGCTTTAAAAATAGGTATGGTTACAAAATGGAATGGTAAAGGTAAATAGACCATTATGAACTTTAGGGTGACAAAGAGGATCTGTCAGAATGCCTGGGGATAGATGTGCACAAAGGTGCCTCAAGGTCATGGCTGAAGAGGGGGGATGCAAAGGGAACAGGAGTGAAGGTTTCATTTCCCAGAAACATTATGGACCTGGTCTTGTGCATCTAACTGTCCAGAGTCACACAGCATGTAAGGCAAAATTTGAACTCAGATCTTCCTGATTCCTAGTCTATCAGATAGACAACTAATATTTATTAAATGCTTACAATGTACCAGGCACTGTCATAAGCACTAGAGATAAACAGAAAATTTTTTTAAAGTCTCAACCTGCAGAAGGTGGGATTTGAGCTGAATATTGAAGGACTCTCTCCACCAACTCACCAGGAACAAGGGGTGTTTTGACAACCATGTGTATGTGTGTCTGTATTGGACAGCACTGGGATATTCCCCCAAACTTCGTATGCTCTGCCTTCTTCTCTCTGATTTCCATTAATACAACCACTATGGGTCAAGGAACTTGAACTCCGGTACCACACTACCTCTCAGGTAATTGTAGACAAGGAGGGAGCTGGATGGTGAGTAGGACAAAATGCTGAACTTGGAGTCAGAAAAACCTGAGCAAAATTCTGCCTCAGATCCTAGCCTCAATTTTCTCATCTGTAAGATGGGGGCTAATAAGAGCACTTACCTCACAGGATTGTTGTGAGGATCAAATGACATCATTTAGAGAAAGCAAAACTTAGAGCTCTGTATGTAGAATTTGCTAGTTATTATTATTACTATTTAGTATTTTTTTCACTTTTACTGGACAAAGAATTGGAGGAAAATGGTTTCATTGTTGAGTTATAATAACAAGTGTTCCTATTATCTCTTCCAGAATATTAAATGGTCAGAAATTTTGTTGAAAGATTGCATTTTTTAAATGGAAATGTTTACAATGGCTCATGTGACTACTGATGATCCTCTCTGGCTTGTGACTGAGGGAAAAAGGAAAGAATGATGGAGAATGACCTATGTGAACACTTCTGTCTGCAAAACTATTACTGCAAACAGAGGAATTCATTATTTTTCAGTCCTGAGGATTCATTCAATTTCATATGTGACAACTTACCTGTGAGACAAATAAAGGTAAAAAAAATAGGGGGAAAATACATACCCCCATTAGAAATGAAGAAAGCCAGAATGGCATATGCTCCCTGCTAATTTATGCTGGTTTTATACTCTGTGTAATATTGACAAAATCAGCACGGCTTGGCAGTTATGCATTAATGGAAGCACCTGAGTGACATTCTCAATAAATGATTAGCTGAAAAGCTTGCTCCCTACTGGGCCAATAGAGTTTGTTTTGCTTTATTAGCCTGCAATATTTAAAACATGTGACTGCTGAAAGAGACCCAAGACACCTTCATAATTAGAACAAAGAATAAAGGGGGATGGGCAGCTTGCTGAGTATTATTTTTTTGTTGTTTTGTTTTAAATTTTTAACTGATTTTCACAAAACCACCAAGAAAAGGGAAAGGAAGCCATGTTAATATGAAGGAGAGGAATGAAGGGAAGCTCCCTCTTTTGACTGTCAGGAAGCTTTTACCTTTGTTTTCAAATGGCTCATGAAGTGACCTTCTAAAGACAAAAGGTTGGGAGCTATTTGCAGGGGTGAAGGATGTAAAAAAAAAGGAGAAAGAGAGAGAGGGAAGGAGAAAGGCGGAGAGTAAAGAAAGGGGGGGAAAAAGAGGGGGAGAAGAGGGAGAAAAGAAGTGAGAAAGAGGAAGGAAAAGAGAGAGAAAAGGGGGATGAGGGTAGGGAGAGAGAGATAAACGGGAAAAGGGAGGGGAAGAGGAGAGAGGGAGATAAAGGCAAAAGTCAACTGGTTTTCTTGATGCTGGGTTACACACGGTCTATTTGATTTGAAGTTTAAAAATCAATTAACTGCAGTTCCCATGAGAATGTCCATGTTAATTATATACAAAGCACATATTGCCCTGAACGTGGCTATAAAAATTGTAACAGTTTCGTGCCTACTTATCACAGAGACCACAATCTGGAACACGGAGGCATTGAGGAAATACAATCTCCTCTCAAATATTTCTTCCTCCCTAGCTCGTGCTGCAGTGCGAAATTTTAATATCTCATCAAGTATATGGCAGTCATAAACTACTGTCCCTTTTCATCTAGTTTCTAATGCAAGAAGAAGCACATTCTTAATAATGACCTAAACCTATCATGAAATAATGCTCCAGGATGATGAACTCTAAATTATGAGCGATTATTTCTAAATTCATTGCAACTTTGCCTGAGATTTTTTACTACTTGCTTAATTTCTTCCAGCCAAACCCCTGGCATTGTTATCCAGAATATTAACAATATAGCACCAAAGGAACAGAATTTCCAAGTTGTTTTTCAATTTCTATTGAATCTGAGAGAAGACAAAATCAAGCCAGATTACAGTTGGCACATCACTACTGCTAAATCCAACCTCACATTCACAAAAATGAAATGTAAAAATGAATTCTTCTTTTCAAGTAAGCTATTATGGACATGAGGAATTGATGAAGGTCACATACAAAATTTTAAAAATAAGCAATAGGACTTTGCAGTTTCTGAATTAGAATAGGGGTCATAATATTCAGAATCATTCTTATCCCCAAAAAGGAAAAGAATTGTGTATCATAGAGCAAAGGACTGGAAAAACTTGCTGCTTCTCATTAAGTATAATGTGAAATGGTGATATATATATATATATAGAGAGAGAGAGAGAGAGAGAGAGAGAGAGAGAGGAGAGAGGAGAGAGAGAGAGAGAGAGAGGAGAGAGAGCTTTATTCCTTAAAAGTCTCTCTACATGTTAGCCATAATTTTACATTGACTTATGTTTCAATAACTGATGTAAATGTAAGAAAAACAGTTAATTATCCACGGGTCGTCTAGGTGACACTGTTGTTAATCAAACATTTGTGCACCCACAATATAAAAGGTACTGTGTTTGGTGCTGAGAATATAGCAGACCTTGGACTACAGTTCCCAATCTATTAAAAGGGGAAGAGGTTTATGGCCTGTAACCTAGAGCTTTAAACCAAAGTTCTTTATTTCTACAAGTTGGGTTCAATCTTGGAAGGTCCTCACAAAATCTTTTGGGATTGTGCCCCTATCCAGGAATTCCTCTGGCAACATTGGAATCTGGCTAGCATTTAGAAAGGGGAAAGAGTCTTAGCTTCCATATAAACACTCTGTTTACCATCATATAGTAATAGACAGCCTTTATTTAAGCAATAGAAAATATAAAAAAACTAAGAACTCACATCAATGTGAATCAAAACTGTTCTCTTTGTTTAGAGACAGCTGGGGGCTCTGCCAATAGAACACTGGAATGAAAAAGTTCTGAATTCAAGTCCTGACCTCCGATACTACATCAAGCTGGACATGTCATTTGATTTTAGTCTGTCTCAAATTCCTTCATCTATAAAATAGGTATAATAATAGCACCTATCTCTCAGGATTTTTGATAAAAAAAAAGAGAGAGAGAGAGAGAGAGAAGATATTTGTAAGGTAATTTTCAAATCTTAAATCACTATATAAATGCTTAGTATCTTTGTCTCTGTTAGATCTTTATCTTCCTTAGGGTCTTTATAGGGTCTTCCAATAATACTACTGCAGAGTGGATATTGTTTTATGAGGGAAAAAACCAGCATCTGAAAAAAAATAAACTTCTCCCTTCAATTAATTCCACCTTCCCGATAATCTATACAGTTATCGATGGTTAGTTTATAAGATGACTGGTTGCATTCCTCATGATATACAGTAAAACCCTATCTTAGGCCTATACAATGAATATAAGTAACAGTATCAGTATAGATTTACCACATAAATCATCACAATTTCTATACATTACTATTACCAATAAAACCCAGCATAAAGAGATCAAAAGAGAAATTTCATTTAAAATAACTATAGATACTATAAACTATTTAGGAGTCTACCTGCCAACACAAACCCCAGAACTATATGAACACAATTATAAAATACTTTTCACAAAGATAGTCAGATTTAAACAATTGGAAAAATATCAAGCTAAACTAACATAATAAAAATGACAATTTTACCTAAATTAATCTACTTATTCAGTGCCATACCAAACTGCCAAAAAATTACTCTATGGAGCTAGAAAAAATAACTACAAAATTCATCTGGAAGAATAAAAGATCAAAAAATACCAAGAGATCTTCTTCTCCCAGAGTTGAGATCTCTAGGCCTCCTTCTCTGTGAGTTGAGATCTCTCTTCCTTCTGGGAATCATCTCTGCATTTGCAAGGCTAAGGCCAGCTGGCAGAGGACCCAAGCCTGGAACCAGATGGCCCCTGGAAGCTAGAGACCCTTTTCCCAGCTATAGAGAGACCAGGTTTGAAATAAATGAGATGAGTAGAAATCTGGGAGTTTTGTGGAAGAATGGGACCTGCAAAGATTCATGAGTGATGGTCCCTGTGACTTCACTTAGCACAAATTCATGTTAGAAAGCAATCTTATGAATATAATGAATGTGAAGCAACTTCATGCCATCTTCATCTTTTCCTTACCATCCTAGATTTCACACTGGAATGAAAAGATTTGAATTTCATGAGTATGAGAAGGCCATTGGTTGGGACTCAGATCTTAATAGATCTCAGAAGATTCAAACTAGAAAAGTTTATAAATGTAATCAATGTGGGAAGACTTCTGCTACAGATCACTCCTTTTTTGGCCATCAGTGAATTCACACTGGAGAGAAACCTTATGAACAAAATCAGTATGGAAAGGCTTTCCTATCCCCTTACAATTTTGCTGCACATTAGAAAATCTATATTGGGGAGAAACCTTTTGAATGCACACAATGTGGAAAGGTTTTCAGAAACAGATACCATCTTGCTAGACGTCCGAGAATCAGCACTGAGAAGAAACCTTTTGAATGTATCTAATCTGGAACAGTAGTCCCTTCTTGCTATATATCAGATAATCCACACATAAGAGAACCATTTTGAATGTACCCAATATGGAAAGACTCATAGAGATCCAGTCTTGCTGAGCATCAGAGAATCCACACTGGAGAGAAATGTTATGAATGTAATCAATGTGGAAAGACTTTCATATGGAGGTTCAATCCAGCTAAACACTAGAGAATCCACACTAAAGGGAAACCATTTGATTGTGATCATTGTGGAAAGGCTTTCCCACATTTTTTTTTTTTATCATGACAGTATATTCACGGGATGAATCTATCAGTGAAAGAAGAGTGTTGCTGAATGCTTTGGAAGATTTACCCACTGAAAACAGATTGAAGGATTCTCTCTTTCTATCTCTTTTTTTAAAAGTTAATTTTTGACCATTTTTGTTTTCCTAATAGTGGAAGATCTATGTTTTCTTTCACAACTTCACTTTCATGGAAATGTTTTGTATATCTTCACATGTAGTTTCTTAATTGTGAGTGGGGACAAGGGAGAGAAACTAGAACTCAAAAATCTTAAAAATTAATTCTTTTAAAAAATTGTTTTAAATGTAACTGGGAAAAATATTAAATAAACAAAGCAAAATATTCCAAAAAAAGAAAAGAAAAAGACCCAACAACATATTTTTAAATAAAAGAATTACAGAAAAGAGGAAAAAAACTTATTTATACAGCACAAAATGATAGCTCTTGTTTTTTTGTTGTTGTAAAGATGTGGAAACCAAGATGTTATCCACATGCTACTGGGAAATAACTGAACAAATGATGGTTTGAAATTGTAATGGAAGATTGTGGAGTTATAAGAAATGATGAAAGGCACAGTTTCAGAGAAGCCTGGAAAGAGTTTTGTGTATTGATGCAGGAAGAAGTGAGAACCAGAAAAGATTATGCTACAGCAACACAGATCAATGCAATGAACAACAATGCTACCAGAGCAGTAGTTCCTGAAAATTTTTGTTCCTAGAACTTCTTTCAAGATGGTCTGTTTTTCTAGAATATGGGTGATGTTCTATGATGGTTTCAAGATGACTTGTAATTCTTATATTGAGGGATCAAGTTTTTCAAAGAGCCTGCCATCTGCACTGAAAGAACACAAAGTACTCTGGTGCACTATACAGAAAGCAAATAAAGTACTCCTGAATACAGGGGTGATACTCTATTCCCATGCCCCAAGTGCTCTTTTAAGGTAGGCAAAGATTTCTTATGCTTTAAGACAAACACACTTGAGCAAAGTTTTGCTCCCTATTCTTTTTAGAAAAGTGTTTGCAAAAAATAGAGAACTTCTCAGATTCCGTTTTCCCTAGCCTTTTTAATAAAGTATATCTAGTGTTGTGGAAAAAATAGCAAGAGTATTAAAGAAAAATTATGCAAAAGAAGGTGGCCTAGACATACCAGACCTAAAACTATATTATAAAGTAGCAGTGATCAAAACCATTTGGTACTGGCTAAGAAATAGAATAGGGGATCAGTGAAATAATACAATATTCAATGACTATAGTAATCTACTATTTAATAAACTCAAAGACTTCAGCTTTTAGCATAAGAACTCACTATGTGACAAAAATTTCTGGGAAAATTAGAAAATAATAAGACAGGAACTAGGCATTGACCCACACCTAACACCCTATATCAAAATAAGGTCAAAATGGGTTCATGATTTAGGCAGAAAGAATAAGCAAATTAGGAGAACTAGATATAGTTTATCTGTCAGATTTTTGGAAAAGGAAGGAATTTATAACCAAAGAAGAACTGGAGAACATTATAAAATGCAAATTGGATACTTTTTGTTACATTAAATTAAAAAGGTTTTGCACAAACAGAATCAATGCAGCCAAGATTGCAAGAGAAACAAAACTGGGAGACAATTTTTACAGCCAATGCTTTTGATAAAGGCCTCATATCTAAAATATATAGAGAGAACTGAGTCAAATTTATAAAAATACAAGTCATTCCCCAATTGATAAGTGGTCAAAGGATATGAACAGGCAGTTTTCAAATGAATAGATTAAAGCCATCTATAATACTATGAAAAAATTATCTAAATCACTATTGATTAGTGAATTGCAAACCAAATAACTTTGAGTTACTACCTCATACTTCTCAGATTAGTTAAGATGAGAGGAAAAGATTTTATATATATATAAATTTTTTTCTTTTGGCTAAGGCAATTAGGGTTAAGTGACTTGCCAAGGGTCACATAGCTAGGAAGTGTTAAGTGTCTGAGAACAGATTTGATTTGAACTCACATCCTCCTGACTTCAGGGCTGGTGCTCTATCCGCTGGGCCACCTACCTGCCCCAAGACAATAAAAATATTGAAGGGTATGTGGGAAATTAGAACAATAATGCAAAATTGTGGAGTTTGAACTGATCTCTAGCCATTTTGGAGAACAATATGAAACGGTGCCCAAAGGGCTATCAAATTGTGCATACAGTTGATCCACCAATGTTACTACTGAGTCTGTATCCCAAAGAAATCATAAAAGAGGAGAAAGGACCCACATGGGCAAAAATGTTTATATCATTCAGGAACTGAAAATTGAATGGATGCCTATCAATTAAGAAATGGCTAAAAAGGTTAAGGTATAGGAATTAAATCTAATACTGTTGTTCTATTAGAAGTGATGAGCAGATTGATTTCAGAAAATCCTGGAAAGATGAAGTGAAGTGAACCAACCAGGAGAACATTGTAATAAGATTATGTAATGATCAACTCTGACAGACTCATCTTTTCTCAGCATCCGAGGTTCAGAACCCAAGACAATTTCAACAGAACTGAAATGGAAAATACCATTCATATCCAGAAGAAGAACTATGGAGACTGAATGAGGATCTAAGCATACTATTTTCACCTTTTTTGTTGTTATCTGCTATTGCTTTCTTGTGTGTTTTCCCCTTTTATTCTGATTTTTCTTTTACAACATGACAAATATGGAAATTGCTAGCTGTCTTGGGAAAAGGAAAGGCTAGGGAGGGAGGAATGAAAATTTGGAACTCAAAATATTACAAAAATGAATGTTAAACTATCTTTACATATAATTGGAAAAATAAAATACTGTTGGAAAAAAAGGGGGGAAAAGGGCATAGGTTTGTATTTTATACTTTAATTCTGTTCTTTGATGATTCTGGGTTCCAGTTCAGGAATTTGTAACTGTCTAGGCCCTATCAGCTGCCATTTCTGGGGCAGCACAGCTTCTTGATGCCCAAGATCCTTTGCAAGGCCTACAGTATCTCAGGACCCCATAGGTTTTCTTCCTAGAGAATCAAAACCTTTGCATGTCTGACAACATTCTTTAGGTTAATCTCAATTTTTGTTTTCCTTTGGACTATCTCCAGCCATCTGGGATTCCTTTTTAAAGGCCAAAGGCAAAAGTCATGTGTATGAACTGGTTGTGAGTCAATCAGTTTGCCTCAAAGATGGCATTAAGGGATGAATGACAAGTTCAGTTCACATCTTCCAAAGGGATCTAATTTATAACAAGAGAAAAGCATCATCTATGTTAATCTTGACAATAAGAAAGTGATTTTGTCTAGAGATTAACACTTAATTAAGAAGTCTCCTAAATTCATTTCATAATCACTTAAAAGAATTTGTCATAACTCTATACAGAAAAGGTGAACAGAAAATGGAGGTTAAACAGTGAAAAGAGTGATGAAGTCCAAGTCACAGACCCAAGTTCAAGTCCTGACTCTGCTATTTGCCAAACATAAGACTTTGGTTTTATCCTTCATGGGCCTCCATTTCCCCATATTTATAACAAGAGGCGTAGACTAGTCTCAAAGCTTCTTAAATTGTTAGTTGCAATCCCATGAGGGATGACATAACTGAAGGTGGGATCACCAAAATTATGATTTATTATCAATAAATGTTTGATTTGTATACCTGTTTTACATACCTATATACCCAGGGTTGCATAAAAATTGCTTGGGCAGAAAGGGGTCACAAGTGAAAAAAATCTTAAGAAGTTCTAGATGAGTTGACCTCTGAGGTCTTTTTGAGCTCTCCTTGTATGAATGCTTGTGCCTACATCTTGCAAAGACCCTGTGGAATGACAATGAGGAGAGCAATGTGCTAAATGACTTTGGGAAGCTATACAATTCTGTCAGTGAACCGAGATTTTCTCTATGAGAATGGCCCATTTTTTATGGCATTAACATTTTTTGTTGAAACTGTATGGCTGTGAATTATGAATCATCCATCTCCAAAGAATTAAATGTATTCCAAAGGATTAATGTAATTCCTACCTCAAAGAATTATTTTTAGGATCAAATGAGATCTAAAAATCAGCTTTCATTATTATTACTATTATTAGGGAAAGTGGTTGTCATATTTAGTAATAAAGGTAGCACCAAGGTGCTACATTTGCTTGATATACTCTTTTTCTAAGGGACAGGAAATTGGAATTTAAGCCTAGATAGTACAATTTAGAAAGGCAAGTTTAGACTGCTGTAACTATGTCTTTTATCATTTGCATGTAGAGTGTGTTGACTTTTGAGCAGCATACATAACAAAGACAACACAGAAAAAGAAACTCAGGACAAATATTTTGGAGACCTCCCACACACAAATGATATAGCCATTGAATTCATAATGGGTTTGCTATAAGTTGATAAAGATAACTTTTTTTTTCAAAATATATTAGGAATATATTCCATGCTTTGCACCCAGAGCCAAATTTAACCAGCATCTCCACTGCCCATAATCCACTACCTCTCAGCTCTCTCCCTGACAGCATGGTCTCCTACCATACAGAGGTGGTTTGCACAAAACCCCAAGTCAACATACACTAGTCTCCTGTCTACTTTTTGGCATCCTAAAATAGACCAGTAGAAATAATGCAGACAGCTGGTTATCCTGTTAGTTATTCTTTGCAATAGAAGGGGGCATCCTAGGGAAATTTATTTTGCTGTGCCTAGAATCAGCTAATTAGTTTTATGACTAATGCCTGCAGGGACTTTGGAGGCCATCCAGTTGACCCCCTCCTTTGAACAGATAAGGAAACTGAGACCCAGAATGGTTATGACTTGCTCAAAGTCTCACAAGTGGTAGCTAGCAAAGCCAGAATTCAAACTATTTTTTTTTTTGTTTTCAAATTCTATGCCTTTTCCTCTGTATGTCACACTTGTTTATATGTTCCCTTCCAGCCTTATAGCTCCAGATCATCCCTAATAAACTTCAACCAGCTTTCACCTATGGCTCCAAGAAGCCACACTGTGGTAAACCATGTCTGCAGATGAGTTAAACCAGGTGGATGGTTAACCAACTGACCTTAAATTCAATGGTGAGTTAGGGGTGAGTATCTCAAGCATGTGAAGAGTTTCCCCCATGTAATGGACAGATGAGAACAATTTGTTCATCAGTCAGGAAGGCAGCTGAAGCAGCAATTGTGGAACATTTAGAGTTTAGTCAGAATTGATAGTGACAAAGTCATCCACTTCATCCCAGGTTATTGTCATCCATCTTGACTTTTGTCCTGACACTAAATTTCAATGACTCAGAAACAAATAGTGAGGCTAATAATGACTTTGCACAACTCTGCCTCACTTAATTCTAATTCATAGAGAAGTCAAGATATCACCCCATGATATCATGGTGGAAAAAGAAGGATGAACAACAACTAAATAAATGGGCAAGTTGTAACAACTTATTTTCTTCTACTTGGGATTACTACTGTCCTAGTTTGAGACAAAATAATTATATATAGTAGAAAATTCTAAATTACCAATGGTTATGCTTATATTATTAACATTTTAATAGCATTTTTGTTACATATTTTTTCAAAAAATTCTTAAGATCAGTTAAATCATTTAAATAAGTTGGAATGGAACAGAGTAGAGTTTAAACAAAGTAATATCTAATTTTTTCACCTGGGGCAGCCCAAGGCTGGCCCAAAAAGCATGTAATGTGCCTTCAAATACAATTTTTAAAATTTAAAAATTTTAAAAAATTTAAAAAAATATTAGGTCCCACAAAGGAAAAGGAGAAGACACCTTGTGCTGTGGAAGCTAGCTATTTGATAGCTTCCTATTTTAACTGTGACCCTCAGTATGTCACTTCACCCTGTTTATCTCAGTTCTTCATTTATGAAATGAACTAGAGAAGGAAATGGCAAAGCTCTCCAGAATTTTTGCCAAGAAAACCCCAAATGGGGTCACTAAGAGTTGGACAGAACTGAAACACTGAACAGCTAACTAGGTGCTAAACTCTGTTTTTATTTTATTGTTTATGTGCACCATGCAGCAAAGGGATTGCCAGAGCTTTCAGGGTCCTCTGAAGTCCTAGTTACAACTGTAAAAGTTAAGATAATTAATCACATAAACTCCATAATAAAATTCAGAATTGTTTTTAGTCCTAGAAATTTGCATCATGTGAGTTTAAATAAGCTGGGAATGGAGTCAAAGATCAAGAAATGTAAAATTCTGCATCATACTTTAGACAGTAGAGTTTTAGATTTCTAAGATAACTACATCTTCCCTACTGCAAATGAGGATAGAAAGACAGAAGAGACAGAAGGAGAGACAGAGAAAGAGACATAGAGAAACACACATGTAGAGAGATACAGAGACAGACAAAGAGACACAAAGAGAGAGTTTCAAGGAGAATATAAATTCAAAAACATTATTGCAATTTAATAGTTTGGCCAATGTGGACGAATATACCTAGAGGAAATGGAGTCAGAGCAAAGCTTGCTAGGAAAATAAAGTTGAAAACGATAGTTGAGCTGTATGACATCTGAAAGATTAGGGACTTGTTTTTATTGCCATTTTGTTCTTCAAGTGCAATTTAATTTCTACAGCATTTTTATTTGCCATATTTCAAAGGTCTCTCATGAACTCTGTCAGACAGATATGTGCTGGGTTGTTTGAAAAGGTGGGGGATCCTGGGAGGAGGAATCTTGGGATGCACACCACTTGGGATGCCTAGCAGACACAACAGTTCTGTACTGCTAAAGGATCACAGTCCCCAGTTAGTTACTTTACTAGAATAAGTTGTAGAGTAGTTGCTTGGTTAGAAGAGGGTGGAGAAGAAAGGGAGACCATGAAAAGAGCAGAAGGGATGGGAGGGGAAGAGCTGTATAATTCACTGAACATCTTCTTGATTAGAAATAAAAAGAGGGGATAAGGAGATGAAGGAAAGGGGAAAGAGAAAATGGTAAACAAAGAAGGAAAATTCAAGAACAATAATGTGTAAAAGGACTCTCGAGATAACTGTTAATGAACTGAGATGAAGAACCTTTCATTTCTTTGGGTAAAATTGATTTTAGCTGCCTCTCTCCTATACCCCAATCCTGAATTCAGAATATGAAAATGTTTAAAAAAACAGTTGCTGGTCTCTTTCTTACCTGGGAATGACAACTCCTAGGTAACCAGCATTCCGGACCAGTAGAAATGATTAGCTTGGGTTCACTGTACCATCATATCACCTGCCCATGGTTGACAAAATCATGTATCAGTGAAACAGCAGCAGGAGCAGCCTCATCATCTCATTGAGGAGGGCGGGCTGCTATTGGCAGATAAGTGACAGAAAGCTTGACATCCGGCCATTTTTCATTTAAACACCCAAAATAAACAAAAGGGAAAAAACTACAGGGATATAGTTGGAGGACATTTTGAGTGAAATAATCCCTCCTCCAACTTTTCAGCCCCAATAATGTAATACCTTGACATACAAATGTGGACACCTGTGGTAGATGAATACAATAATCCCCTGTTCCAATTTGGTGTCCTCCAAATGGCCTCATTTTTAAATTTCAAACCCAACATTCATTCTAAGGCAATGTATGTTTTCTGCCTTTTGGTTCTGATGATTTTCTTTGAATTATAGCTCTCCTTCAGGACAGAGGAAATGGGTGGGAGGAAGAAAAATATTCTTAAGGTACCTATCTGTTCAGAGGATGCAAAGTCATCTTTCTCCTCACCTTGCTTGTGCCTCCAAAGGGTCAAGATTCTTTAAGTTAAAACTAAAGATAATTGCTTTAAGTCTTGGAGTTAGCCTCCAAAACTTAGAAGCATGATCTTTTTCTGGCTTTCAAAGAAGTGTAGGGAAATATTAGCAAGAGTAGCATATTGCTATATAGTTTTGGTATCTATGCTGAGGCTGTGACTCAAATTAGAGTCATCAAGGCTCTGCTGAAAGATCTCCAAAGACCCAAAAAAGAACAAAGAAACAGCTGAGTGCTCCAGATCAGGATATTAGCATAGCAATAAAGCAAATTCCCTGATAGAACCAGGGGAGAGAAGGGACAGGTGTAGCCATTTGCATTGGGAGAGTGCGTTGGCAATCCTGCCCACATTGCAAACTGCCAGAGAAAATACAAACATTGTTGTTATACTGATGTAATTGTAACCTAAGACCCATCTGGGTTTATTCAGGCACATCTTGACTCTAGGGACTGACCCCTAATAGTCACTGTTCTCTAAATTTTTGCCACTAACTGGAGTTAATTTTAAAAAATCAATAGGAAAAAAAAGCTTAAGTATAATATAGTTCATGTGTGTGTTTCCCTAAATGTGGATAATTGGGTCCCCACCTCCTGCACAAACATTCAATGAACAATATATACAATATGAGTATTGGATACGGAATGGGCATTATTCCAACTCACAAAAAAATGCATAAGATGTGAAGATATTATAAGAGCCCAAAAGGGGAATAAAAATAAGAATAATTTATTAGTTGCCTACTGTGTGCCAGGCACTGTTCTATTTGCTTTACAAATAGATTCTCCTTTGATCTTCACAACAACTCTGGGAAGTAGGTTCTATTATTTCCATATTTTACAGAGGAGGAACTGATGCAGACAGAGTTCTAGTGAATTGCTCAGAGTCCCACAGCTAGTAAGGGTTTAAGACCAGATTTTGAACTTGCTGACTCCAGGACTAATGCTTTATCCCCTGTTATCTAGCTGCCTCATGGAGTAATAGTGTGCTAGACTTGGAACAAGGAAAAACGTGGTTTAAATCCTACCTCTTACACTTAAAATCTATTTGAACATAGAAATATCGAAACAAAGTTCTTTTTAAATCCCCATTGGATTCTATCTAGAAGGTAAAATTAAAGACTACCTTAAACAAATATCTCCTTTATTGCTAAAACACTCACCAGTTGCTCTCTAATGGGACAATTCTCAGAAACTTTATGCATTATCTTATTTCTTCAAAGAACACAGTTCATCTGAAAATCATTCATTCTTTTAAAGGACAGATACTTAAATTAAATATGTCCTCAAACTCCAGAATTCTTGAATTAGATGCCACAAACTAATGTTTGAGTCTAATAAAGTACAATAGGGACATTTCTTCAGTCCAGTGAAAACATATAGCTACCATAACCATGGGCCTCTGCATGATCTCCATCAATGCTGTAGCTACTGCTATATTCTGGGTAGAGAAAGTTCATTGTCAAGAACTCTAGTCTCTGACCCATACTCAAAAATAAAATAAAATAAAATAACAAAGGCAGATGGGAATCTGACCTCCGGCAACTACAGACCACCTTGCACAATCATATGCAGCTCACCCTGTGATTTTGCTCCTGCAAGCACTTCCCATACTGACCACTTCAATCTGGAATTCCAAGTGGGAGAAGGAAAAGGATAAATAGTTGGTGTTTTGGCTCCTTTTTGATACCTTAGGGAGGGGACAGGCCTTTACATAGGAGTTCATTACCCTTGATTCTTACTTACCAATCATTTTGTAGTAAGCGCAAGTCACTGAGAACCAATGGAGTTTCTTTCAGCAAGATATAAGGGGCCATGTGCATTTGTTGGAGCTCCCTTTCTAATAAAGGCCTATACTCTAAAATCTCCTTAAGCTGATGCTGGGGAGTGGGGAGATGAAGGATTCCTTAAATTGACCACAGAATTCCCTAATCAACTTCCTTACAATGCAACCAGCCTCATAAAATTCTGCACCTGAAGTGGGGGGTTAGAGGGTGGGGGGAAGATTTAATGAAATGGTGAAGGGAAAAGAATGCTGAATTGGAGTCAGTCTTGTTTAAATTCCAACTAACTGCAGTATTAGGCAAGTTCCGTCAACTTTCTGAGTCTGTTTCCTCATATGTAAAATCAAAACTAGGGTTCTGAGTAGCTGCTAATGCTAAATTCATTCTGAAATCTGGCAAACTTTGAAAGTGGTCTCCCAGATCATCTCTAAGATTCCTTTCAGCCCTAAATCTGTTCAACGCATGAGACTGAGCAAAAGAAGGGAGGAGTCAGGTAGGACCTTGTGGCAAGAGTCAGTATAGTTGGTTTGCTTCAACTCCCTGGTCATTTTTCCTCCACTGCTTGTGTTAGTTTTATATAAATAAATAAATAAGTGTGTGTGTGTGTGTGTGTGTGTGTGTGTGTGCGCTAGTTTTATATATATATATATATATATATATATACATATATATATATATATATATATATATATATATAACTAACACAAGCAGTTATATATTTATATATAATATATTATATATTTATATATATATATATATAAAACTAACACAAGCAATTATATATATAAATATGTACACACATATGGATATATATTTATTATATTTAAGGAGACATATGCATATATGTATGTTTTATCTGTTTTATCATTGGTAAAATGCAACTGACCAGCAACATAGGTAAGATGGATACAGTCATGGAAACTTATACAGGCTACCGACATTGTAAGTTCAGTTAGTTGTTGAGTCACCTCTTTGCAGAATGTGTCCCTCTAAGTCCAGAAAAACCATGTTTTCTTAGGCTATATTTCTCATAGTATTTTGAGGCCTGGAGAACTTCATTCCTGGGAAGAAAAACAAAAGGTAATATCCCAGAGAATTGTGAATGAAAGCACCCAGGAAAAGAATGGCTCTTTCTTTGAGCATGGAGAACTTTAAAAGAAAAAGACAGACTGAAGGGGAAGTGGAGAAAATGTGATGACCCCACTTCTTATCCACATGGAATCGGGGCCCAAGCAGCAAAAGTAGAAGAACTTGAAGTTTGGGGTTTTAATGATGCGGTTTTTAAGTATAATAAAGGCGATCAAGCTGGGCAAGCTGGCTTTACAAGGAGGGTCACATATTGTGTGCAATGTTAAAGCATTTGCTTTTTGGGATAACTAAGCAATTTGGGGTGACTACTAGTCCCTTGACTGTGTGCTAGGGACAAGATAACTGGGATGACTGTCAGGAAGAGCCACAGATCCATTTCCACAGAGGCCATACTCATTGGTCTTGTTACATAATCAGGTAGTAACTTTTGGGGAAACAACTACTAAAGGATATTCCTAGGCTATTCCAGTCATAGTCAGGGATTATGCACTTAACAATATTAGTGTGCCATAGATGATTCATTCTATCTCCCTCTTACCTCTTAGCAATGGTGATGATTTTTCTTACTACCATCTCTTGTTCAAATGTTCTCTCTTTTGCTCATCAAATCTGTATGCCCCAGTACATAAAATTAGCAATTAAACCTTAGAATGTTACATTTCCTACTGAGCAAGATCAAAAAAGGAATGCAATAACAGTCTTCACAGTACCAGATAGGTGTGTTACCAGCTTTTATATCCTTGGAATTGAGCCAGTTCTTACTCAAACTTAGACCAAGGCCCACAATGTTCCCTTGGTCTTTACAGTTAATAAAATCCCCAGGCTAGCATAATGATCTCATGCATGGATAGAGATGGTAAAAAGTTTAAAGATATTTAAAGATATTGACAATGAATCAATCAATTAAAAGGTATTTTTTAAGCATTTATAACGCACAAAGCACTATGCTAAATGCTGGATTTAAAACAGAGAGAGACCAAAAGTAAAAACAGCATCCTTACTCGTGATTGAGAAGCAGTCTTTTTCTTAGTTGATCATAACTGAGGAGAGATCATTGTAAAACAACTCAGATCATTCCTGAACCCTTGTAATATGGTGCTTATACCATCCTTAAGGACCTGGGCCCCAATGTCAATAGTTGCTGAGGAAGAGCAGTCTGTCAATCTATAAACCTTACTATATGGGACCAAGAGCTATACCTCTTTTCATGGGAATATCAATGTAATCCAATAAGGAACCCTTGTGGCTAGGATGTTACTGAAGAAAAACAACAGCAGTAGGAAACTGGTGTGAATACAAAAAACTAGTGGAATACTTCAGAGGAAACCAAATTAAGCCTTAAATACTTCCTATAAATTCCATATTTCAAAGTTTCAAGATTGGGATACTTCAGAGTAAGAAATGGACAACTTTGTGGTACAATGAATACACAAAAAGCCTATGTCAGGCTACTGATAACTTTCACATGAGGGAGAAAAGGCTTCTGACTACAAAGTTTCCTTAGTGGTTGAATATCAAAGGTCTAGGGACTGTGGAAAAAATGGATGTTGTCAGAATGAAAAGTGAGCAAGGAGTTTATATATGGCAAGGATATATGAGAACATGCTTACAATAGCAGAATAGAAGAGACAGTCAAAATATGTAGAGTTGATATTCCAGCTGGCAAGATTTGAAGAAGACAGGGGTAAAAGAAAAGGAGAAGGGCAGGGAAGAAAAAGAGAGTGAGAGAGGGAGGAAGGGAAGGAGAGAAAGAGGAAGAGAGACAGAGACAGAGAAAGACACAGGGAAAGATAAGGGACAGAGATAAGGAACAAAAAGACAGGGAGAAGAAAAGAAGCAGGGAGACAAGAAAGAAGAGGAGGAGGAAGGAGAAAAAGGAGGAAGAGGAAGAGGGGCAGGAGGAGGGGAAGAGGAGGAAAAAAAAAAAGGAGGATAGAAAGAGAAAGAGATTAAAACCAGGCAAAATCAGTCCTGACTAGGTCCAAGACATTTCCTCAGGTATGAGCCAATGGGTCCAAATGAGAGGTACTGAAATGGGTGATCCAGAAGATTATCTCAACCTTTGCTTTTGTGATTTGCTCTAAGTTAAGAAGCATAAGCAAATCTTTATTGTTCAGTCACAAGAAAATTCATCAAGATTTGATTTTTTTTAGTCATTTCAGATATTACTTAAAAATAGTCCATTGTAAAAAGTTTAAAATGCACATTAATCTTTTCTGGGTTGAGAGATATAAAACTACCGTCAAGAAGACCTCCAAGTGCTTCTCAGAGCCTCCACACTATTTTCTACAATGAGTTTCTTTAAATAACTAATCACAACTGAATCCTAACCTGGAATAAATAATGAGCCATAGAGTATCAAAATTAACACAAACATTTTTAAAACAACAGAAAAAACATTAATGCTAGAAGAAATTTAAAGGTCATTTTAACTACTCTAACTTTTACGTGTTGTAAAGAAGGAAACAGAGGCCCAGAAAGATTAAACTGCTTATGTATAATCACACAGACAGTAAATAGCTTCCATGAGGCCCAATCCCTGAGCACTCCAAGTTCTGTGTTGGTTCTACCATGCCATATGGCCTGTTTAAAGGAAAGCAAAGATGGCAAGCAATTTTGGAAGCAGATTGTAGAAGACATTGAGAATCTATGATTGGAAGATTTTACAAAGCAATAAGGGGACTGAAAAGATTCCAAGCTGAGGGGAAAAGTGGTCAGGACCATGTTCTAAGAAGATTACTTGAGCAAGAACATAGAGAATAATTGAGAAGGTACAGAGACTAGAGCAGTAGAAAGATCAGTTAAATCACACAACTAAATTACACAGTGGATAGAATGTTAGACTTGTTTGAAAGCCTTGTCTTCAAATTCTACTTCTGATACTAGATATGTGACTCTAAGGCAAGTCACTTAATTTGTCTGCCTCAGTTTCTTCAACTGTCAAATGGGATGAAAATAATGACATCCACTTCACAGGATTGTTGTTAGGATCAAATGAGATCATGTTTACAAAATGTTTTGCAAATGGTAAAGCACTATGTAGTTTCTGTATCACATGACCAACAAAATGGTAAACTAGACATTTTTTCTCTTCATTACACCCTCTCAGACTTCTCCAAAATAGTAATTATGAGCAAGAGATAAAGCAGTCTCCATGATCTAAGACACCAAGAAACCTAATACGATTGAAATCCCAAAGAAGGATAATTCCCAACTGTAGACTTGCTCACTCAGTACTCCATCCTTCACTGCCCACCAGACTCTGGCAGAGTTGTACAACCCTATCTTTTGGCTTGCAACAGAACTCAACAATCCCCCCTTCCCTGTCCAGTCTCCCTTGCCTCCCTGCCACCAAAAGGCAGAAATCTGCTCTAGCCAGAACTATAAAATGGCATTGTTTATTGCTGAAACAGAGCTCAGCTAAGAAATGAAGAACAAAGAAAACTGGAGCAGGACCTGCATCTGGTGTCTGAGAAAAAAGGGACTGGTATCTAGCTGGAGTTAGTTCTGTCCTCCTATAATTCACTTGAGGCAGAGATGAATTCACAATGTAAATGACCCAATAAATCAATATTTATTAAGTACATACTCTGTTCTAAGAACTATGCTAAGCACTGGGGATTGCGGGGGAAAAAAAAGGAAGATGATATTTCCTGCCAAGGAGCTCACAGTCTAATGGGGAGGAAACGGGGGAAAGCAACAATAAATAAATACAGGCAAGCTATAGAAAGGAAAGCTAGGAAATAATAGAAAGAAGGCAATAGAGTTAAGAGGAGCTATGAAAAGAACTCTGTTGGACATGGAATTTTAGTTGTAAAGAAGCTGTGTATGATGGGATTGAGGCAGCATTGAATCACAATTGCCAGAGAAACCAAAATCAAAGGGGAAGAAACCAGAAAGTGAGAAAAAGGGGGAAATGGATTGGTGGAGGTGGTGGACTTTTAACAACCAAAGATCTCAAGAAGAAGAAAACTTTTTTAAATACTTTTGAGTATAAGCAGATAAACCAACAAGAAAAATTATTAGTAACTAGAGGGAATATGGTCTTTGTATCAGTTAAAGAAGTCCAGATATCTATGAATAAATATTACAAAATAAAGGAAAATGAATCAATTCCTGAAGAGAGAAATGGCCCTGTGGATTTCCATGTTCTCTTGGAAATTTATAGTCTGCATAGAAGAAATAATTGGTGGAAGAGAAAAAAACTTGAATCCATAGTAGCAAATCTCATCAGAGAGAGAGAGAGAGAGAGAGAGAGAGAGAGAGAGAGAGAGACAGAGAAAGAGAATTAGTGGGTATGCAATTACATAGAAGTGAAGGACAATCTGGAAGAAAAGAAGCAAAAAATAAAATCAAAAGATAAGATGATCTCCATATAAGCAAAACATATTGATTTCAAAGACAGAATACAAAGAAGTGACTTAAGGATTATAGTTCTCTCAGAAGAAAATAACAAGTCAATACTTTTTATATCATTAGGCAAGAAATAATAGAAAACTGCCCAGAACTTTGATTACAGAAAAAAATGTGTCATTTGAAAGAATTCACAGTCTGTCTCTAAGTAAAAATAAAAAAATTAAAAAAAGTTTAAGCTACAAAAACTCCAAGTCATATAATGGTTGATTTAACAATTCCAGAACAAACAACATATTCGGCAAGCAACCTTCAAATATTTAAAAAAAAAAAAAAGAAAGAAAGAAAAGAAAAGAAAATTTAATAACAAGATTATTATGCATTTGGGGCAGCTAGATAAAGCAGCTAGAGTGGCTGGTCTAGAGTCAAGAAGACTCATCTTCCTGAGTTCAAATTTGGCCTCATACTGACTATCTGTGTGAGCTTGAGCAAGTCACTTAATGCTATTTGACTCAGTTTCCTCATCTGCAAAATGAGCTGGAGAAGGAAATGGCAAACCACTAGATAAGTGACTTTAAGGCAAGTCACTTAACTTGTCTGCCTTAGTTTCTTCAACTGTTAAATGGGATGAAAATAATGACATCCACTTCACAGGGTTGTTGGTAGGATCAAATGAGATCACATAATATTTTATACCAAGAAAATTCAAAATAGTTTTGTAACGAGTTGAACATGACTGAAGCAACTGAACAAATTCTGTGCTCACCCTAAAATTCAAGAGGGAATGAAATAATTGTGTTCAAAAAAGCAAAAAAGCTCAAAATGTAGTCCACAGTGACATGTCCTGCAAACTGGAACCCAACTATTAATAGGAGAAAAAAAAAGGTAAATGTTCAATAAAGAAGAGAAATTTAAAGCACTACTGGAAAGATCAGACCCGAAATTATTTGTTTTTCCAATAGCACAGATAAGAGAAATAGAAAAAAGAAAGCAAATACAACAACCAAGAACTATAATAATAACCACAGAGAACCCATTAAGATATTTCATTCTAAAAATACAGAAGGAGACAAGGGTGAAAGTAAATGTCTACTACAAATGAAAATGGAGAAATGGGCCTGAAATTTCATGGATTAACCTCATAACACTCCATCTAAAGGTAAAATAACATTTTTGTAAGACTAAATTAGAATGAAAGAATGAATAAAAGGGAATAAGTTAGAGAGATGATAGAGGGGAATATACGATAAATCCTAATAGGATCAAAATACAGGAGAATTGTAAATGAATATCATAAATGAAAAAGATGCAAACACTTTAAAATAAAATTCTGTCAGACTCCAACAATTCATCCAAGAACTCATTCATCGTGACCAAGTTGGATTTATACTAGTACTGCAAATATGGTTCAATATTAAAAATAAACAAATATAACTAATTTTACCAAAAAGAAAAATATTCCAAGCCACATGATTCTCTCTCTCTCTCTCTCTTTCTCTCTCTCGCTCTCTCTCTCTCTCTCTCTCTCTCTCTCTCTCTCTCTCTCTGTCTCTGTCTCTGTCTCTCTTTTGCTGAGGCAATTGGGATTATGTGATGATTTTCTCAACAGATTAGAAAAAGCCTTTGCCAAAATATAATACTCATTTGTGATTTTAAAAAAAAACTATATATTATAGATATATATATTTATAAGGACCTTTTTAATATCATAAAAGTATCTTCCTAAAACTAAAAGCAAGTATCACATGCAATCGGGAGACACTAGAACTTTTCCCAGTAAATATAGGAATAATGCAAGGACGCCAATTCTCACCACTATTATTTGATATACTTCTGGAAATACTAGCAATAGAAATAAGATAAAAATAAATTAAAAACATACAGACAAGTAAAAAAGAGATAAATTATGTTTTCTGATAACATAATGGTAAATTCAAAACATATGAAATTATCAAAGATACTATTTGAAATAATAACTTTAGGAAAGTTGAATGCTATAAGACAGACACTCAAAAATAAACTTTTCTATATAATAATAACAAAATTCAAGAAGCAGTATTAGCAAGGGAAATTCCATTCCAAGTAACTACAAAATATATTTGAAAAATGTGGAGATCAATCTACCAAAGCATGTGATATATTTGTAAATACACAACATTCACCAATCTAAGGCTTTTGATACTCTCAGTCATAGGTCTTATAGAAGATTATACTGAAATTTGGTTGCCCAGAGAAGTTCAATATTGTATACCAGTTTCATGATGGCTTGCCTGCAAGGGTTTTATATAATGCATGATCTGCTTACACTTTTCCAGTCAATGGAGTGAAGCAGGACTAATATGCTTTCCCCCCAACACTTTTTAGTATGGTGTTTTTAGCAATTTTGTCAGATACCTTCAGTAAGGATGAAAACTGTCAAGGTCAGCTATGACATTGATGGTAAATAATTTAACTCGAAAAGTCTGCAAGCCAAGTTTATAATGAAGGGAGGGTTAGTGTGCAATTTTTGTTTACAGATAACTGTGCACTCCATGAAGCTTCAGAGGCTGGGATACAACAGAGTATGGAGTGATCCTCTGCTACTTGAGCTTCTACAAAAAATAAACAACTTAAGTAAGAGGAGTAATATTCAGTGTTCATGCTGAAGCCAATGTCAATATAATAATAACGACAATACTATCAAAGTGAATTTAGTTTTGATGCTACACCAATAGTATTACCAAAAGAATACTTTAGAGAACTTGATAAAATAACACAATTGTTTTGAGAAAATAAAAGATCTGGAATAGCAAGAGAAATGATGTAAAAAAGTAGGCATGAAAAGAAAACATTTCAGATTTCAAATAACATTATAAAACAGCAATCATTAAAATTATCTGGTATTAGTTAGAAATGAAGAGGCACATCAATGGAACAGACTAGAGAAAAAAAGAATTAGAAAAAATGGAATTCAATAATTCAGTATTCAATAAAGCAGGAAATGCAAATGACTTTGGGGAAAAATCCCTATTTGGAAAAAAAATTAAAATATGGGGGTGGAGTAGGGAAAGGTTTAGAAAACTGGGAAGCAGTTTAGCAGAAATTAAAATTAAAGCAAAATCTTAACAGTGTCTTCCAAATATAGTTAAGAAAACTTATTATTAAAGATCATATTATTAGAAAATTTAGGAGATTTTTGACTTTCACAACTATGGGTAAAAGATGTTTTTTAACCAAAGGTTAGACATAATTACAGAAGATAAAATATATACTTGATTAAATGAAACAGAATAACTTCTTCACAAACAAAATTAATGCACCTCGTAGCCAAAATGAAGAGATCAAATGGGAAAATATCTTTTGTATCAGATTTCTCTGATAAGGATTTGGTATTCAAAATATCTAAACAATTAACAGGTACATATAAGGTCAAAAACCATTACTTCAACAGATAAGTGATCAAAGGATATTAACAAACAACTCTCAAAAGAAGAATTATAAAACATTAACAATTATATGAAAGAATGTTTCAGATTGTCAATAATAACAAAAATAAATGTTAGAACAACTGCAAATTTTCAAGGAAGACAAAAGATGAGGATAATCACTGTCAGAGGGTTTGTGGGAAGAAAGACACACTAGTGAATTGTTGGTAGAAAATAATATAGAAGGGCAGCTAGACAACACAGTAGAGAACTCAGGAGGACCCGAGTTCAAATTCGACCTGAGACACTTAATACTTCCTAGCTGCGTGACTCTGGGCAAGTCACTTAACCGCAATTGCCTCAGGAAAAAAAAAGAAAGAAAGAAAGAAAGAAAGAAAGAAAGAAAGAAAGAAAGAAAGAAAGAAAGAAAGAAAGAAAGAAAGAAAGAAAGAAAGAAAAGAAAGAAAGAAAGAAAGAAAGAAAGAAAGAAAGAAAGAAAGAAAGAAAGAAAGAAAATAATTTGGAATTGCACAAATAAAGTAACTATAATATCTATACCCTTTGTCCCAGAGATTCCATTATTAGATTTATACCCCAAGGAAGCCACTGATATAGGTGAGAAAAAACCATATACACCAACATTCATAGCAGCACTTTCTATTATAGTAAAGAAATGGAAATAAAGTATATGCTCATGGATTTGGGAATGGCTAAACAAACTGTCGTACAAGAATGTAATGGAATATTACAATAAAACAATATACACAATGACCACAACCACAAATAGAAGTAACAACCACAAAAAAACAAAATTAAAAAATAAATACTAGAAAATTACAAAGAACAAGGACAATCAAATATATAAATATTTGAAAAGATATCTTCAGACTATCTCCCTGCAGATATGGGAAGTCCACAAGTATTGTACATCGGATATATTTTCAGATTTTTTGGGAAATATTTGTGGTTAATTCTGAATAACTGACATGCTGACTTTTTTTCCTCTTTCCTTTTTTGTGTCTTAAAAATGTTACGTAGGATAATTGTTTTGAAGAAGGGAAAGGATAAAGGGAAGAATATGGAATATAATTATGATGATAAAAAAATCAAAATACCTCAAAACCATTTATTTTAAAAGCATTATTCAAATATTAGATTATTATTATGTTATCATCATTATCATCATCATTATTTGGTTATTTCAATAGGTCAGGCATGAACTAGATATGAATTAAATATAGTAATAATGAGAACAAAAAGGAAGAAACAAAATTGAGGATGATATTATTGAGAGAAATATAACAAAATTTGATGATGAGGTTTAGAGTAGGTAAGGAAAGAGAAAGGAACCAAAGGTGACAGGTTTTATGTCTTATTAATTGGAGGACTATAGTGCAATTAACAGAAGGAGAGAAGTCAGGAAAGAGGAAGAGGTTTGAGGGAAAATGCTGAATTCAGTTTTGGAAATGTTGAACTTCATTTACTATTGGACATCTAGATGGAGATGTCTTAATGATAGTTTTTTTTCACTGAGATTGATGGGGGAAGTAAAAAAGGGACACAAAAAACAAAAGGATGAGTGGAGAGATTTTGATAGAGGTGGATTATATAGCTTACAAAAAATGGCCTCAATTTTCTGAGTAAAGTAGAAGGCAGGGAGGTCATCTAAAGAAAGTGGAGGTTAGGAAATTTTGTAGTCTTGAAGACGGTGAAAAATGTTTTGAAAATTATCTTGAGGTCTGAGCTAGGAAATTGACAAAGGATGTATAAAAGGATTGTCAAGCAAAAGTGAGGACCCAATTTGAAGCTGGAGAGCATGACTCTGTAATAAGTCAAGTTTGAACAGTTTCCTATCTTTTTCTAAGAACATTATGTTAGTTGGGAATAGAAGTAGAAAGGGCAGTGTTACCATTATAATATTATGCAGAAATGACAAAATCATGTAATCAGAATCCTGAGAACTATCCTAACTCTACTCAATGAAATTTTATAGAATAATTTGTTATCTAATCTTTTTATACTTCCAGGGATGAAAAGCTTATTACTTAATGAGACAGCTCATTTCAATATTATTATTGTTGTTGTTCCATTATTTCTGTTGTCCAACTCTTTATGGTTTCGTTTGGGACTTTCTTGACAAAAGTACTGAAGTAATTTGGCCATTTATTTCTCCAACTCCTTTTACAGATGAGAAAACCATCAGAATTAAGTGACTTGCCTGCCCAAAGTTACAGAATTAGTATTTGAGGCCAGATTTGAAAACAGGAAAGTGAGTTTTTCTGACTCTAGATCTAAGTCCTTATCTCCTGCACCACCTAACCATTCTTTTAATATTAGGTAGATATAATTGTTAAGTTTTCTTTATAGTGAATCAAAATTTTCCTCTCTATAACCTCCCTAGATCCTAGTTTTTACATCTGAAACAACAAAGAACAAGTTTATTCTCACCTCCATAATAGCTTTCTAAATATTTGAAGGCGATTTCAAGATTGGGTTTTTTTTTTTTTTTGATTGGGTTTCTCCTCAAAATTAAATATTTCCAGTTTCTTCAAAGACTCACATGACATGAATTCCAAATCCTTCACTATCACAGTTCCCTTCCTTGGGACCTTTAATATCCTTCATAAAAAGTAATGGCAAAATAAATAAACAAACAAACGAATGAATGAACGAACAAATAAAAATAAGTGAATAAATAAATAAATAAAACATAAGGGCCAGTAAGATGACAGCAAAAGATAATGATAAATGTTGGGGATGAGATGTGAGAAAACTGGGACATTAATACATTGTTGGTGGAGTTGTGAACTGATCCAACCATTCTGGAGAGCAATTTGGAACTATGTCCAAAAGGCTATAAAACTAGGAATACCCTTTGATCCAATGGTGCTACTACTGGGTCTGTATCCCAAAGAGATCATAAAAAGGACCCACATGTGCAAAAATGTTTATATCAACCCTTTTGTAGTAGCAAGGAATTGGAAACTGAGTGGATGCCCATCAGTTGGGCAATAAATAAGCTATGGTATATAAACATAATGAAATATTATTGTTCTATGATCAATGATCAGCATGATGATTTCAGAAAGACCTGGAGAGACTTATGTGAACTAATATTTAGTGAAGTGAGTAGAACCAAGAAAACATTGAACACAGCAACAAGAAGATTATATAATGATTATTTCTGATGAACATGGATCTTTTCAACAATCATGTGATTCTGATGGAGAGAGCCATTTGCACCCTGAGAGAGGACTATGGAAACTGAATGTGGATCACAACATCGTATTTTTCACCTTTTTTGTTGTTGTTGTATGCTTGCTTGGTTTTTTTTCTTTCTCATTTTTTCCCCTTTTGAACTGATTTTTCTTGTGCAGCATGATAAATGTGGAAATATGTTTAGAAGAACTGCCCTTGTTTAATCTATATTGGATTACTTACTGTTTTGGGAGGGAGAAAAATAAGGAATACAAGGTTTTGCAAGGGTGAATGTTAAAAACAAATCTTGAATGGATTTGAAAAATAAAAACTGTTATTGTTTTAAAAGCAAAGGCCAGAACTGGATGAAATATATTAATGTCTTCTTATTTCTTGATTTTGTATCTATTTTTTAAAAATTAGAAGTCATCAAGAGAGCATCCTGTACAGTTACTTATTTATTGGTATTGTTTAAAATTGTATAAAAAGAATTTCACTTTAAAATATCTTCTATACAAAGATTATATTATTTCTTTCCTCAAGTCTAGGGTATATTTCTGAATATGTCTATGTGTCTTTCCCTTGCTTTAAAAATGCTAAGATTGTTGATTATAACAATTATAAAATACAAAAATATAAGAATTAATAGAACATAGGGAATTAAAATACAGGGCTTTCACAGCTCTCCAAAAGCCTCATGAACTGGTTTTTTCAACATTATAGTCTAGTTACAAAATAAATCTAAATTCCAAAGTTTCAAAAGGAAAACTGAAATCTTATGAGGTTATTTTACATCATGCAATCTCATCATGTCAAACATTTTGTTTCAAAGTTCTTATAGAAATTTACTACTTGGTTCTACATATCTGATGTCAATCTGATATAATTTAAAGTGAACAGATTCTCCAATTTGATCAGTAACTATCCTTTCTTAATCACTATTTTTTTTGTTAATATATCATTAACAAGATTCACTACTACTTAAGTAGGCAAGTTTTTGAAAGATTTGATCAAAAAATCTAAATTTGTTAAGTCTAAACTTGTTTACTGTTAATCACTGTAATGAAAATGAATGTCTCAAATTCAAAAGTTTAATAACACTGTAAAACCATTTTTATTCTGGTATTGATTCTAAACCAAGGTACAATCTGAAAAAACATCAAATATAACTTAAATATCAGGTAGAAACACTGCTATTGCACTCCGAGGTAAAGAAAAACACCATGAACTATTGTCCATCAAATAGAAAGCCGCAACATGGTAAATAATGCTTTCTTTTATTGTTGGCATAAAAGCCCCAGCTCTGAAAGTCACACAGAAAGTACTGCAAGTGATTTTCTGTGAAAAATGAATGAAACAGAATGATCGATGCAAAGACTCAAGTGTAATCCAGACTTGGGATCGAACAGGATATGGTCACATCTAAGTTATATATAACACTTGCTTTTATGATCCAAGTGGCAAAAGAATTTAAAATAAAATAGGTTAAGGCAAGGCTTTTGACCAAACTGGAGACTTGTGGCCTGGACTTTCTCTGGCTGAGTTTATAAGCCCTGTGATGATAGGCCTTCTTCAAAGGTCTAAATGATTTGCTGCATTTGGATAAGCACTACAAAATGCTTACAGATAGACCTTTTAAATCCATACAAAAGGGAAGGTTTTCTCTGTAATGAAAATTAGAACAATTGGCATTTCTATAGCACTTTTTTGAGAAAGGAGAATAGATAATATCTATACACACACACACACACACACACACACACACACACACACACAAACACAAACACACACACACATTCCACTACTTAATGAAACACTCTTTCAATATTGTTGTTCATTTGTTTCATTTGTGAACAACTCTTCATGATCCCATTTGGGATTTTCTTGGCAAAGACACTGGAGTGGTTTGCCATTTCCTTCTCCAGCTCCTTTTACAAAATGAGGAAACTAAGACAAACAGAGCTAAGTGACTTGTCCAGGATCACAAAATTAGTACGCATCTGAGGACATATTTGATCTCAGGAAGATGAGACTTTTTGACTTGAACCCTGGCTCTCTATCCATTACACTACCCAGAGATCCTTTTGATATTAAGCATCTATTATTAAGTTTTCTTTATATTGAATCAAAATTTTCCTATGATTTCCCTAGATCCTAGTTCTAGCTTCAAGTCCAGTGCCTTATCCACTACATCCTCTACTGCCTCAATTATTGACATCAATCTATCAATCAATAAATTTTAAACCCCTTTTATATGTCAGGCACTGAGCTGGCATGCTAGGTAATCATGTGTATACATATGTGTGTATGTGTGAATATACACTTACATGTGTGCATGCATGCAGGTACATGTGTATTCATTTGTTAGCATCTCAGTTGGTCCTCATGACATAGGAGATGATCTAGATCTGCAACAAGAGGCAGTGCAGAGGAGTAGATATAAGGCATTAGTATCTGCTGACACAGATGCTGCCTCTAGGGCCAAATCCATATGCCTCTTCTTGGATTTTAAAGCCTTATGCAAACTGGCCCCTTAATCTGCTGCTTCCTCCCCCACTATCCACTTTTGGCTCACCATCTTCTCTCGGGGTCTTTGATGGGTTTGTTCCCAGGGGCTCCATCCTTCTATATCCCCACCTCCCAGAATCACTGGTTTCTTTCATAGCAGCTCATGTGAAATATTTTTTGTTACTGCCCTTCCTCCCTAAACCCACCTTGTGTTTATTCTATATATTTATTTACATATGTACATGTTGACTCCTCTGATAAGAATATGGGCTGTTTCATCTTTGGTTTGGCACACAACTGAAGCTTAATATATGCTTGTATAATTACTGGGTGATAGTTATATGGCTGTAGGTAAATCAATTGATTGTTTTGCATTTCATGCATTTGTTTGTCAAGTGGAAAAAACATTGGCTTTGGAGTGAGATAGACTGGGTTCATATCCTGCCTTGGATGCTTGGTACCTATTTGATCTTTTGCAAATTACCTAAAGGACCTTGGACTTTAGTTTCCTTCCCTGTAAAATGAGGGGATTTGATGAATTAGTTTCTGAGCTTCTTTCTAGCTTTGGAACAACAATCCAATGTAAGTCAGAGATAACTGTAAACTGTCATTTTACGTCAGTAGGTTTTCCTCATTGATGAAATTATAAAAAAGATAATATAGGTATGCCCATTTTACAGATGAAAAAGTGGAAGTTCAGATAAGGTAAGTGACTTCTCAAGGGCAAACAGTTAAGCAAATGGGAATGTTGGGAATTAAAAGCTGGATTCCCACTTAACATTTCCTGATTCTGGACAGTTGAACATGCTAAAGCTTACCAAACTTTTTAGACTGGCTGGGACTAAGTAATGGAGAAATGTCTAAATAATAAAATCTTTGAAAAATAATATGAGAATGACACTAAAAAACAATTGAACTCAAATTAGATGCAATAAACAATATTATTTCCACAGAACAGATTAAAAACCTAGTACTTCCCTCTTTTCATAGAGGTGGAAGAATAACAATTGTTGAGAGTAGCATGCACTTAGAATTACAATTGCTATTATAGTTGGTTTTCCTAAACTTTTTCACTACCAAGTATGGTTCTATTGGGATTAGGGATATTAGGAAATGGCTGTTATATAAAAAACAAAATGCATTAATAAGAAATTTTAAAGTATTTTTATTAATAATTTCCTATTACAGAATTACTTCCCAATTTATGTTAGTTATTTCATGGTATCCAAAATAAAGAATGAAAAGATGCTATCTTATTCCTCACCATTAGTTCTGTATTTATCTCATAACTCATCCACTCCATGAAGTTTTTCAGACTCATGCCGTGCAAAAAAGAAAATCTGTTCCTCCTTTGAACTTTTCTTAATACTTGCACATAGCACTTACAAATAGCTGCATATTTTAGTTGTATCTCAGTGTTCTCTTTTCAATCATATTATAAGCTCCTAGAGAGAAAGTATCGTGTCTGATGCTCTTCTAAATTCTCCTTAGTACCCAGTTCTGGTCAGTGTATATGATAGACCCTTATGCTTGTTAAATTACAAGCATTGCTGAACTGTAGGATTTAAATATGAAATCCAAATTTATTTTTATGCATATTTCAGCATGTTTGATGGCAATAGGATCAGACTGGGATTCCAGAACCACTGGTTTAAATTCTGGCTTTGAAATTTACTAGCTATGCTACTACAGACAAGCCACTTCATGTCTCTGGACCTCTGGGTTCTACGACATAATATCCTTAGCAAGCTGGTCCAGAGGAAAGAGCTCTGTGATCTCAGAGCTTTTTAGAAACGTGATTTATTATTATCATCACTTATTGCAGTTGACTGTACTAATTCTGGTGGTTCATAATTAATGCACAATACATATATTCTGATAAATGTATTTTTCACAAGCTATTTTTAATCAGAAAAATGAGGAGGGGGGAGGTAAGGGAGCAAAGCACAGAGGGAGAACTCCCTTTTGCAGCTGTTACTTGTCTAGTCTACCACTGAATCACTTTAAGAACTTTGAAAAGTCACTTCCCCTCTTAAAACCTCATGTTTCCTAAGTGTAAAATGGAGACCAATGTTCTTTCCCTTGCCTAGCTCAGGGATATTGCAGGGATTAATCATAATAACACTTTTCATTTGGATAACACTCTGTCCTTTTCAAAGTCCTTTCACATGTATAGGGTAGCTATGAAATAATAAGACTGCTTTCCATAACCTAGCCCACAAAAACCAGCCTCATCTTTTAAAAGTCAGGCCACCTACATCAGCTCATTTGTTCTGCAGAATAACCCTGTGAGATAAAGAGACCTTATCTCCTAGTGACTGGGAAAGTGAAATAGAACAGCTTTGAATTACTTGCCTAAAGTCATGCAAACAAGTTAGCAACCAAGCTGGATTAGAACCTGGGCCTCTTGGCTAAAGAAAAAAAAAAAAATTGATTAGCTGAAAAAAAAAAATATGGCTTGTATTCTGGTTTTAATGAGAAAAATACCTGCATAGAAATTGCACATTGAGGGTAGTATGCTTTTCCATTATATCATACAATATTTGTAAGAATCTTTGCAGGACTCTATAATAGAAGCAGTATGCAAACATAATATTGCTATTCAGAGCCATAACTAGCTGTAAACTTCTGGAGCAAAGGGCTGGGTGGCAGCATCGAGATGATGATGGAGGTAAGAGTAGCAATGGGAACAGTCCCATCAGGAGAAATCAGACCATGTCCCTAGGGAGTTCCACCAGGACAGTAATCACCAAGTTACAAAAGATGAAATTGTGACTTTCCCCCAAACCCACACCAAAAGCAAGACACCTATTTCCAACATGCACATTCAAACAAGCATGCAAACACACAGTCTGGCCTCTGCTCTGGCTCTCTAATAGTTATTTGTGCCGCTGTTGCCATCCCTCATCAATGAACACAGCCCCTTTTCCTCACTCTTCTGACACCTTATACTATGTGCCAACAGCAAATCATTATAATCCTGTAAAGGGCAGAAGGGCTCTTCAAGGAAGGTTGAAGATAGAGTTAGACACATTTAGAAAGCTTTGAGGGGAATTACAATTTTGCAGAAATTATTCATTGTGTCACAAGAAGGATGCCTTCTTCTTCTGAACTCTGCCTTATAAGCAGCTACAATCCATGGTACCGTCTCACTTCTGACAGTAAGATGCAATGTGGATTAATTTCAGCAAACCATTAAAAGTAGGAAACTGCTGAACATCTGGGTCTCATCATCTCCTCTTTCCTTTCCTGCTGATTCACTGGTCAGCAGAAAATATCAGTCCCAGATGTTCACCCTTGAAATACCCACCAGGCCTAAACATATTATGGTTGGGATCAATAAGAATTCCTTCTGTGTTACAGCATTAAGAGACAAGCTGCTGGGGAGGCATTCTATTTAAGTGAATGAGTGTTATGGGGAAAACCAAAATAATTAGGCCATTTCTTTGTTCACAGGACTGCAGGCCTGGGTTTACACATCAGCGTATTTCAGCAGCCCTTCCTCGGCCTTAACTAAATGTGTGTATGAGATTTCTCTAAGCAGAGAATTCTCAAAGAGTTATGAAATACCATTCCTTGAAGAAAAGCCAGGCAGTTTCTCTTATATTCAATACCAGGTCCTGAACCAATAGAAAACATGCTACTTGACGCCTCACAGGGTAATGTTTTGTCTTCAATAAACATCGAACTTCATATTGGATCATTTTGGCTCAGCCCTAGGTTGTGTAGAATGGTTCCTTTGAAAATGACAGCATTTACTTCAACATAGTATATTTCATAGACTGTTTTTTTCTCTTTTGGCCTGCAAGGAGATGCTAAAGCAAGGCTTTACAGGTGAGGCTGTCTCTTATGAACAAGTGAATGGAATCATGGCCAAACTATCATGGGACAAACTACCACGCAGCCAACCAATCAAGCAGACAGAATCTTTTTTGGAAGTAGCACTGTATCTAGAAATCTGTTCAGAGGAGGTTTGTGTAGAGAAACTAGTTAAGATGAAGAACAAGAGATGAAGAGGAGATCTGGTGCAAGAACCAGACTCTGGTCAAGAAATCCAAATGCAGAAGAGAATCAGAATGTTGGCTCTAGATATGTCTGTGGATCAGTTTTGAATGTCTAACATTCTATAGGTTCTTCTTATAGAGAAGCTACAATCCTCCATTCCAAAATCAATGGGGTGGCCCAATGATTTTGTCCAGATAAAACCATAACATGTATTAGAATCTATAGCTGGAGGGGAATCCCTGGGAAATCATTTTTCTGTGATACTGGGACCTACAGAGCATTGCTTTCTTGGTGAAAGTACTTAAGACACCCTTTCACAGAAGAAAGCTATGGATATGGCCACAGATTAGTGGTTCTACTGGGTGAGGGTTCTACTAATGGTGAATCTTCTAGAAGGCAGGATTTTTAAAGTAGGATGGCTAGAAGGCCAGGGTCCAGGGAGCAGAGCTATTGTCTGCGGAGGGAAGAGGGAGAAACTGGCCAGCAGTATATACCAAAATTCTCTAGTTCCTAAAGATTTGATGAACACAATACTGAAAGGAAAGACTGCAATGGACTGCCAAGCTCCAGCAGAATAGCAGCTGAATTCTAAGTGCTGGACTCAGGGTCATGAGACTGAATTTTAATATAACTGAATACTCCTGCTATATTATAGGGAATCATGGGGATTAGATTATAAATGTTCTGGAGTCTTTAAATAGGCATTACTTATTTGTTTATGGGGGGCAGAAAAAATCATCTCCTATTCATTTCTCTTTGTTAGCTATATTGTGTTTGTCTTATATGCTTGTGCTATTGGATTTAGGCTTGTGTGATCTGGAAAGAGAGTTATACTAATAGAATTTTTGCAAAACTAATTACCCCTAAATTACCAACTGAACCATGAAAAAAGTAGTTAACAAGCTCCAAAGACTGAGTTTTTGGAGAGGGGTGGGGGTAAAGAACAAAGTGTTATAAAGAATTTCTCTAAAAATTTCTATTTGAATAAGTATTTTAAAAGCCTAGGGATCAAAAGAAAAACACTCAGTAATAACTATGTTAGCACATTTCATTTTTATTTAATTGAATATTTTAACACTAACCTTCAAGTTAAGGGCCTGTCTAGTAATACTAACACTCCAGGTATATGATGCTAACATTTTCTTAAACTGCATAAGTACCATTAAGTCATTGGTATTTACATATTCACTGATTATGAGCAAATCTTAAATTTTATAGTTTTGTCTGATGATCTTTTAAACAAAATGCTCATGTGTCTTTTGTGTGTCTTTTTAATGTGGTTAACTCCTCCTACTGAACCCAGTAAAAACAGGTATATTTCCATCTGAGGTTTTTTTTTTTTTTTTTTTTTTTTTTAACAGAGCCATGCCTTTCTTGAGCATATTCATCTTTAGCATTACTACATTCATCCTTTTTGCAACCTGTGACATGCCCTTCCTGAGTTCTTAAGATAAAACTTTCTATGATGTCTATAACAATTGCTCTATATAGTCTTTTTGTAAGATTTTATAGAATATATTTTACTATGAAAGCAGCAAACACCATTTTATTTAAGCCTTATTTTTGTTGAGACACATCTTTAATGAATATTATTTTCCAATTGTTTATCACTTGAAATAATTATTAGTCCACAATGTAAAAAACAAAGGGGGAATTCTCAAATAGCTCATGTTACTAATTGCTTATGGACTAAGATGGGTGTCATACTCTATGGGTACTAAGTTATTGTTTTTTAAGTATATGTGATTTTTTTTTTTTTTTGCTAAGACAATTGGGGTTAAGTGACTTGCCTAGGGTCACACAGCTAGGACATGTTAAGTGTCTGAGGCCACATTTGAACTCAGGTCCTCCTGTTTTCAGGGCTGGTGCTCTGTCCGCTGTGCCACCTAGCTACACCAATTTTTATGGAAAAGCTGGACCAAAAAACTCAATTTTGCAAATATTTACTGAATGTCAAAAATACAAGCATCTTCAAAGTCTTAGTTCAATGCAGCTTTAACTGTACTTCACTAAAATTTTGGGGAAACATTGAATATAAGGCATTCAGTTAATAATATAATATTCATTTGCCAAATATTTACTAAGTCTATTGTTTAAAGGCACTGTGCTGGTGCTGTAAATGGTTCGTATATATAGTATATACATATATATGTGTGTGTGTGTGTGTGTGTGTATACTTTCACACACTTTCACACAAATTCTCATCTCATATAATATAGACCTTGTTCTCCAGGTGCTTACAATCTAGTTGGGGGAAATACATAGAAATAACAGTGAAACAAAGTATAATGTGGTAAGTTTCAAGAAAAGGTACTGCAAATATGAAATATTTGAGGCAAAAAATGATCCTTTTAATTGGGAAGAATCACCAAAGGAACTCTCTGAACCAGACTTTGAAAGAAAAAGATTTGAATAAAGATTGAATGGAAAGGGAAAGAGAATTTTATCAACTCTTACAAAAAGACTATAGATAGCAATTGTTGTAGACATCATGGAAAGAAAGTTTTACCCTAAGAACTTAGAAGGGCATGTCACAGAGAGCAGAAGGCATAATGAAGAGGAAGATAAGGACTCGTGGAAGGCAAAGACTTTCATTTTTGTTTTTGTTTTCTTGGCAGATGTCACTTAATAAATGCTCATGAATTGATTTTTGGGAGAGGAAAGGAAAAGAATGGGGAGAATAGTCTAATTTGGCTGAATTGTAAAGGGAAATAATGGGAAAGAAGTCTAAAAAACATGTTGAAGTCAGTCTACAGGGGATCTTGAATGAATTTATACTTTCATATTCAATAGAAAATAAAGTTTTTAAGCAGAGAAATGTTATGATCAGGGAAATACAATTGATATTACTTTGGCAGTTATCTCAAAGAAATGTTATGAAGAAGAGAGATTAGAGGCAAGAAGACAAGTTAGGAAGCTATTACAATAGGCAAGAAAAGATGAGAAACTAAACAAGATAACTCAAGTGGAAGATGAGGGGCACAAGGAGTGGGAGAAATGAATGTGAAAGAGACTAGTGTGGAAGAACAGACAGAATGAAGTAATTAATTGGATTGTGAAGGAAGGAAGGAAGAAAAGTCAAAGATGACTCTAAAGTGATAAGCCTAGATAACTAGGTAGAAGATGTCTTCAATAGAAAGAATGAAATTAGAAGTCCAAGCTTTGGGTAGAAGATGCTGCATTTAGTGTTAGATATGTAGGTTCTAGATGCCACCAAACTATCATGCAAGTATTCAAAAAAAAATGTAAAAATACACATTATACATTAGTATAAAAATATATGATGCTATAGAATATTGAAGACACAATAAACAATTATAATAACTCCAACATGACCTATTCAAATGACATCAGAAAAGATTATTTCCTTAATAGAAGCCAAGTCTCTAGGCCCTGTATTTCCTGGAACCATGCATTTTCATGTTCATACTGATCATTCCTCATTTCTCCATTTACACATAACTTTTCACTTCACTCATTTCTTGAGAATTATAATAAATTACCAATACACATTTTATATTCTCATCTCCACATAATCCACACGATCATCATAAAAGCCACACTGATAGTCTCTTTGAAAAAGGTATTAAGAAAGAGGCAGGATTTCATAAACAATGTTGTATAGTAGACTATACTTTTAACTCATGGAATTGACTGAAAGATTCAGAGGAAATAAAATTTTATGGTGTGGGAGTTGTGTGTTTTCTTTTTAAACATTTGATTTAGTAGAATAAAATGAACCTTTAAAGGCTGATCTTTATTTTTCATAAATATTTTTTCTAATGAGCAGGGGTTCTCAAAAGAAACATGTGCCACACTAGCAATTTTTTCATATGTGCTGTGAAATTTTGGATGGCATTCTTTTTCATTAAAAGAAATTCTCTTTCCTTTTAATCTGATTTTTCTTGTGTAACATGATAAATGTGTAAATATGTTTAGAAGAATTGCATGTTTAACCTATATTGGATTACTGGCTGTCTAGGGGAGGGAGAGAGGAGAGGAAGGAGGAAGAAAAATTTGGAACACAAGGTTTTGCAAGGTGAATGTTAAAACCTATCTTGCATATTTTGAAAAATAAAAAGGCATTACTATAAAAAATAAAATTGGAATTTGATCTAAAAAATACATTTACTAAATAATTTTGTTACTATTTCCCAATATCTGTAGAATAAGTTTAATATTCATGTAATTAAACTTGCCTTTTATACACATAAACATTGACCTCAAAACAAATTGGACCTCAAACTCACAAAGTACAGACAAAGCAGAGTGATGATCAAAGCAGTCTGATGATCAGAAACAGAATTAGGATATGAAAAAAAAAAATTTAAGGACACCATTTATTTAGCACTCACTATATGAAACAATGAGCTAAGCAAAGACCATATAAAAGCAAAATATATAGAAAGGGGGAAAAAACTGGTCCCTCCATTCTAAATGCTCATATTCCCATTAATCTGTAAACTTATTGAAGAGAGAGATCTTGCCTTAATTCCAACATATATAGATTTTCTAACATAGAACTGGAACCTGAATTATAGAATCACAAACTTAAAATTGAACTTTGAAGATCATTTAGTCCAATCTCCTTTTACTGATGAGAAAACCAAATTGATGAGGAAGAAAAAATTATTTCCTCAAGAACAGACAAGTAGCACTGGGAGAGCTTTCATTCCAACCAGATTTCTTCTGATTTGAAATTTAGTACTTTTACTGTGTCACTGAACATTTAAGAACCTATTATATACCTATCACTGTGTTAAGAACTGGGGGTACAAGATGCCAAGGAAATCATAAAGGAGGGAAAAGGATCCATTTGTGTAAAAATGTTTGTAGCAAAGAATTGGAAATGAATGCCCATCAATTGGGGAATGACTGAATAAGTTGTGGTACATGAAGGTAATGGAATATTACTGTTCTATAAAAAATGATGATCAAGCTGATTATAAAAAGGCCTGGAAAAATTTACATGAACTGATGCTGAAGGAAACAAGTAAAATCAGGAATACATTGTACATAAGAACAGCAAGAATGTGCAATGATCAACTATGAAAGACTTGGTTCTTCTCAGTAGTTCAATGATCCAAAGCAATCCCAATAGACTTTGGATAGAAAATGCCATCTGCATACAGAAAAAAGAACTAAGGAGACTGAATGTAAATCAATACATGCTATGTTCACTTTTTTTTTTTTTCTTTTTAATCTAGGACTTTTTTTTTCTTTTGCTTTTTCTCTTCCAACATAATTCATAAAACAATGTGTATTAAAATAAACTTAAAAAAAAAAAAAGTGAATCCCTGCTTTAAGAAAGCTTAGTATGTTAGGGGAGAGACAATACACGAAAGGAAGCAGGAAAAGTGAGGAGAGATCGGACAGTATCTAGCCCAAAACATCTTGTTCTGTGGAGTTGAAACCAGGAAGAGCAGGAAATATCAAACGGAGTAGAGCAAAGTCTGGTTACTGCCCTCTGTAAAGATTGGCATGGGAAGGAATTTGGTACTCGCCCTCCAGCCTCCGATCAGGGTAAAGATGTCAGTCAAGGCTTGAGATTAGAACTTCACCTGAGAGGGGCACTTTGTTCCTTGGAGCGGAATGTTAGTGTCTGCAATTTACCAGCATAGCTCTTATCGCAGATAGGATGACCAGGCTATAGGCTAGCTTTCAACAGCAAAGAAGTTAAGTTGAAAATTGAGGCATTTATCTTGATAATTGGTGCTAAAGTTTTAAAAGCTTAGTTATAAAAGTTTGGTCACCATAGTTAGCCGAGTGCTTTTAGCAAAGGTGGGAGGATTATCTAAATAAAGGTTCCGCCTGAATAGGTAAGAGAAAGGGAAGATGCGGCAGCGGGACCGTAATAAAAAGTGCAACAAGTTAAGGTCGGGGGGTCTGATTCCTGAACAATGACATCTCTTGGGTATGACCTTGGGGAAATCTTCTTTCTCAGACAATCTTTTACAAATGGAACCACTGGTTTCCAAATCTTTCTGTGGAACCATAAACACAGAGTTTGGTTCCCTTTACCTGTGGTTGGCGGGAGAGTGAGGAATAACAAGTTCGATTGATAAGACAAAGAGCAGAAGACAAACAGGGAACGAATTCTAAACACAGGTGGAAGGCACCGCCCCTTCCAACAGCATTCTCACTTCCGGTTCTGTTTCCTTCAATACCGTATCAGCCCAAGGAGGACAAACTACATTTCCCATAGAACCACTGTGCCCGCTTCCTGTACAGCCCCCATCATGGCTCGACTTCCGGAGTCACCTCGTCGTGGGTTCCGCGTGGAAGCCGCCACTTCTAGGACAACTCTCTTTGCCCTCCTACCCCTCAGTTCCCCCACCTAGTGATGGCTGCCAGCACGTCGTCGTCGTCCCCTGCATCGTCAGCCCCAACCGCAGCTCCAGGCAAAACCCCGCTAATGGGGGGTTGCCTGAGCTGCCGCCTTTTATCGGGAATGGGGCTGTTGGGGGCGGGCGGCTACGTGTTCTGGACGGCGCGGCGGCCCATGAAGCTTGGCTATGCCCCCGGCCCCGGGACCATCTTCCAGATGGTCGTTGGCATCAGTGAGCGCGTTGCGGGGACGGTGGCCGGGAGGGGGCAGTTGGTCGGGAGAGGGGGTGCGCTGAACGCCTTCGGGACGAGAGTCACGTGCTCAGGGCTTGGGAGGATGGGAACGAGGTGGGAATGGAGTTTTCGCTGGCTCCTGGAGGTTGTGACAGCTTTAGAATTGGGAAGGTTATTTAATCTATTGGTGTCAAACTGGAAACTGGAAAACCACAAGTTAACATGAGCATTGTTGTATATTTATTTATTTTGTTAAGCATTTATTGTCCAATTACATTTTAATCAGATTGTGGCCCAGAGAGTAACTTGTTCCAATCACATTGGGAGTAGGCAAGAGAAGTCTTGTTTGAACCATTGCCTTATGGCTTCAAATCCAGGCCTTTCACCATGTTTATTTAACGATATCTTGCAGATTATAGAGTCAAAAGGGGAGTCAGTGAACCTGTTGTGTCTCCAAGGTGGAAGAGAAGGAAATAAGCATCATGCCAGGCACTGCGCTAACTGCTTTACAGATATTCTCCCATTTGATTTTTACAACGCCCTCCTAGCAGAGGAAAAGTCAATCAGTTAATATTATTAATAATAAATATTTATTAAGCTCTTATTGTGTGCCAAGTCCTGTGCTAATTATTGGCATTTAAAAAAATGCTGATTTAAAAAAAAAAAAGGAAAAGAGTCTCTTCTTTAAAGGAGCTTACAAGCTATTTAAAAAGACTAGGCAATGTAGCCTAACTTGGTCTTTTAGAATGTGAAATTTGATGTAGTGAAGGTACTGATCTTAAAAGGCCCTTGTTGGTGTCTGGTCTTTGCTGCTTATGAGGTTTTTTACCTTAGTTCATCTACCCTCTGTTTGTTTCATCCTTAAATGAGGATAATAAGCCTTCCTCACAGTTATTAGGAAATAATGCTTTCAAAGTGATAATGAAATATGAATTACTGTTGTTATTGTCTTCAGGCATCGCCTGTTGGGGATTAGTCATACTGGTGGATCCTGTAGGAAAAAATCATCCCATAGACGCAAAGAAGTGATGGTGATGATGATGAAGTTTGCATCTTCTACAACCCAACCACTCGCTCTTAGGAACAGTCCAGCTGCTCCAGAGGACAACGAGAACCACGAATATTCCAGGACAGTGATCAGCCTCAGATCTGTAGATACCTGAAGGGGAGATGGACAAAGCGTGCTTTCCTGTTTTCTTTTTGCCCAGGCCTGCCCCTCCCCTCACAACTGTGAATAAATTTCTCTTAGAAAAGGGTGTGTGAATTTTGTCTGTACAAGAAGGGATATTTAAACAAACACCATCCTGCAAAACAAGAAAATGACCCTTAACTGCTTTTTTTGGTCAAGTTCATAACACTTTGTTGGTTGTAAATTCAGCCCTTTTACAACTGGGCTTACATCTATACTAAGTACCTGACACTGTTAGAGTCTATGGAGAATATCAGATTCCTTATATTTGTTCAATGCTCTTTCCAGAATACATCAACACATGTCAGCTCCTCACAACAAATCATGAGACTTCTAATTCAGGTACTGTCCTCATTTTAGAAAGGAATATGAGGCTCTTCAGAGAAGCCCTCTAACCATACTGCTCTGGTCTGGATTTTAGTCCATGTAATGCCATTATCAGACTGGCTTGGGACAAATCACCCTCTTAAAGGGTTTGTTCAGTCTTTTGCCTGCCAAATGAAATTGAATTAGATCATCTCTAAGGTCCCTTCCAATGCTAATATTCTGTTTTGAATTTGTCTAAATCTATTCACCAAATGTGGCAGAACCTCTTGATTTGCGCCAGTGATGACATTCTTCTTTGCTGTCAGGAGGCTTACAGGTAGGTTTGCCAAAGTACAGTAAGAGAAATAATATTTTCATTCTGCTTCTATCAGGAAACACTGGAAATGTCCTTGTGTGGGGAAAGTGAGGTCAATTTTAAGGAAATACCCAAGAAAACAATATGGACAAAGAGTTAGGACTTGATTCAGATCCTTTTCTGATCCTTACTACTTGTATGATCTTGACAACTTTTTTCTTTGAGCCCCAGTTTCCTCATTGATAAAATGAAGGACTTGGTTTAAATAGCCTCCGGAGTTTCTTCCAGCTCTAATCTATGGTCCTATGAAAGTAATATGTTTTCAATTAGAAGCCACTTGAAAGTTTTGTCTTTTGGATGGATCAATATAATCAATATAATTCAACAATCATTTATTAATTACTTATTATATGCTGGATTCTTTTAGTATAAAATGAACAAAAGTACAAAAATGAAGTTTGTCCTCAAGAAGTGAATGATCTATTGGGGGACATAACATGTATGTATGTAAGTAGATACACTTTAGAACAGCGATCACAAAGGGTCCAATAGAAGTATAGGGAAGGAAAGGGCAGCCTGAGTTATGGATAAGTATAAGGAAACAACAAACGGGAGGCAGAGTCTTGGCCTCAGCAACCTACAGAGAGGATTCTGAATAGAACCACAGGCCAATACTAATTAAATGTTGATTTGATCATCAGTCTTCCAGAAAGGTAAGATTGTGTGGGAGCAGAGTGACTCAGGAAGACTGGCAGAAAACCTATGTCTAGTCTTTGGTTCTGCCTAATTATCCAGGCACAGGATCAGTGGAGACTTGGTCCAGGCTAATCTAGAGAGATGCAGCATCTCTAGTACTGGTTGGGAGGAGAAGGGTTGGTGTCAGAAAGGTCTTTGTTCCTGGACTGGTTTGGATTGAGAAAAGAAGCAGAATATCTTTGTACTGTTTAAAAACAGACTGTTAAAGTCATGGGTCTGAGTTTCTGAATAATGTTAGCAAACAATCCTTGAAGGATTTGATACTCGGTACTAATTACCCAAATGTACTCCTTAAAGTGCATGAAATTCCTTAAATTGAGTGTATGAGGATCTTGATAAAGGGTAGTTTGATAAGGTTCCCACACTAAGAAGCAAAATTCCCTTAAATGACACAGTAAAGTAATAGAATGAGACCTGAACTTGGGCTTGAGTCTTCATTTTACTAATTAGTGTGTGGCTTTACACAAGCAATTCAACTTTTCTTTCAGCTTTGTTTTCTGCAAATTGGGGGTTTATAATGCTTTTTACTATCTGCCTCACCAAGGTTTTCTTTGGAGTACAAAAGATGATGATAATATTAAGTGTGTTATAACCATGGGGTGTTATGCAAATATGAACCACCACTGCTAATCATAACATGAAAATATATTATTAAACACATGCATTATTCAATTTAGTAATGTGAAAGATTTATGCTGAATTCTAAATTTGGATGGGATTTTAGAGATAATCTAGTCAACTCATCCAATCAAAATAAAAAGAACTTAATACCATCCCTGAAAAATGATTCTACATATCTCCTGCTTGAAGACTATGATACCTGATTATACACTCATAAAAGGTTTTCAATTTTTTAACAATTCTAGTTAAAAAATTCTTAGGTTGCTCTCTGTATCCTGTGATTTTTTACCCATTAGTCCTAGGTCTACCTCCTGGAGCCACACCAAGTAATTCAGTACTACATACTATAAGGTAGCAATCATTGTAACTATCAAGTGTCAGCTCTTTGTAAATAAACTTTCTTGTCAGATGAGTGTTTTTGACCCCACCTGACTCATAAAAATTTATAAGAACATTAGAAAGGTATTATTTTACCATGTCTACAAGCTATAAAGACTAGTGAGAGTTTGTATTTGAGACAATTTTGCACATACTAGAGAAATCAAAACTTGTGATTGCCACTTTGACTTCAAAATCTGTCTTTTATAGACACTACAAAAATTATTTAGATTGACTCCAGCACTAAATAAAACTAGGAAAATTTGACAAACATGTAGAAGACAGCTCTGGAGTAATAACTATACATATATAGTTATAATAACTATATATATATATATAGTGTATAATAACTACACACACACACACACACACACACACACACACACACATCTAATTTGTTTTAGAGATGTATGTGGTACTCATTGAGAAATTTTCCAGATTAACTGGTCATCAAATAAGCCCATACACCAAAGTTAGTAATCCTTTTAGCATCCTCTAGTAGTTACTCTTCACTGAGAGGGAAGTATACTTACTGAACCTTGTTAAGAACAAAATTAATCATGATTGGCAAGAATTAAATAACCTTTGGTATATGAAAATGTGATGATGAGATGGCTTTCTGATAGTTGAGTCTAATGACAAGAATAGACAAAGTAAAGATAATCTAAAACATACTTCAGCAGTACCTGCTGCCCTTAGGGCCCCTCCTTTCCTCTGATTGGAGAAAATAGCAAAAAGCTCTTTCCCATCTTCCATTTAAGGAGAAAACTTAAGGTATCCAAATTCATTTCCCACTTGCCTGCATTCTTCCAGACTTTATCAACTGTATAGGTTAATAATAGTATGAGAAAAAAAATTTAAAATATATATAATGATATGAGAGAAGGACTCTCAAGGAAAAAAGTGCCATGTTAGGAGCATCCTACAGGAGCCTGGGTCAAAAAGTCTTAGTGGTTGTACCTTTGGGGCTAATTGCCTGTGTGGAGTATGAGTGAAAGAAGACTTAATCATCAAAGTATAAGCCAGCTGAGATCTTCCTGGTATAATTTGAAGCTAGATCCAGCATTAAGGATTTCCAGGACCTTGGGAATGGAGACTGGCAGATATTGGGTAAGAGAATAAAAAGCTTGAATAATAAAGGGAATGAGGACTTTGGGACCTAGTTCGGGAAGAATTCAGGCACCAGCATAGAAGGCAGGACATATTCCTAAAGAAAGGAAGCAGCCTGGTAGGTCTAGGTTGGAGTGGGTATAGAAAACTCAATAATTGGAGTCCAATGCCTCAGGGCAGAAAGATGAAGAAATTGAGTCCCAGAGCAACCATAGATTTGCACCAAACCCTGAATAGTAAGAGAAATGGTTATTTTTCTCGTATATTAACCAATTCGTATTGGGGGATCCAAAGTTTTTTCCTTTTCTATTTCTTCATTTTCTACCAAGTCAAACAGCCTCTGAGGACAGGGCTGATAATGAAATTGCCTTAGCATTCTTCTCAATCTTGCATGAGATTCTACCCAATTTGGGCATGTGACTTGGATAGAGGTTGATTCCATTGTCTAGATTGTTAAGATTGGGCTGGTCTGAGAAGAGATGGGTAAACAACATAATCAAAGTCACATCCCCTCTTTAGAATATGCTTACCTCTTATTAGAATATCCTTTCTCATTAATTGTTAACCAATCAAAAGCTATTCTTCAAAGATCTTTAAATTCTTAGTGGGCCTCCCCCAATTTTTTCTTTGGTTTACAATAGAAAGCCAATGATCATAATTTTGTTAATTTTTTTTTCCCTAGCAATAATTATCCAGAAACTGTCTCTCCAACTGTTCATATGTCATAAGAATTTGATGAATGGGACGTCTATCTTCCTCCTGACTTTGTGCACCATAACAACCATGGAATCTGAAGAAGATCCGATGTGTTATAGTGAAGAGCAGGACCTTTCTCAGGTGTCTTTAATTGATTTTCCACCTCTAAGATCATAGGTAGGAAGGCAGGCACCAATGTGAAAAGTTGTTTGGGAGACAGCAGCTGTTAACATTAAATTTTCCCCTGCATATTCTGGAAAAAGAAGATGTTAGAAGAAGAGAGGATGTGACTGATGCAGTAGCAGCCAGCCTGTCTCAATAAAGACTAATATTAGTTTAGAATTTAGAATTACTATATCATTTCACCAGCCCAATCTCAAGGCACCATGGTTACCTTGAGAAGTTTTTGATTCAACCAAGTATTATTTTTAAAAGGGATTTTTTCTAATTTCTTTCATAGCTTGAGTGTCCTATAGCTAAAGTCATAACTAGGAATTAATACTGACATTATTTGTCATAAGCATCTGGTTCTACTGCTTTCAGGCTCAGAGTAAGGAAATTTGAGTTCTGCACTTTGCCCTGGCCCTGGCCCTGGCCCTGGCCCCATGTTCTTACCTGTAACATTTGCCTCTGTTTCTTCTTCTTTAAAATAGAGATTATATCAATTATCATGCTGAGAGGACTTAAAGAATGTAGAATCCTTAAGTCATCCTCAGAAATAGCAACTTGCCTACCCACCCAGCATATGTCATAAATTTTAATGAATGGTTACAAAGAAATCCTGATTCCACTGATTTTACTGATTTTACTAATAACATTCTTCTATGGAGGAAAAATAGGCAGGCACATTTGAGCTACTTATTTATAAAACTGATTTAAGCTACTCTGAGATCTGTGCAGAAAAGCCATTATCCACAATGTTTGATAAAACGGGAGGTTTTGCTCACTTTGCTGCAAAAATGATGGAGGTGGCAATGTCGAATTGTAAGGGGGAAAAACTTTTTAAATAGTGTTATCTGCAATCATAGCTTGGAGCTGCCACCCAAGATCAGACCACTGCTCCATCAAGTTCACTCCCCAGCACAGAGCAGCTGCCAGTGCCTGATGCTTCACAGGGTTTCAGTAACCTTTCACCCCAATTAGTATACCTGGCCACCCAAACAATCCTGTTCATGGAGGGAGGAGCTCCTTTCTGACCCCAGCAGTGATCAGACCATGCCCTGAAGGATGAAATGTGATTATCCTATCTCAGGCAGCCTGCACACCTACTGAGGCATTCAAAAGAAAAATGGCAAGTTACTGGAAAGGTAGAGGTGTGTGTGGAAGCTCCCCCTTCCAATTTTCAGAGAACACTAATAGGAAAAACCTTTCTTCCATTGCATCTGGCACATCATTGATTTATTCATCTGAATTAAACACATCCTTTTGTGTTAAATAGGCTATATCTAGAACAACAAACCAAAAAGGTGTGAGTGTATGTGTGTGTGCACATGTGTATATTGGGAGAACAATGGACAAAGTGCAAGAATTAAAATGATAAACTTTGCCATAAGTAGGAAAAACTGAAATAACTTGGAAACATATGGTGTCCATCTACTACTGATATCATATATGTGGTTTAAAAAAAAGTGGGGTGGTTCATCAGAGCGAGTGTTAGAGAATAGATTGCTCAGACAGTGATGGACTTTTGCATTGGCTGAAACCCAAGACCTTGGTGGTGTAATTACTGGAAGGCTTTTAATAGCTAAAAGAAAACTGGCCTCTATTTCTGCAGAGGAATTAATATTTCCAGGTAGCTGAGATATGCAGTATTAAGATGTTTTTATCAAGACCTAACAATTACAATCTGGCCTCCTGCAAAGATCAAGGCCCAGATTATTAATATCATGAAACCAAGGCAAATTTCTATATAGACTTCAATTCAATTCAACAAACATTTAGTAACCATCACTCTGGACCAATGCTGGGCCACCATTGTTAGTAGTAAAAAAAAAAAAATTGAGTATAAAACAGTTCTTGCTCTAAAAAGTTTATAATCTAGTGAATACCCAAAAAAAAAAAAAAAAAAGTAAGCCAAACAGACACATTGCACTGGAAGACGTGCAAACATATATGTTATTGTTATCAAACAGGAATGTTAAAAAGGAAATTCTCAGAGTTCCTTCACTTAGGGTTGTTTTAACATTGCACTGTGCAATAATGTTTAAAACTGTGTGACTGAGAACTGTGAAAAGACTGTCAAAACTGTGACAAGTGAAAGACAGGCAAATTGGGGGGAAAGGGCCCACTTTATAGCCTCACTAGCCTGTGAACACCTGTTAGCGGTGAAGTGGGCTGAGAGATGTATTTGGCACGTGTTAACAGCATTCACCAAATCACCCATCCTTGAGAGTTGAGTGAAAACATGATCTTCTATCTGTGACTTTGGCTGTCAGAAGTACATTTCATTTTTCATTACTAGAAAGTTATCAAGGTATAAGGGGAAGAGATGAAAAAAGAAAAAAAAAAAACATTTCTGGAAATGACTGGCTCCTACAATGATTTGGCAATATTCTCTTTTGACTGAGAATCCAGAAGGGATGCTGTGCAGAGCTTAAGAGAAACTAGAGAAAGGCATCCAGTCTAAGAGAATTTAAGTTGTCAGAAGGGGAGAGGGTATTGATCCATTTCTAGATTGTAGATTATCTTTCTTGAGTATACACCAGCTCAGCAGGACAAGCAGCATGGTCCAGACCTGGGCTTGAATCTTACTGGAGAAGTTGATGCATTTCTCCACATTTCAGGTTTTTCTTCTGTAAATTATGATAGTACTTGCAATATCTACCTCACAGAGTGGCAAAGAAAATGCTTCATAAATAAATCCTAAGACACTATAGAAATGTGATGGAATGATTAAAATTTTAAATCCACTCAAATATCAACCGATAGAGGCTCATGGTAGGCACATTATAAACAAGTAATTATAAAGTCAAAGTAGAGCAAAAGATGACATCAAAGAAATATATGAATGAAAAGATGAACTAGTTACATGACAAGTGTTAGGTTTAACTAAAGAAAAGATCATGTGCTCTTTTGATATCCATGTGATAGTGAAAGAATCCAAGGAAAGCTTCCAACTTGTTGGGTGGATTCCTGGTGGTGAACTTATGGGAGGACCTGATAAAGGTATGAGCTTGAATAGCATAGTAGAATGGTGGGAGGGATGATAAAGATTCATCTGAATATTTACTATTTTAATGGATTGTTGATGAGGAACATGACCTCAGGGAGATGGATTTGAGCAAAGTCATCTTGATCCAGTGTGGGTTGAGTCAGACAAGTGAAGAGGGACAAGATGGCTAAAGCACCTCCTTAGAAAAGGGATTACTGCAATTACCGATTACTTTAAGATTCGAGGCTTTAGAAATTCATTCCAGAAGTGTTGTGTCCCTGTTTATTCGTAAGGATTTTGTTGCATCCTCCATCACAGGCAGGCGGCAGAAAGATGGAAGTTAGAAAAATTAAAAACCTGTGTGTTGCTCTAGGCATGTTTTTGTTTGCCGTTCAGCTCAGTTCATGGCAAGTGTTTCACTTTTAAATGGTTCACTTAGTGAGAAAAGTAACTAACAAGTAAACAGAAACCAAGAAGAAAAAATAAAGGCAAAATAAACCCAGAGGAAAAACTTTTTTGCTGTGGGGGCACCAGAACTGGCATTTCTAAAGTGCCAGCTGTCAGTATGTTTTGTTTTCAGTGGGTTTAAATATATACATGGGGGCGTGAGTAGGACAAGTGACAGCCATTTGCTTTCCACAGTATTTATTTTCAAGGCAAGATGGGGCAGTGGAGAGAATTCTCACTACTTGTGAGATCTTTGGCAAGTTATTTAACTTGAATGGGCTTTTGTCTTCTCTGTCAATGAAGGGATTGGCAAATGGACTTTGAGGTCTCTTCCAACCTATCTCTCATAAAAATGGATTATGAAATGCTCTAACTCACTCTTGATTAGAGAAATGCAAATTAAGACAACTCTGAGGTACCACCTCACACCTCTCAGATTGTCTAAGATGACAGGAAAAGATAATGATGAGTGTTGGAGGGGATGTGGGAAAACTGGGACACTAATACATTGTAGGTAGAGTTGTGAAGGGATCCAACTATTCTGGAGAACAATTTGGAAGTATGTCCAAAGGGCTATCACAATGTGCATACCCTTTGATCCAGAAATATTTCTCCTGGTACTGTATTCCAAAGAAATCATTAAAAAAGGGAAAGGGACTCACATGTACAAAAATGTTTGTAGCAGCTCTTTTGGTAGGAGCAAGGAACTGATAACACCTTCAGTACCTAGACCAGACAGTTGGTTCTATAAAGCCTTTTATTAAAAGTACAATAAAAGGATAGCTAGCTGGTGCAGTGGATCGAGAACTGGCCTTCAAGTCAAGAAGACCTGAGTTCAAATCCAGCCTCACATGCTTAATACTGTGTAACCCTGGGCAAATTGCTTAACCCTAATTGCCTCACCAAAAAGAAAATTATAATGATAAGTGCAATAAAAATATCGATTTTTTAGAATCTGAAGTCAGGGTCTGTATCATGAACCCCTTTGCCAGTTTGGCGAGACTTATGTATCCCTTCACAGAATAATGCTTTTAAATGAATAAAATAAAATATCTGATTACAAAGGAAACCAACTACATTGAAAGGGCTATCCAATTTTTTTTTTTTTTTTAAAGCAAGCAAATTCATGGACCTTAAGTTAACCTTAATCTCAAGATTTATCTATGTAAATATGATGTACTATTATCTTGATTCAAATGTGTTTTTGCCTGATTAGGGAAAGAAGAAGCCTTGTTCCCATTTCTATGAGCTAGATGATATGCTTATCAAACTAAAAATTGACTTGAACCTGGGAGTAGGAGCTGACATTTTAGGGGACAGAGATTAGTTTCAAAAAAAAAGTTTTTGATAGGCTGAAATAATGAGATAAAATGTAAAAGCATCAAATATAATATCCTTTATTTGGATTTAAACAATGTCCCATATCAATTGGTCAAATGAGAAGGGTCTGGAGTTTGGAGTGAACAGCAAAATCACTGACTTAACAATTTGAAATGCCAGCCAATAAAACAAGTGAGATCTCAGTCTACATACACTAAGAGAGGTATAGTGTCCAGAATTCTGAACCCATCACTCCACCAGCGTTTTAATGTGGTCTGGCCAGATCACACTGGGTGAACTGTATTCAATCCTGGAATTCTGAATGGCACATTTGGGGGGAGAGGGGATAAAAGGATGAACATATCAATTTCATTGTTCAATTTTATATCAATTTTAATAATTTTGGGGTGGGGATTGAGCATATACAGAAGGTATTTATGTTGATGAGAGGTCTGAATTTCTTGTCACATGAAATGAATTACAGGAGAGAAGATTTGATGGTTGTTTTCAATTATTCGCCAGACTTGCTAGCATTTGGAAAAAAAAAATTAGAATTGTTCTTTTTTGATGGTGAAGAACAAAACTAGGAATAATACAGAGAAATTACAGAGAGGGATTTATGTTAAGAAAAACTTCCTGGTACTATCTGAAAATGAAATGGACTATGTCAGGAAGCCAAAAGCTCCTTTTAAGTGGAGATCTGCATGAGAAGACTGATTGACTTTATACATACATACATACATACACATATAATATAAGTAGAAACTGGGTTCCAATTCCTAGTGTTGGGTATTCTTTGATATGCATTTAACATATGCATTTAACCACTTGATGATGGTAGCATGGTATCTAAACCTATTCATGAATAAGGGTAAGATGCAGTCAACCATACTGTCATCTCAAGGATTAAAGAGTCCACTTAAGACCAGAAAACAATTGGGGTATAATATAAAGCTCTCTAGGGCTCTCAGAGAGCTAGCTACCTCTCTCTACTATCCTTTCCCCTTTTTTTGTTTGGCAGTACTTGTTTTCTTAGCCTGAATTTCAGGTGTGTATATTTATCCCTCACCCAATGGAAAACCTGTGCTCTACTTTCTATTGCTATTATGTTTCAGGAGAATTTACTCAGAAAAGTTTGGCTGGAATGATACATGAAATTCTTTAATAATAACAATGGAAGAATAATTACAAAGGAAGAATAAATCCAAATTTAGTCAGTAGGAATTCTTCCCCGGCAAGTTCTTCCCAGACAAGATATTCCCAAACTTCTTTTGTTCCATAGATCCTAGAAAACTTTAGGAGTCCAAAGAAATTCAGTTTAGGCACTTGCATTCAAAATTCTCCTTTATCAGCAGACAAGTCAAAACCTCCTCCCACAGAGAACACAATGCCTTGTCTATGCTGGGTCCTAAGTAAATGTTTGTTTCATTGAATTAAATTAAATTCAGTCCCATCAACAGGCTGTGATGGAAATGAGTACCAGATGTGGAACCAAGAACTTGAGATTTTACTCCTAATTCTGATGGTTACTAGTTTTTAGATTATAAACATGAGCCCCTTCTCTGGACCTCAGTTTTCACATTTGCAAAATGAAGACTAGATGCTCTTTTACATCATTCCTCTTTGACCTCCATCTTAAAATAGGTTACCACACTCCACTTGGAAATCCTATCCAGAACTCTAGTTGTTACAAGTTGTAGAAAGTCCTTCCCTTAACAATGTGAGTTAAATAAAACATTGTACCTGAATTTTGCAGTTGTAAGTGCCTGAATGTTCCAGATGCACTTCAATGAAGTTTTATTTAATCTACAAAGCTATATGAATTTGTGTGCCAAATTAGAGTTGATATTTCTCTACCTGAATACTCTTGCAGGATTAAGGCTTCCTAAAGCCCTCCAGTTACAAAGCCCCCAATCTCACTCTAGAAGGAATATCATTCTCCCCAGAGCAATAGTCTTTATAATTCATTAAAGTCTGCTGATCTTCACAAATTTGTTACAAGATTTGCCTTTACAATCAGATTACATTAGTTTAATTTTTCATCTTCTTTTCAAGAGTCATTTTTGTTTTGAACAGAAACTATCAATACATATTTTAGTTAACTGAAATAAGGAGGAATCATGTGCTGTTGTCTAGTCAGCCTCTTTGTTCCCTCAAAACATCTTTAACTTCTTTTGTTTGATTCACTACCTTTCAATACTTTAGAACTACATCGGGCAAAATTTGGGGGAGAAACAGGATTGGAGGACAATAAGATAGGTTAAATAACAATCTTTCTGTGAATTTTGTTGGGTAAATATTGAAAACTTATTATATGTTATATTATATATAATATATACACTAATATATGTTATAATAGGTTTATAATAACATATAAATATATATTATATTATTTATATGAGGAGTTATAATGTGCTCCAGATTTTGGAGATACTCACATTTTATTCCAAGAATATTTTGATTTTCCTTTTGCATTTAAGATTGAGTCACTATAGAGACAAGTAGGAAGTAGTGAAGAGCACTGAATGTGAAGCCAGAAGACTTGGATTCAAATCCTGGGGTTGCTACTTCTACTACCTGTATGATTTTGCACAACTCATTTCACTTTTCTGCCTCAATGTCCTCATCAGGATTGAACTCATTGCTACCTAAGGTTCTTCCTCTCATCAAATGCTGCTAAAACCCATGCCCATGCTGTTTATTTTGCACAGCCGCAAGAACTTGTTGAGGGTAGAAGAGAAGACTTTCCTGTCTACTTTCCTCAATATTAAGTACCAAATGTCCCCTACATTGATGATTCTGTGGTTAAAGCCAGCAGCCATGTTTCAGAGAAATAAAAGGTCCCACACATAAAACTTATGGATCCTAATAAAATCTATTCCAAGGTATTTGGAGTAAACAATAATGGTGGTTGGCGAGAATAAAACCGTGGCCCCGGCTTCTCAGTGCTTTCCTTTGGGAAAAGATGATGTTCCTGGGATTGTGGAGAGCTCATGTCCTGTGCGAGCTGATGAAACAGTCCTGATAAA